>NC_042970.1:49835473-50149026 GCF_901001165.1 Salmo trutta | reverse complement strand
CCGCACCCTTGCACAAAAAGAAATGCACCATTTCTTCCAGAAAAATTTTGAAATGAAAAAATATTTTGGTATCCACATATGTGTGTCTTTGGTTTGCAGTTGAGCAAAACCCCAGAATCTGATTAATTTACTAAATGTTATCTTATTCCACAAAGTATTCCTAAAATGGTCTAGACAATATTATTCGCACCTTCTAGAAATAGTTAGAAATAATTAGATTTCAAGCAGGTGATTCTCCTTTACTTTGGAATTGAACTCAATTGTGGTGAGTTGTAGAAGCCTGCAATATAAAAATCACTCATTCAACCAGTTTGAATAAAGAAAAGGACTCATTCTCCTGTTTTGTGTCACTGTGTGTACTGCAATGAGCATGGCGAAAAGAAAGATAACCAGATAATGTTCTGAGGAGGTCAGACACAAGATTGTAGCCAAGCATGGAAGGTCTCAAGGTTACAAGTCCATCTCCAGAGATGTTGATGTTCCCGTTTTCACCAAAAACTGGATGGAAGATTGCAGAGAAGGATTATTTTAATGGTGGAGAAAGTTTTGACAGTTTCAACTACCAAGGCATTTTGGAGCGCAACGTCAGACCCGGTGTCAGAAAGCTGGGTCTCCGTCAAAGGTCATGGGTCTACCAGCAGGACAATGACCCCAAACACACTTCAAAAAGAGCCAGGAATGGTTCAAGACTAAACGCTGGACTGTTCTGAATTGGCCAGCATTGAATCCCATTGAAAACTTGTGGAGGGATCTGAAAACAGAAGTTGGGAGAACTGGAGCAGTTTGCACAAGAGGAGTGGGCCAATCTGCCAGTACAGAGGTGCAGGAAGCTCAACCGCTTGATTGTAGTTATTTTGACCAAAGGCTGTGCTACCAAATATTAAGTCTAGGGTGTCAATAATTTTGTCCATGCCACTTTTGTTTACTTTCTGATTTAAATGGATATATTAAGTTCTAAATCAAAAACAAAGTTTCTGTAATATTAACAGTGAAATAAAGAATTTTTGGAGACCAAATACTTTGGTGCCAATATTTGGCCACGACTGTATACATTTCTTCTTAGTATTCAGTATTTTATTAGGATCCCCATTAGCTGCTGCTAAGACAGCAGCTTCTCTTCCTAGGGTCCGAACAAAACGTAAATCATGGCATGATACAAAATAACTAAAGGACAGAACTACATGAATGTAAAATAAGAATACACACTTTTATACACTGTATATCACTATAGAAAACAACACATAGCTTTCGCAATGCACAGTTCTGATCATTTCTAAACCACTTAAGACACACTCACCGGCACATACACTTTCACTATCACGAGTTTCACCAAATGGTCCTTTACTTCTGTTCGTAAAAGGAACAGAACAATTAATTGGATGGAGCTTCACATACAGTCCTTCGCTCTCGTTCAGTTCATAAATGAGCAGAACAATTCATTAGATGCGGATTCACCAAAGTCGTTCACCCCCAGCTCATATATATTGAACCAAAATCTTTCAGACACGTTCACTATCCCTGCTTATATGAAATTATCTGAAATAAATGCATGTTCAAGATAGCATGCATAGGTCGTCGCAAGTATGTGGAGATCTTCACAATTGCTGTAATAATCTGTGCAGAATATTCAACAACATTGATCACTTGCACCATGTATTTATAATGTAATCTCAACTACAATCTAGGTAATTTCATTCTGCTATTAAATGAAGTACAGTACAGTGATAACACATTCATATTTTGTATAAATAAGCAACATATCTGACATTGTATTCCCATTTCAACTTTGCTGTGCTTTTAAATGGTTGAAAGCTCAGTGATATGACATTTGGGTGACAACTAAACCAAAAATCAGACATTGTTTTTCTATTGGAATTTGGTTGTGCTTTTAGATGGTTGAAAGCATAGTGATAACGCATTAGAAATCTAACTAACTTTTCACTGACTTTTTGAGTGAGTGAATATACAGTAGGTTGTAATCTCATTGATCAACGTGTCGTGTCTTTACTATGGATTAAATTATATATGACATGCTATTTTATCAAATAAATTCTCTGCAATTAATATTACCTGACTAAACTAATCATGTAAATATAATTAACTAGGAAGTCGGGGCACCAAGGAAGAATGTTTATAGAGCTGTTGTCTTCCGAATAAACTCTTAAAAATCTGGTCATCTTTTATATCAATAGCAGTCAATTATTAATCATCATCTTATTCAGTCTCATCTGAACGTCGTAAAAATCTTCATGAACCCTGGCTAACAAGTTGAATCAGCAATACAAAATGTGGTTTAATTATTTATTTACTAAATATCTAAATAATCACACAGAATTACATATACACAGGATGGATCAGACATTGATGACTAATTATGTCGTAAAAGAAAACATCCCTAGCGGACGAAACCGATATGACGGATGGTTACACAAAGAAAGAGGGTTGGCTTTTGAATGAAAGAGCGGGAAGACTGAGGAACAAAAGGATTGGGTCTCTATCGGACCTTGAGAAGCAATGCTATCGTAAATACAGAATCTTATGCATTCTAAATTACCGCCCATTCGGAAAAGGAAAATGCAAGCGTGCATAGTTTACTTATGAAAACAATTCTCTCATTTAGATGCTAAAATTTAATTTAATCTTTTCACAAATTATTTCATATTTAAAATGTTTACTTGCACAACAATTCCATGTGAATCTGATAACTAGAATATGTAGACTTTCCAAGATACAGTTTGTCGTCCTATCATCAGATATAATGTCCTAGACCACTTACTGTTCTGACATAATATTCTTTAAGTACCAACGGATACTTTCAACTGGTTGGATTACCGAAATATTGTTCCGTTCCCAACCTTTTGATGTTACCATACTCCCGCTATGTTAACAAAGGGCTTTCCAAGAGTCCATTCTGTAGAGTGGAGAGAGAAAATGGGGAAAGGTATTTATGGGGGTCATAAACCTCACCAACAGGGCAACGTTATGACAAACATCTCTACCAAATATTACCCAATTATCCACATTGAAATGATGCGGTGTGCCCAGTGGGAGGAAGTATCCCGGAGCGAAGAGGTTAGTAATGCTTGCCAACGTGAGTTGCTTCTCACTAGGCAGCAGTTGCGTCCACATGTCGCCGGTGGTAGCTAACTTGGATAATTTGTTCCATCCCACTTGATTTGATTTTGAGAAGGATAGCAGCCTACACAAGAAATAACTTGTAATATTGGTAGAAACCATCTGGATGTCATCATGATACAGTCTACTGCTCAATGGAGAGAGTTTAACTTTGGTATTTGGTATTTTATTAGGATCCCCATTAGCTGTTGCAAAAGCAGCAGCTACTCTTCCTGGGGTCTACAAAACATGAAACATGACATAATACAGAACATCAATAGACAAGAACAGCTCAAGGACAGAACTACATACCGGCTTTGCGATTTGCTAGATTTATTGTAGTGACTATGGCATTAACGTCTACATTTTTGTAAAAAATTTAAATAAATACAAATTGGGCTACTTTGATAAAAATGTTATGATTCTGAACAAGCTCACTAAATCTTAACTGACATGCAAGTTACCCAGCCAGCTTTAGCCACAGCTGTAGGATCTTAATTTGATCATTCTTTAAATGCTGAGAATTTTCCTGCCAAGCAGGAAATGCAAACTTGTAGTGTATCTGAGTTTTAAAAAGGCTTCTAAATATTGTAAATTCCACTTAAAAATTTCAGACATGATTTGCTGTAACAAAAAATGTATCAACAAAAATGTCAATTTATTATAATCCACATAATAATTCACATTTCCTGTTGCTGCAGGATTATTTTCCTGCTGTAGCAAACTGGCTCAAATTAAGATCCTACATCAGTAGCTAGCTAGCTAAATATGTTAGCATCATTATGAAAGGCTAACACTAATTAGCTAGCTAACAGAGAGTTTGGCTGTCCAATCGAGGAATTCCCTCTGGTGGCTTATCTACTTGTTCATGATGTGTTCAATAACTTTAGATCAATTATAACTAGATCAATTCCCTGATTTGATAACATCATATTTCGATAATGTGCTATGAGTGCAGCAGCTAGTTAGCTAGTTACCTCTTGCAGCAGTGCAACGCAGCAGTGCAACACTCAGTTGGTAGAGCATGGTGTTTGCAACGCCAGAGTTGTGGGTTCGATTCCCACGGGGGACCAGTACGGAGGGAAAAAAAGAAAAAAAATGTATGAAATGTATGCAATGTAAGTCGCTCTGGATAAGAGCGTCTGCTAAATGACTAAAATGTAAAATTATGTAAATGTAGATTGTCCCTATGTCAAAATGATGCTTTTTCCTGATCCCAAAAGCTTTTTCCTGATCCCCAAACAACGGCGATGGCCGATCCCTAAACTACGTAGTGCCGATATACAGTACCAGTCAAAGGTTTGGACACACCTACTCATTCAAGGGGTTTTCTTTATTTTTACTATTTTCTACATTGTAGAATAATAGTGAATACATCAAATCTATGAAATAACATATGGAATCAATTATTAACCAAAAAAGTGTTAAAACCTCTTTGGGCTAAAGGGCAGTATTTTCACGTCCGGATGAAAAGCGTGCCCAAAGTCAACTGCCTGTTACTCAGGTCCAGAAGCGAGGATATGCTTATGAATGGTAGTATTGGATAGAAAACACTCTAAAGTTTATACAACTGTTAAAATAATGTCTGTGAGTATAACAGAACCGATTTGGCAGGCGAAACCCCGGGCACAATCCATCAAGGGAAAACATTTTTTGAGGTCATTGTGTTTTCCAATACTTTTCTATGTGAAACCTGATTTATTAGGGCCCAGATTGCAGTTCCAATGGCTTTCACTAGATGTCAACAGTCTTTAGAAATTGTTCAATGTTTTTCTTTTGAAAAATGAAGAAGTAGTCTATTTTTTCTATGTGTCACTCAGAAGGACTCTAGTCTTTTTTTTTTGCGTGTGAACAGGAGCACGCTCCTCGTTATTTTTCTCCAGTATTGGAAACAGTTTATTCCGTCTTAAATTTGATGGATTATTTACATTTTAGGGTACCTGAGGTTGGATTAGACACATTGTTTGAAATGTTTGGACCAAGTTTACAGGTCACTTATTAGATACTTTGTAGCCATGTTGGGTGAGTTGGAACCGGTGTATTTCTGAATCAAACGCGCCAAATAAATGGACATTTTGGGGATATAAAGAAGGAATTTATCGATCAAAACAACCATTCATTTTGTCACTGAGACATTTGGGATTGCAAAAAGATGAAGATCTTCAAAGGTTAGGCATTTATTATATAGCTATTTCTGACTTTTGTGTCGCACCTGCCTGGTTGAATTTTTTTTTCATGTTTTTGTATGCGGGGCGCTGTCCTCAGATAATCGCATGGTGTGCTTTCACTATAAAGCCTTTCTGAAATCTGACAAAGCGGCTGGATTAACAAGAAGTTAAGCTTTATTTTGATGTATTACACTTGTATTCATATGAATGTTAAATATTTATATTTCTGTAGTTTGAATTTGGCACTCTGCAATTTCACCGGATGTTGTCGAGGTGGGTCACTAGCGGAACGCCTGCGCTAGAAAGGTTAAACAAATCAAAATATATTTTATATTTGAGATTCTTCAAAGTAGCCTCCCTTTGTCTTGATGATAGCTGTGCACACTCTTGGCATTCTTTCAACCAGCTTCATGAGGAATGCTATTCCAACAGTCTTGAAGGAGTTCCCACATATGCTAAGCACTTGTTGGCTGCTTTTCCTTCACTCTGTGGTCCAACTCATCCCAAACTATCTCAATTGGGTTGAGGTCAGGTGATTGTGGAGGCCAGGTCATCTGATGCAGCTCTCCATCACTCTCCTTCTTGGTCAAATAACCCTTACACAGCCTGGAGGTGTGTTGGGTTATTGTCCTGTTGAAAACAAATGATAGTCCCACTAAGCGCAAACCAGATGGGATGGCATATCGCTGTAGAATGCTGTGGTAGCCATGCTGGTTAAGTGTGCCTTGAATTCTAAATAAATCACAGACAGTGTCACCAGCAAAGCACCCCCACACCATCATACCTCCTCCTCCATGCTTCACCTTGGGAACCACACATGCGGAGATCATCCATTCACCTACTCTGCGGTTGGAAGACATGGCGGTTGGAACCAAAAATCTCAAATGTTGACTCATCAGACCAATGAACAGATTTTCAACAGTCTGATGTCCATTGTTCGTGTTTCTTGTCCCAAGAAAGTCTCTGTTGAGATGCGTCTGTTATTTGAACTCTGTGAAGCATTTATTTGGGCTGCAATCTGAGGTGCAGTTAACTCTAATTAACTTATCCTCTGCAGCAGAGGTAACTCTGGGTCTTCCTTTCCCAAATGAGAGCTAGGTTCATCATAGCTCTTGATGGTTTTTGCAACTGCACTTAAAGAAACTTTCACTGTTCTTGATATTTTTCGGATTGACTAACCTTCATGTCTTAAAGTAATAATGGACTGTCGTTTCTCTTTGCTTATTTGAGCTGTTCTTGCCATAATATGGACTTGGTCTTTTACCAAATAGGGCTATCTTCTGTATACCCCCCTATCTTGTCACAACAGAACTGATTGGCTCAAACGCATTAAAAAGGAAAGATATTCCACAAATTAACTTTTAACAAGGTACACCTGTTAATTGAAATGCATTACATGTGACTACCTCATGAAGCTGGTTGAGAGAATGACAAGAATGTGCAAAGCTGTCATCAAGGCAAAGGGTGGCTACTTTGAAGAATCTCAAATATAAAATATATTTTGATTAGTTTAATACTTTTTTGGTTACAGCATGAGTCCATATGTGTTATTTCATAGTTTTGTTGTCTTCACTAATATTCTACATTGTAGAAAATAGTAAAAATAAAGAAAGCCCTTGAATGAGTAGGTGTATCCTAACTTTTGACTGGTACTGTTCGTGTGCTATATAGGAAGTGGCTTTAATGAGCCAATGGGTGTTCTTATCGGAAGAGTTTTGACGCTGAATGTACAGACAGGAGACAGATAATGTTTTACAAACCTCCAACATTAAAACAGTGTCACAATTAAAGATTGTGTGACCACTGCGCTCAGAACAGGTCTGTCAACCAAAATGTAACAGAATTAAACAATTGTGTTGCCGGTCCGTACTCAATATTGTACTTTTGGGAACAGTCAGATTGTTTGATGGATTAATTTTGATCTCATGTCTTGATTGATTTACCCAGACAATGTGAAAATAAAATACTTAGCAACTCTTCGAGGACAAATGGACGTTGACTTTACAAACACTATTATTTTTCTTTTTTTCTCCAATACATTAGTATTCGATGCATCTGAGCTTTTTCTCTCCTTCTCTCTCCCTCTCTCCGTCTTTCTTGTCCATGGTTTCCCACAGAACTCCAACAGTGAGAACCCAAACTGTGTGGGTATCGAGGGAGTGTTGGAGTCCTACTTCCAGAGTCTCCGAACTGTTCAGCTCTACGGGCCCACCAACTTTGCTCCTGTCATCAACCAGGTGGCACGGTGAGAGAATGGCAGCACACACACACGCGCACACGCACACATACACACGCGCGCACACACACACACACACACACGCACAGTGCATTAATAAAGTATTCAGACCCCTTGATTTTTTCCCACATTTTGTTACGTTACAGTCTTATTATAAAATGTATTAAATAGTTTTTTCCCCTCATCAATCTGCACACAATACCCCATAATGACAAAGCAAAAACTGTTTTATTTTATTTTAGCAAATGTATAAAGAAAACTACAAATATGACATTTACTTAACTATTAAGACCCTTTCATCAGTAATTTGTTGAAGGACCTTTGTTATCGATTACAGCCTTGAGTCTTCTTGGGTATGACGCTACAAGCTTGGCACACCTGTATTTGGGGAGTTTCTCCCATTCTCCTCTGCAGATCCTCTCAAGCTTTGTCAGGTTGGATGGGGAGTGTCGCTGCACAGCTATTTTCAGGTCTCTCCTGAGATGTTCGATCGGGTTCAAGTCTGTGCTCTGGCTGGGCCAGTCAAGGACATTCAGAGACTTGTCCCCCTAGCCACTCCTGCATTGTCTTGGCTGTGTGCTTAGGGTCATTGTCCTTTTGGAAGGTGAACCTTCACCCCAGGCTGAGGTTCTGAGCACTCTGGAGCAGGTTTTCATCAAGGATTTCTCTGTACTTTGCTTTGTTTGTCTTTCCCTCGATCCTGACTAGTCTCCCAGTCCCTGCCGCTGAAAAACATCCCCACAGCATGATGCTGCCACCACCATGCTTCACCATAGGGATGGTGCCAGGTTTCCTCCAGGCGTGACGCTTGGCATTCAGGCCAAAGAGTTCAATCTTGGTTTCATCAGACCAGAGAATCTTGTTTCTCATGGTCTGAGAGTCCAAGCGGACTGTCATGTGCCTTTTACTGAGGAGTGGCTTCCGTCTGGCCATACTACCATAAAGGCCTGATTGGTGGAGTGCTGCAGAGATGGGTGTCCTTCTGGAAGGTTCTCCCCTCTCCACAGATGACCTCTGGAACTCTTTCAGAGTGACCATCGGGTTCTTGGTCACCTCCCTGACCAAGGCCCTTCTCCCCCGATTGCTCAGTTTGGCCGGGCCGGCCAGCTCTAGGAAGAGTCTTGGTGGTTCAAAACTTCTTCCATTTAAGAATGATGGAGGCCACTGTGTTCTTTGGGACCTTCAATGCTGCAGAAATGTTTTGGTACCATTCCCCAGATCTGTGCCTCAACACAATCCTGTCTCGAAGCTCTACGGACAGTTAGTTCGACCTCATGGCTTGGTTTTTGCTCCGACATCCACTGTCAACTGTGGGACCTTAAAAAGACAGGTGTGTGCCTTTCAAAATCATGTCCAATCAATTGAATTTACCACAGGTGGACTCCAATCAAGTTGTAGAAATATCTCAAGGATCACCGACAACAATGAGACAGCCTATAGGGAGGAGATCAGAGACCTGGCAGTGTGGTGCCAGGAGAACAACCTCTCCCCCAACGTGATCAAGATAAAGGATAATTGTGGACTACAGGGAAAGGAGGACCGAACAAGCCCCCATTCTCATCGACGGGGCTGCAGTGGAGCAGGTTGAGAGCTTCAAGTTCCTTGGTGTCCACATCACCAACAAACGATCATGGTCCAAATACACCAAGACAGTCGTGAAGAGGGCACGACAATGCCTATTCCCCCTCAGGAGACTAAAAATATTTGTCATGGGTCCTCAGATCCTCAAAAAGTTCTACAGCTGCTGTCACGTCCTGGCCAGTATAAGGGTTAATTGTTATTGTTGTTTGGTCAGGACGTGGCAGAGGGTATTCGTTTTATGTGGTTCGGGGTGGTGTGTTTGTTGAAGGGGCATTTGATTTAAGTATTCCGGGGTGTTTGGGCACTGTTTGATTTTCATGTATTCTATGTTTATTCTAGTGTGCCTGTTTCTATGTTTGGCTAATTGGGGTTGGGACTCTCAATTGAAGGCAGGTGTGTCTATTTGCCTTTGATTGAGAGTCCCATATATTAGGGTGTGTTTGTGTTTGTCATTTGTGGGAGATTGTTCCGTGTATAGCGTCAAGCCTTACAGGACTGTTTATTGTCGGTGTGTTTCTTTTTTGTATACGTGTTTATTTTGGGTTTGCCTTCTTTCCTCATAATAAAGAAGATGAGTATACACATACCTGCGGCATTTTGGTCTCATCACTACGACAACCGTGACAGCTGCACCATCGAGAGCATCCTGACTGGTTGCATCACCGTCTGGTTTGGCAACTGCTCGGCCTCTGACCGCAAGGCACTACAGAGGGTAGTGCGTACAGCCCAGTACATTCACTGAAGCCAAGCTTCCTGACATTCATTTTTGTACGCTGCAGCTACTCTCTGTTTATTATCCATGTATAGTCACTTTACCTCTACCTACATGTACATATTACCTCAATTACCTTGACTAACCGGTGCCCCCTCACATTCACTCTGTACCGGTACCCCCTGTATATAGCCTCTCTACTGTTATTTTATTGTTGCTCCTTAATTATTAGTTGTTGTTTTTTTCTTCTTTTTTTTCTTTTATTTATTCAGATTTTACTTCAGTTTATTTTTGTAAATACTTTCTTAACTGCAGTGTTGCAGTTCTTGACATAAACTGGTACACCTGGTACCTACTACCATACCCCTTTCAAAGGCACTTACATGTAAATATTTTGTCTTGCCCATTCACCCTCTGAATGGGACACATACACAATCCATGTCTCAGTTGTCAGTTCCCTTCATCTACACTGATTGAAGTGGATTTAACAAGTGACATTTATAATGGATCATAGCTTTCACCTGGATTCAGCTGGTCAGTCTATGTCATGGAAAGAGCAGGTGTTCTTAATGTCTGTGGATACTCAGTGTACATATGTGTTTTGACTTGATTGACACAATACGAGAGTCACATATACTGTACGCAAGTACATACAGTATGCAAACACACAAACTCTCTTACCCTCCCCCCACCACACACACACACACACACACACACTCACACTCCTCTCCTCTGCAGTATTCCACCCTTAGGCTGCCCTAGCCTCCATGAGTTACTCTGACATGTTCTCCCCTGAGCTGTCTCTGTCTCTATCGCACTCCTTCTCACTCTGACAGACAGACGGCCTAGCTTAACTGCTCTCCACTGCCTCCGTGTGCTCTATTTCTCTTTGTTTTCCATCTCTAAAGGTTCCATATAACTGCAAAACTCTTGTTAATTGGCTAGCTGGGGCCTTGGGGCCATTACAACTTATCAGGAGTTGTATTGCTAAATGTTGTATAGGACACTAGTACTAGAGAAGGCCATGTAGTTCATATAAATATAATTCATTAATGGTTTCGTAGTTGTAATATTAGAAAGGAATAGTAAGTGTGCCATTGTGTGAGAGTTTTACTGGTATTTCCGGTGTTATAAAGGTGTTCCTGGATACTTTCCATAGAAATAAGCAGAGCATAAAATATGAATAATAGAAGATCTTGTGATCTTGGTATTCTCCAGGTAGGAGGAAAGACTCTCCCTAAATGGGCTGCTTAAGGTCTTGTAGTGGAAAAATGAGAGAAGGTGAAACTCGCGACTAGCGACTTGCAGGTGCCGAGACCCAGCGTGATGACTCAATCACGTTTTATGAAACTGTTCTGATGGATGACCGTATATTTGCATCTCACAGGAGAAACACACCTTATCCTCTGCTTTCTCCAGAGACGAGAAGTTCCCAGCAAAGTTCTGGGGTCACTGACGCTAGAAGAAGTGTGATAACTGATGAAAACTTTAATCGTCTAAATGAATGTTACTGTTAATTCAATTGTCGTGTTTGGTTTGTAAGTGCTATGGATTTATTGTGACAGGGAAACTGTGTTATAATGTTTGTCGGATGGCGGTCAATTCAAAGAGGGAACGACACAAGGGTGCCCAGGGCCTGCATTCATTCACATACAGTAATAATGGAGTCAGATTGATGAATGCAGTTTAAACATAATTTTCATTCAACTACATAATGGTGACCACTCATCGTCAGTCGATGGGGATTCCCACCAAACTACAGTCTCATACCTCCCACCTTATTAAAAATACACAATTTCTCAAACTAAATCCCCAAAAATGTGGTATGTAGTTCATGAAACACATTTTCTAATGGGTCTGTTATGTACTTCCTGTTTATTTTTTGTGTACCAAACATTAAGAACACCTGCTCTTTCCATGACATAGACTGACCAGGTGAAAGCTATGATCTCTTATTGATGTCACCTGTCATAAAAGTGTTGCGTAGTCTAGACTGTTGTCATGAAAGTGTTGCGTTTTCTAGACTGTTGTCATGAAAGTGCTGCGTGGTCTAGACTGTTGTCATAGAAGTGTTGCGTTGTCTAGACTGTTGTCATAGAAGTGTTGTGTGGTCTAGACTGTTGTCATAGAAGTGTTGCATTTTCTAGACTGTTGTCATAGATGTGTTGTGTTTTCTAGACTGTTGTCATAGAAGTGTTGCGTTGTCTAGACTGTTGTCATGAAAGTGTTGCTTTGTCTAGACTGTTGTCATAGAAGTGTTGCGTTGTCTAGACTGTTGTCATAGAAGTGTTGCCTTGTCTAGACTGTTGTCATAGAAGTGTTGCGTGGTCTAGACTGTTGTCATAGAAGTGTTGCGTGGTCTAGACTGTTGTCATAGAAGTGTTGCGTGGTGTAGACTGTTGTCATAGAAGTGTTGCATTGTCTAGACTGTTGTCATAGAAGTGTTGCTTTGTCTAGACTGTTGTCAGAGAAGTGTTGCGTTTTCTATACTGTTGTCATGAAAGTGTTGCGTTTTCTAGACTGTTGTCATAGAAGTGTTGCGTTGTCTAGACTGTTGTCATAGAAGTGTTGCGTGGTCTAGACTGTTGTCATAGAAGTGTTGCATTTTCTAGACTGTTGTCATAGATGTGTTGCGTTTTCTAGACTGTTGTCATAGAAGTGTTGCTTTGTCTAGACTGTTGTCATGAAAGTGTTGCGTTTTCTAGACTGTTGTCGATAAAGTGTTGCGTTTTCTAGACTGTTGTCATGAAAGTGTTGCGTGGTCTAGACTGTTGTCATAGAAGTGTTGCGTTGTCTAGACTGTTGACGTAGAAGTGTTGCGTTCTCTAGACTGTTGTCATAGAAGTGTTGCATTGTCTAGACTGTTGACGTAGAAGTGTTGTGTTGTATAGACTGTTGACATAGAAGTGTTGCTTTGTCTAGACTGTTGACATAGAAGTGTTGCATTGTCTAGACTGTTGTCATGAAAGTGTTGCGTTTTCTAGACTGTTGTCATGAAAGTGTTGCGTGGTCTAGACTGTTGTCGTAGAAGTGTTGCATTGTCTAAACTGTTGACATAGAAGTGTGTTTTGGGGTGGGGGTGTAATTCAATATTAGGAAGGTGTTCTTAATGTTTGGTATACTCAGTGGATATAAGTATGGCAATATACTTTCCAGTGAATGCGGCATCTCTTTTGCATAACTGAATAGAGTGGAGTGCTGTGGCTTGACTGTGGGCGCAAGAACATCATGAGTTCTCGTTCAATATGGTGCTATATTAGCATAATGATGATGATGATGATGATATAGCTGATGATTAGCACCTGTTTGAGAAAATTAGATTAATAATATAATTTTTCTCTTTCACATTGTCTCTTTCTCTCTTTCTTTCTCTTACTCCTTTATTATTGGCTATTATTGTCTGTTATCTATTATCTACTTTTTGTCCTTTAGCCCTCATCTTGCTTTGTCTCATTTCCGTTCATCTCCTTTCCTACTCTCTCTCTCTCTCTCTCTCTCTCCCTCCTCTCTTTCTCACTTCCTTTCTTTCTCTCTTTCTGTCTCTCCTCTCCACCGTCCTCTCTCTCACTCCTTCTCAAAAGTCTCTCTCCCATTCCACTCATTATGCTTCGTCATCCTCCTCCTCCTCCCTCATTCCGGCGCTGAGCCGGGTTGGCTCATGCGGCTGCTTGTGGGACAGAGATGGTGATGAGGAGGAGGAAGGCCCTCCAGTCCTGTGGATGTGTCCACATCTGAGGTGTGGGGGTGAATTGAGCCACTCTCTGGGCATCTTTACCTAATATAACTCCTCACAGCAGCAGAGACTGGAGTAATAACTACCACAACCCACCTTGAGTGGAGTTAGAAGCAAGAGTCTAGGGGAAATATTTTGGTTCTCAAACAACAACCACCTCTCCCATCCACTGGTTCCAGAAATGGGGCTGCATGTATTGTAGTGAAATGCCCACAATTTTTCTCCATGTGCTTGTCAGCTGATTCAACCATTCTCCAATGCGTTCCTGACTTGTCCTTTATTTCACTTGTAATGTTGATTTACTACGTAGAATGTAAGTTAATAGATTATTTTGTCTGTGTGTGTTTGAGAAAGAGAGAGAGCGAGAGAGACTGACAAATGCATACATACAGAGATAGTGAGAGACAGACAGACAGACAGACAGACAGACAGACAGACAGACAGACAGACAGACAGACAGACAGACAGACAGACAGACAGACAGACAGACAGTCAGAGAGAGAAGGAGAGAGACTTTCACACACTAGTGTGAGAGAACTAGACACAGACAGATAGAGAGGATGGGATATTACAGAGAGAGAGGTGCCATTTACCCTTCACTCTTTTCCTCTTCCCTTCCGTCCAGACGGTGAGAGTAAGCCAATCAGGCAGTGAGCCAGCGGGTCCCCGTCCAATCAAACAAGTCAGCCAGCGAGTTTTGTCCGCCCCACGGAGTCTTACCATTAGTTACCATCTCTGTCCCACAAGCAGCCACACTAGCCAACCGGGCTCAGACACAAACACGACAGCTACAACTTCTATGTCAACAGTCTAAACAACGCAACAAGTCTATGTCATCAGTCTAGACAACAGAATAGTCGGTAATGTAGTGGTAATAACGGACTTCCTGGGAATATTACGTCTGCCAATCGAGCACAGTTTAGTGTAATGGTATTCAAAAAGTTTTAAGTGTATGCTATATTACTACAGAAAACCAGAAGACAGAAGAAAGTCTCCCTCTACATGTGCATTCATGCACACATGCACACAGTCAAAAAAGTTGGACCCGTACAGGAATGGATACACACCTACTCATTCAAGGGTTTTCTTTATTTTTTGGTATTTTCTATATTCTACACTATGAAATAACACATATGGAATCATGCAGTAACCAAAAAAGTGTTAAACAAATCAAAATATATTTTCTATTTGAGATTCTTCAGAGTAACCACCCTTTGCCTTGATGACAACTTTGCACAATCTTGGCATTCTCTCAACCAGCTTCATGAGGTAGTCACCTGGAATGCATTTCAATTAACAGGTGTGCCTTGTTTAAAGTTAATTTGTGGAATTTCTTTCCTTCTGCATGCGTTTGAGCCAATCAGTTCTGTTTTGACAACTTATGGGTGGTATACAGAAAATAGCCATATTTGGTAAAAGACCAAGTCCATATTATGACAAGAACAGCTCAAATAAACTTAACATGGTGCACAAACATCCGCACAGTCGTGAAGAGGGCACAGCAGCGCCTCGTCCCCCTCAGTAGGCTGAAAGTTTTACCACTGCACCATCAAGACCATCTTGACTGGCTGCATCCCCGTTTGGCATGGCAACTGCACCGCCCTTGACTGCAATGCGCTACACAGGGTGGTGCGGACATTTAAGTATATAACTGGGGCAGAGCTCCCTGCCATCCAGGACCTCTATATCAGGCGGTGTCAGAGAAAGGGCCGAAAAATTGCCAAAGCCCTCCAAGCCATAGACTGTTCAAAACGGTACGGCTCTCGGACCAACAGGCTCCGAGACAGCTTCTACCCCTAAGCCATAAGACTGCTAAATAAAATAGCCGGACTGCCAAATAGTCAATTAATGGTACACAAACTATCTGCAACTATCTACCTTGCACTGAACCTACGCACACTCACTAGACTATATATACAAACCATATACACACTCACACACACACACACACACACTACATTGACACTCCCACACAAAACCCACACACATTCACATACATTACACACTCACACACACGCATACCGACACAACACAAACACACATACATATTACACACGCACACTCACACACTTTCACACTCATCATTTGCTGCTGCTGCTCTGTTCTTTGTTTCACTCGTATTATTATCTATCCTGATGCCTAGTTACTTTACCCTGCCTTCATGTACATATCCACCTCAAGTACCTCGCACCTCTGCACATTGATCTGGCACTGGTACTCCCTGTATAGAGCTCCATTCTTGGGTATTTTATTCCTCATGTGTTACTATTTTGGGAAGGGCGCACGTGACAAATATGATTTGGTTTGATTAAGTTTCAACCTGTGCTGTGTCGCTCCGTGCAGGTGTGCTGAGGATGTGACTGACGGATCCCAGTACTTTGTGCTGTTGATGATCACAGACGGAGTCATCTCAGACATGGTGCAGACCAAGGAGGCTGTGGTCAATGTGAGTGTTCATCACAACTCAGTGATGTGTGTTGTTGACATCGGTGGGGCCATAAGTTTGTGTGTGTGTGTGTGTGTCCCAAAATGTGGCACGGGATGTCATAATGATGTAATTTCCTGTGCGTGCATGTGTGTGTGTTTTCTCCGCAGGCTGCCGCTCTGCCCATGTCTATCATCATAGTGGGAGTGGGTCCTGCTGAGTTTGATGGTAAGTGTCTGTCTGGTGGGGGGAGGGGGGGGGCTTTTAAATTGCATGGTGCTGACCCAGCTTCTGTTCTTTTCTCAATGCTAGGCTGTCAATGTGTCACTGTCTGTGAAGTGCACTAAAGATTGGCAGGGTAGGTGACAGAACAGTTGCAATCTCCTTCCCAGAAGTTTTAGGAACTGGTGAATCCCCTTCCTGCTCTCCCTTTCTTCCAAATGTATCTCCCCCTATCTTAGATATACAGCAAGGACACCCAAATCTCCTGGTATGGAGCGGTACATGCTTTTGTTCCAGCCCTCTTCGACTCTTTTAACACATTTGATTTGATCCTGAAGAGCAGCTTGAGTGTGGGTAGAACAAAAACCTGCACACCCAAATAGTGTTGTTTTGTTTTAGTTTGCCTAGGACACCAGGTAGGTGGAGTTTGCTTATTTGACCCCATTCCATTGCTCCTAAAGAGCAAACTCCACCCAAAAGGTGAACCAGGTGAGGTAAATCAGTTGTATATATATGTGTATATGTATGTATGTGTGTATATATATATATATATATATATATATATACATATATATATATATATATATATATATATATATATATATATATATATACATATATATATATATATATATATATATATATATATATATATATACGCAAAAAATATATGGGGGATTGGAAATGATGCAGACAATTACATTGATGGAAGTAACAATCTATCCGCAATATTGAAGCTGATCCACCCTAAAAAAAAAAACTACTAAAAACATTTCAAATAAAAAGGAATAAAATAACTCAAAATAAATTAAAATGTAAAATTAAAAACAATAAAAAATAGTATCAGTTGCTCTCCAGGATGAGGAATGTGTTGATTCCTTCCCCCTTCCCAAAGAATCCTTAGCATTAGTCTCATGTGCTTTATGCTTTATCTTGGCCAGGTCGCAGTTGCAAATGAGAACTTGTTCTCAACTAGCCTACATGGTAAAATAAACAAATAAAAATAAATGTGGTAACAGGTCGTGACTCCTGTGTCATGTCTCTCGGTGGAGGGGAACTCAGAGTAAGTGAGTCCTAGGTCGTATTGAGTAGGGCAACGGAAAACTTTTTGCAATTGAACACGAAATTAGCAATAGACGGGTTGGTTGTTTAGCAACAAAACCAGCACGTGTGCAACTATGGGGCAAAACAGACAGGGTTGGCTTAGATTGTTGACAACATTTAAACTATATTTAGTCCTCAAATGTTTATTGAAACATAAATACATTTGTACAATAAGCACTTGTTGTCTCAAAAACATTGTTACATTTGTTGGTTAGCTAGCTAGCTAGCAGATTTGAGACATATTAACATTGACATGAAATCAGTCAAAACACCTCAAAACAAGACATGGTATCAATAACAAGATGAAACGAGCCACCTACGATTCCCCACATGGTATCTTCTTGTCACTGTTGCTATCTGACCATTCAGAATCATAAAAACGCGGCTTCCGGCCACATCGATGCACGTTCGTAATTTTTGTGACGTTGTCAGCCAACCCATCTATTCCCTCCCTGTTTCAGTCCATTTTTTCCCCATATGGTGCCTGATTAACACACCTGATATATCAGACTTCCACTGCTCAGAAGGTTAATGTCAGAGCTGAATAATAATACCATGTGTGGGTAAACTCTGCACAAAACAATCCATTCACGCGAAGGATGTTTGCATTTTTTACTTCATTATCATGTTACTTACTCTTAGAAAAGAAGGTGCTACCTATAACCATAAAGGGTTATTTTATTGTCCCCATAGGAGAACCTTCTGAAAATATATATTTTTTTGTTGGAACTCATTCACTGACACAATGTCCTTAAAACAAGTCAAAATGAGGCTCAGTAGTGTGTGTGGCCTCCACGTGCCTGTATGACCTCCCTACAACGCCTGGGCATGCTCCTGATGAGGTGGCGGATGGTCTCCTGAGGGATCTCCTCCCAGACCTGGACTAAAGCATCCGCCAACTCCTGGACAGTCTGTGGTGCAAAGTGGCGTTGGTGGATGGAGCGAGACATGATGTCCCAGATGTGCTCAATTGGATTCAGGTCTGGGGAACGGGCGGGCCAGTCCATAGCATCAATGCCTTCCTCTTGCAGGAACTGCTGACACACTCCAGCCACATGAGGTCTAGCATTGTCTTGCATTAGGAGGAACCCAGGGCCAACCCCACCAGCATATGGTCTCACAAGGGGTCTGAGGATCTTATCTCGGTACCTAATGGCTGTCAGGCTACCTCTGGCGAGCACATGGAGGGCTGTGCGGCCCCCCAAAGAAACGCCACCCCACACCATGACTGACCCACCGCCAAACCGGTCATGCTGGAGGATGTTGCAGGCAGCAGAACGTTCTCCACGGCGTCTCCAGACTGTCACGTCTGTCACATGTGCTCAGTGTGAACCTGCTTTCATCTGTGAAGAGCACAGGGTGCCAGTGGCGAATTTGCCAATCTTGGTGTTCTCTGGCAAATGCCAAACGTCCTGCACGGTGTTGGGCTGTAAGCACAACCCCCACCTGTGGATGTCGGGCCCTCATACCACCCTCATGGAGTCTGTTTCTGACCATTTGAGCAGACACATGCACATTTGTGGCCTGCTGGAGGTCATTTTGCAGGGCTCTGGCAGTGCTCCTCCTGCTCCTCCTTGCACAAAGGCAGAGGTAGCGGTCCTGCTGCTGGGTTGTTGCCCTCCTACGGCCTCCTCCACGTCTCCTGATGTACTGGCCTGTCTCCTGGTAGCGCCTCCATGCTCTTGACACTACGCTGACAGACACAGCAAACCTTCTTGCCACAGCTTGCATTGATGTGCCATCCTGGATGAGCTGCACTACCTGAGCCACTTGCGTGGGTTGTAGACTCCGTCTCATGCTACCACTAGAGTGAAAGCACCGCCAGCATTCAAAAGTGACCAAAACATCAGCCAGGAAGCATAGGAACTGAGAAATGGTCTGTGGTTACCACCTGCAGAACCACTCCTTTATTGGGGGTGTCTTGCTAATTGCCTATACTTTCCACCTGTTGTCTATTCCATTTGCACAACAGCATGTGAAATTTATTGTCAATCAGTGTTGCTTCCTAAGTGGACAGTTTGATTTCACAGAAGTGTGATTGACTTGGAGTTACATTGTGTTGTTTAAGTGTTCCCTTTATTTTTTTGAGCAGTATATATTCCATGTAGAACCCTTTCCCCAGAGGGTCCTTCATGGAACCCAAAAGAGTTCTACCTGGAACCAAAATGATTCTACCTGGAACCAAAAAGGGTTTGCCTATAGGGAGAGCCAAATAACCCTTTTGGGACCTTTTTTTCTAAGAGTATAGTGTACTACTTTTGACCAGAGCCCTATGGTCAAAAGGCCTGTTCAAAAAAAGTATCAGAGAATGAATATAGTACTGAAAGCATAAGCTACAACTAGCTAGCACTGCAGTGCATAAAATGTGATAAGTAGTTGACTATAGTTGAACAGTTTGAACAAATACATTTCTTCAAAAATGAAGGAGAAGCAAGAAAGATAGAGAGAGCTGTATTTTTTCACTTTCACTTACATAGCTAGCAAATGCAGCTAGCTAGTTTAGCATACTCAAACAGAGAGGGATGCTATGTTAACTAGCGGGCTATGGCTATCCAACACGGGAACTCTTCCAAGTCAAGGTAAGCTTTTGGTTTTATTAATTTATTGCCATCAGGGCTGCCGGTGTAACTGCTAAACTGTTTGCTGACTGTACACTATACTGCATTACTGTAGAGGGTTTACTAATGCGTTAGTTCTATTAGCTATGTTGACAGTGACGTTAGCTAGCTAATATGGTGACAATGATGTAGGCTGTGTGTAGTGGTTAGCGGTTATGATATGAATGTTTGGCTAGTAAAGGTTTTTTCACCTGGTCACAGACAGCTGATGTGTTGTCCATAAGCGAAGGGAAAAGGTGAGAGAGGAGGAGAGCGTGTAGATGCGAGAGTGAATTACAATGAGCAAAGTGATTATGCTATTTGTATGTGGCTGCTATGAATGTGAACTGTGTTTGCGTGTGTTCATGTGGTGTATTCATTCCGCCGATTCTGTTGAAAAACGTTTCTTAAACGGAAGCAAATGGAACAAAGTGTGGATAAACATACCTGAATTTGCCCAAAAGAAACTCTTGTTTGCAACTGTTGGACTTATGATTACACCCTAGATCAGCTAGATGCAGGCAAGAGTGTGCAAGGCAGTATTGAATGTGTCACTGTTTGTCATCTTAATTACAAAACAAATATATCTCGACCTGTGCAACTACGTTGTAAACTTTAATTCATAGGCTAGGTTGTATCAACCTCATGATGGGTATAGAGAAAATGTTTGTATCATGTAGTAGCCTAAACCTATCGATGTTACATTGAACTGGGTGAATGGAATATGAATGACAGTCATCCAATATGCTGAAATAGAAAGAAGACCATGCTAATCAACAACAACAACAAAAATTGTCCTCCCTCATCTTAAACGGCACCGACCGCCACTGCTGTGTACACTCCTCCTGGCATAGTGAGAAAGAGTTGTGCTGGAAAGCTGAAGTTCTTCAGCTAAGAAGAGTGCAGCAAACAAAGCAGAGACTCCCAAAGTAAATGTGCAAACACTAGAGCACACTTATTATGCATTATGCCTATTCCAAAAGTTAATTGGCTAAGTGATTTGAATTAAAGATACTGCCGGTAGTTGGGGAAAGGAAGCAGAAAAGGGGAAATTATTCATGCCTAACGACAAGGGGGTCTCTTTGGGACCTATTACAAACTACACAGGGCTGTGCGAGGGGTCAGGGGTAGCTGCCGTAGGGGTTGTGTGTGTGTGTGTATGTGTGTGTGTGTGTGTGTGTGTGTGTGCATGCATGCATGCTCGTGCATATGTGTGAGTTTCTAGTGTGTGTGTGTGTGAGAGCGAGGGGGGGTATGTATTTAAAAGCGTATAAATTTAATCACTAGAGTCTTGGTTTGTGATGGTTTGACTGATTGCTCCAGAGTGTGTGGTGGTTGGGGAATCAGCATAACTTTAAATGGTCTATAGGTGGAGGGTTATTTGACTCATCTATGCTCTCTTATCCTCCTCTTGCTCAGTCAGAGGGAAACTGGGAGCTCTTTCTTTCCACAGGGAGCCTGTTCAAACAGACTGTCTCTCACACATATGCTTGAGTGCAACCCATCTCCTCTCCTCTGCTATTCCCATCCTCTCCTCTCTTATCCTTCCCCTCTTCAAATCTTTCCATCATGCCATGTTCCTCTCTCCAAAATGCCTCACATGTTCCCATGAAGTCTGCATGTGGGCATCTGTTTGGATGCACCTGTGTGCCTGTAGATGTTTGTGTGCATATGTGTGTGGAGTGAACGTATGTGCATCATCAGTGTGTACCAAGCAATCCTGCGCCTGCGTGTACACACACACATTCATGGGTGTGAAATTCATGGGAAACAGAAGGTGTGTGTGTGTGTGTGTGTGTGTGTGTGTGTGTGTGTGTGTGTGTGTGTGTGTGTGTGTGTGTGTGTGTGACGTTCAAGGGAGCAGAAGGCTTTGTATAAGTCAAAGTGACTCAGGGGATGCCCCCCACATGTCTGGGTTTACCCAAGACACCTGCCCCACTTTCCTGCCATCGTGCTGTCCCTTCACACCCTCTCTCTTCCTCTCTGCACTGCTATATCCTACAGCCATAGGTGAAAGCACTGGATAGGTCTCCAGCCCATTGCCTTCATGTATCCAGTGCTTTTCAGATCACTGGTCCTGGAGGAGAGGAGATGAGGAAGGGTGGGTGGGTATTGAGGAGTTTTGGGTTGCTGCCCATGGCTGAGGCATGCTCTCTCAAAGACATCAGTGTGAACCCAACTGTATAGTCCCACAGGCATGGCCAGGCATCTGCCTCCCAGCCCCTCTCTACCCCAGTGCACCAGATAAGATGGACCCACAACTCCTCGCCACCAAAATATATATTAGTATTCATGATGTAGTCTATTAGAAAGTTACGGCATCCATATTAGGATGTTGTCGGTTCTCAGAAAATAGTTCCTAATATGGATGCTGTTGGTTTTATTAAAATCACTCCTTATAATGTAAGAATGAAGTTTCAGGAAGATGTTTTTAAAATATGTTTGCTCTGGGGCTTTTATGTACAGAATTATGTATTTGACCTACTATTATATTATTAGTTGCACTTTTGGCAAACAAAGTGACACAGGAGGCTGGTGGCACCTTAATTGGGGAGAATGGGCTCATGGTAATGACTGGAGCGGAATCAGCGGAAGGATTTCAAAAACATGATGCCATTCCATTTGATCCGTTCCGGCCATTATTATGATCCATTCTCCCCTCAGCAGCCTCCCCTGGTAGGGTGCCATATTTATCACAAATCCAACACACATCAATAACAAACAACATTCTGTCTAACAATGGATTTACGTGACGTCATCTCTGTCTCTGTCCCTGACTCTGACTCTCTGTCTGACTCTCTCTGTCTCTGTCTATGACTCTAACTCTGTCTCTAACTCCCTCTCTTTTCCTGCCTCTACCCCATTTCTCTACCTCTGCCTCTGTCTGTTTCTGCTCCATAGCGATGGAGGAACTGGACGGTGACGAGGTCAGAGTGTCCTCTAAGGGGCGCGTTGCCGAGCGAGACATAGTCCAGTTTGTGCCTTTCCGAGACTACATAGACCGCCAGGGCAACCAGGTGCTGAGCATGGCACGGCTGGCCAAGGACGTGTTGGCAGAAATTCCTGAGCAGCTGCTGGGTTTCATGAAGACGAGGGACATCGAGCCCCGGCCCGCCCTGCCCGCCTCCTCCACCACCACTACCACCACGCCAGGACTCCACAAGCTGCGCATCTGAGAGAGTGATTTGGGTGGGGGTGGGGGTCTGGGGTTCTTGTGTTTAGAGACATTGTTTGGACCATTTTCAGTTACAGCAAATACCTGAAGAGACACTCACTGAAGCCGTTGGGGTGCACATGCGCATGCACACACACACACACACACACACACACACACACACACACACACACACACACACACACACACACACACACACACACACACACACACACACACACACACTGCAGTAGCGATTTCCTGCCTGGTGAACACCGCCATGCTGTGATGTAACAACTGTACAGCTTAACAAGGGTCAAATGGAGCATGACCTTTGGAGCAAGAACTGTTGGAACTGCTTCCATGGTTGCCAACCCCTCACTGACCCCTTAGCTTCTTTTTTTATGCAGGGGTCAAGGAACGGTCACGGTTAAACGTTGGAAAAAGCAAGAGTTTGTGGGCTTTTCAACAGACAGAAAGAGCGATCGATGTTCACCTTTTTTCCTATGCCTCACTAGCCCCGCATGCAATGAGTGTTTCATTCTCATATCTTTTGTGGTCCGAAACGGAAACAAATTGGCCACTTGGGTTGCAATGGCAGTACTTTACTTTGTCCACTCTCTGGCCAATGTATATTTTCCATGTGTATAATGACACTGTACAAACATTGAAGAAAGTGGGACAGCCGGTTAATATCCAAAACAAGTGAAAGGCACAGGAAGTCTATTCATGTTTGGTTTCTTCTCAGGGCATTTCTGAAAGCTTTTGGATGAGTTTCGCAAAACAAGGGAGACGGTAACAAGATGGCGTCTCTGGACAGTTGAGGTCTCAGCCTCGGCATCTGGAGTCATTGGGTGTTTCTCAAAATGCATACTACCGTGCTCCAAGCACGCAAATTGGAGCACGGGAGGGTCAGAGTATGAGTTCAAATCAAAGTATGCGAAACGGAGCACAGAGGGCACTTCTGGAATGTGTACTCCATTTGTACTTATTTTGAAGCATGCATCAACGCAAGCTTCAACGGAAAGTATGCAAAGAAATATGATGCAACCACGTAAAGAATTACACAAAATGTATTGAAATCAATGGCGGCCATTATTTGAGCTGAAGCTAGAGAAAATACACAGCTATTCAGAATGAAATGTTGCTTATTCACATCTCATATGTTGCCTGACTATAATATTTTATTTTGATACATTAATAAATACAGGCGGTGTTCATTTTGACATCTGCCTACATACCGTATATCACATGCCCATAATAGGACACTAGGGCTAACTGGCTAGCCACTAGTACTGTTAGCTTGCCAGATAGCCACAAAGAATTGTTAGCTAGCAACCCACAAAGAATCTCTCACATAGTATTAGTTTTAGGTCATTTTGCATGTTAAAATATCTGGTTAGCTACATTATTATGCTAGCTGATAGTTGTGAAGTAAAACGGTTGCTTTGTGTATATCTTGTTTCGTTGCTATTGCCATTGTTGACCTGACTGGAAGACGGTTCAGTGAATGGGTAAGTACATAGTAAGTCAATAGGGCTAACTGGCTAGCTAGTTAGCCATGAAGAATTGGTAGCTACCAATGAAATATGTACAGTTGAAGTCAAAAGCTTACATACACCTTAGCCAAATACATTTAAACTCAGTTTTTCACAATTCCTGACATTTAATCCTAGTAGAAATGCCCTGTCTTAGGTCAGTTAGCATCACCACTTTATTTTAAGAATGTGAAATGTCAGAATTATAGTAGAGAGAATGATTTATTTCAGCTTTTATTTCTTTCATCACATTCCCAGTGGGTCAGAAGTTTACATACACTCAATTAGTATTTGGTAGCATTGCCTTTAAATTGTTTAACTTGGGTCAAACGTTTCAGGTAGCCTTCCACAAGCTTCCCAAATTATGTCAATTAGCCTATCAGAAGCTTCTAAGCCAGGACATCATTTTCTGGAATTTTCCAAACTGTTTAAAGGCACAGTCAACTTAGTAAACTTCTGACCCACTGGAATTGTGATACAGTGAATTATAAGTGAAATAATCTGTCTGTAAACAATTGTTGGAAAAATTACTTGTGTCATGCACAAAGTAGATGTCCTAACCGACTTGCCAAAACTATAGTTTGCTAACAAGAAATTTGTGGAGTGGTTGAAAAACGAGTGTATGTAAACTTCCGACTTCAGCTGTACATCTACCTTGCATAACATTAGTTTAAAGTAATTTTTGCCTGTTTAACTAGCTGGCTAGCTAGATTATTACGATTCACAGATCTAGCTGATAATTATAAAGTAAAACGTTTGCTTTGTGTATATCTTGTTTAGTCTATTGTTGCCATTGTCCTGGCTGGAAGAAGGTTCAGTGAATTGGGAGGTGAATAGTGAGGTAATACAGTAGAGGGAGTGCGAGTGCTTCTCAAATGTATTGTTTTATGCATTCTCCACACCCTCATCCTCACAAGAATGTACTCAATAGAACATGGTCGGCGAATGCGCTCGGAGCATGAGAGTGCAGCACGGTAGTATGCATATTGAGAAACACCCATTGTGTTCATATATCTGTACATCATGTCCTTGTTTAAGGACTGGTTCCTCTTGCCCAGGGGGCGATTGAAAAGTGAATATATTGTTTTATGCCGGTCCTCACTATATGTATGTATGTATGTAGTTGGATATCTTAGCCACGTTACCTCATGATAAATATATTCTCTATATTACTGATATATTCCACGTGTTGAAATGTATATATGTTTCATATGATGGCCTGCGAAAGCTCTGTATTTCAGATCAGATAATAAATTCAGAGACAGGATGTGTGAATATTGAAATAACTTAAGGGCCTGTTGGCTGGGAATGCGTACTCCTGTTGAGATCGACGTCTTGATCTTTCAAATGACGGGTCGGAAATTAAAATAGTCTTGAAATGGAAATAGCTTTAGCGCCCCCATTTATTTTTCTACCACCATACAACTGGTCGTCTGACGTCCAACTGACGTCACTGAACAGGTTCATTCTGACCCAAACACTGGTCTGAATATACCACAGTACCTAGTCACTATTTTTTACTTCTCCTTGATTTCCTCCTTCCAAATGTAAACTTTTCCAAGCTTTTGGTCAATGGTGGCAAAACCTGCTCCGTCTTTCAAACACTTAAGTGCTTAGATATAGCAAAGAACACGTCAAAGCATCAGGGTCAACTTTGTCGCTCCATTTTTGCTAGAAAGAGGAGAGGAGAGTAGAGAACGAGATTGTGCCTCAGCATAAGTTCTTCTCAAAAGTGTGGTCCCTCGCCACTAAGCCTGTTTCGAAGGAGTTGCAATGGGCTGATTTACTTTGCATATTTATGCATGGTTTCTTTCCGCCACAGCTCTGGTTTCCAAGATATGGGTCTATATTTTTTCATTATTTTGGCTGGGCTCATAGGATCTACACAAGTTTATTTACAATGCATGTCATTTTTTGTAGGCCTACTTGTCTTGTTATATATTTTTTCTTTGAGAAATTCCTGACTATAACAGATCATTCAAACACAGAGATTTTGTTCACAGCCAAGTCTCTATTCTGACTTGTTTGATGTCTCTCTCTCTCTTTTACTGCATACACACTTTCTTCTCTCTTTTCTTTCTTTCTTTCTTTCTTTCTTTCTATCTTTCTTTCACTCACTCACTCACTCACTCACTCACTCACTCACTCACTCACTCCACCATAGTGATAGTTACTACTACTAAAAACACTGCCATTAACCTTCTGACAGCTTTCTGGGGATGTGCCAAAAACAGACATGGCTTCTCTTGCACAAATTTGATTTCTCTGTAAGTAAATTGCACAACAACAGTTAGTCGATGTCGTGCCAAATGCCGTCGTTCCTTTTTCCTACAGCACTTAAGGAAAATGCTTGGACTTAAACCGTATTGGGAGGTGGCCCTTACATACCTTGGGAGGAGATAAACCATTAGGGAAACATTTGTCACCAAACTTTTGGGGAATGATCAAGCATTTGGGTCATTGTAACAGTAGGTCAACAAGAGCTATAGAATACGATGGACAATAGTATGAAGGGTTGTCTTATGATTTATGGCATAAGGATATTGATACGTGGCCTTAATTCTGTCGTAATCCCACAAGTGTGAGTTAGGCAGGATTCTGTTTTTATTTGATTCAATGCAAGTCATAATTCCATTATTTTGAACGCTAACCTGATTAGTCAACACATTTCTGATGGTTGTGGTCATCGAGAATAACCGTTATTCACATTTTAAATTGACTAAAACATTCCTAAATATTTGATGAGTGTTCTATGCTGGGTTGGTTTTGTATGAGATCGGATTGTGTATTGAATTCTGTCAATATTCTTTGTTGTACACTGTATAGTATACAAGAACTGCCAATATGGCTTAGGAAGGCCACCAAAAATTCAGAAATTTCCATCCTCAACTACAACATTCTCCGCCAAGATAGAACTGCCAAAGGGGGTGGAGTTGCAATCTACTGCAGAGACAGCCTGCAGAGTTCTGTCATGCTATCCAGGTCTGTGCCCAAACAGTTCGAGCTTCTACTTTTAAAAATCCACCTTTCCAGAAATAAGTCTCTCACTGTTGCCGCTTGTTACAGACCCCCCTCAGCCCCCTGCTGTGCCCTGGACACCATATGTGAATTAATTGCCACATATTTATCTTCAGAGTTTGTACTGTTAGGTTACCTAAACTGGGACATGCTTAACACCCCGGCCGTCCTACAATCTAAGATAGATGCCCTCAATCTCTCCCAAATTATCATGCAACCTACCAGGTACAACCCCAAATCCATAAACACAGGAACCCTCATAGATATCATCCTGACCAACCTGCCCTCTAAATACACCTCTGCTGTCTTCAACCAGGATCTCAGCGATCACTGCCTCATTGCCTGCGTCCGTAATGTGTCCGCGGTCAAACGACCACCCCTCATCACTGTCAAACGCTCCCTAAAACACTTCAGCGAGCAGGCCTTTCTAATTGACCTGGCCCGGGTATCCTGGAAGGATATTGACCTCATTCCGTCAGTAGAGGATGCCTGGTTATTCTTTAAAAGTGCTTTCCTCGCCATCTTAAATAAGCATGCCCCATTCAATTTTTTTTTACCAGGAACAGATATAGCCCTTTGTTCACTCAAGACCTGACTGCCCTTGACCAGCACAAAAACATCCTGTGGCGTTCTGCATTAGCATTGTATAGCCCCCGCGATATGCAACTTTTCAGGGAAGTTAGGAACCAATATAAACAGGCAGTTAGGAAAGCAAAGGCTAGATTTTTCTAACAGAAATTTGCATCCTGTAGCACAAACTCCAAAAAGTTCTGGGACACTGTAAAGTCCATGGAGAATAAGAGCACCTCCTCCCAGCTGCCCACTGCACTGAGGCTAGCAAATACTGTCACCACCGATAAATCCACGATAATTGAGAATTTCAATAAGCATTTTTTCTATGGCTGGCCATGCTTTCCATCTGGCTACCCCTACCCTGGCCAACAGCTCTGCACCCCCCACAGCAACTTGCCCAAGCCTCCCCCATTTCTCCTTCACCCAAATCCAGATAGCTGATGTTCTGAAAGAGCTACAAAATCTGGACCCCTACAAATCAGCTGGGATAGACAAGCTGGACCCTCTCTTTCTAAAATTATCCGCCGCAATTGTTGCAACCCCTATTACTAGCCTGTTCAACCTCTCTTTCGTATCGTCTGAGATCCCCACAGATTGGAAAGCTGCCGTGGTCATCCCCCTCTTCAAAGCGGGAGACACCCTAGACCCAAACTGTTACAGACCCATATCTATCCTACCCTGCCTTTCTAAGGTCTTCGAAAGCCAAGTTAACAAACAGATCACCGACCATTTCGAATCCCACCATACCTTCTCCGCTATGCAATCTGGTTTCTGAGCTGGTCATGGGTGCACCTCAGCCACGCTCAAGGTCCTAAACGATATCATAACTGCCATCGATAAAAGACAATACTGTGCAGACGTATTCATCGACCTGGCCAAGGCTTTTGAGTCTGTCAATCACAGCATTGTTATCGGCAGACTCAACAGCCTTGGTTTCTCAAATGACTGCCTCGCCTGGTTCACCAAATACTTCTCAGACAGAGTTCAGTGGGTCAAATCAGAGGGCCTGTTGTCCGGACCTCTGGCAGTCTCTATGGGGGTGCCACAGGGTTAAATTCTCTGGCAGACTCTTTTCTCTGTATACATCAATGATGTCGCTCTTGCCGCTGGTGATTCTCTGATCCACCTCTATGCAGACGACACCATTTTGTATACTTCTGGCCCTTCTTTGAACACTGTGTTAACTACCCTCCAGACGAGCTTCAATGCCATACAATACTCCTTCCATGGCTTCCAACTGCTCTTAAATGCAAGTAAAACTAAATGCATGTTCTTCATCCGATCGCTGCCCGCACCTGCCCGCCCGTCTAGCATCACTACTCTGGACGGTTCTGACTTAGAATATGTGGACAACTACAAATACCTAGGTGTCTGGTTAGACTGTAAACTCTCCTTCCAGACTCACATTAAGCATCTCCAATCCAAAATTAAATCTAGAATCGGCTTCCTATTTCGCAACAAAGCATCCTTCACTCATTCTGCCAAACATACCCTCGTAAAACTGACTATCCTTCCAATCCTTGACTTCGGCGATGTCATTTACAAAATAGCTTCCAACACTCTACTCAGCAAATTGGATGCAGCCAATCACAGTGCCATCCGTTTTGTCACCAAAGCCCCATATACTACCCACCACTGCGACCTGTATGCTCTCGTTGGCTGGCCCTTGCTTCATATTCGTCGCCAATCCCATTGGCTCCAGCTCATTTATAAGTCTTTGCTAGGTAAAGCCCCACCTTATCTCAGCTCACTGGTCACCATACCAGCACCCCCCCGTAACACGCGCTCCAGCAGGTATATTTCACTGGTCACCCCCAAAGCCAATTCCTACTTTGGCCTCCTTTCTTTCCAGTTCTCTGCTGCCAATGACTGGAATGAACTGCAAAATCACTGAAGCTGGAGACTCATATCTCCCTCACTAACTTTAAGCATCAGCTGTCAGAGCTGCTTACAGATCATTGCACCTGTACATAGCCCATCTGTAAATAGCCCACCCAACTACCTCATCCCCATATTGTTTTGTTTTTTTGCTCCTTTGCACCCCAGTATCTCTACTTGCACATTCATCTTCTGCACATCTATCACTCCAGTGTTTAATTGCTAAATTGTAATTTATTTCGCCATTATGGCCTATTTATTGCCTTACCTCCCTAATCTTACTTCATTTGCACACACTGTATATAGACTTTTCTATTGTGTTATTGACTGTACGTTTGTTTATTCCATGTGTAACTCTGTGTTGTTGTTTGTGTCGCACTGCTTTGCTTTATCTTGGCCAGGTTGCAGTTGTAAATGAGAACTTGTTCTCACCTGGCCTACCTGGTTAAATAAAGGTTAAATACATAAAAAAAATTATATATAATATATAAGAACCAAAAAAGATAATGGAGCATTTGAATAGTTGATACATTTCTAATAGACACTACGTTTAAACATAGTGCATGCGTGTAGCAGTGTTATAAAGTACCAAAGTAAACTTCAATTTACATCACCTGTTGAATATTTTTGCATAAAGCATGAATATCTGGCTGTGTTCTGTGTACAGTATAAGTTTTACCTTCTCATTGAATTAGGCTTGACAGACATAAACTATATGCTGCTTACAATCCCCTTTGCCCATTCAAGTGTTTTGTGACAGTGTTTGCTTACAAGTATACCTAATGTAAATATATCGTAGTTCATGTACAGAATATTATGTGATCTGTCTTCCTCCCGATCTTCTTCTATAATAATTCTGTAAATGTATATCTATGTTATTCTTCATCTGCTTGTGTTGGTGAAAACCTATTTGTAAATGTGTCCATTTGTTTTGTATAGCTTATCTTAGAAATCAAATAAAGATATATTATTAAGACTTATCTCACTATTAAAGTTGGCAGATTATGTTTGTTCTTGGAGTTAACAAAATCATGCATGCTTTAAGAACGGTCATTGCCCTGGACAGTGCATCTCACTCCCCCAAAATAGATCATCATATTCATTACTAATGTGCATGGTGGATGTCTGCCTGGACTGTAGTCTGTAACTATTTATGTGTATGCTTAATAGGCCTACATGCAAATATGTGAATCTAAGAGAAATATTTCTGCTTTACAGTGAATTACTAATCCTCAAAGACTTCCATACAAAATAAAATACACTATTTATAGTTACATTAACACATTTAAAAGCATTATATATTAATGACATTACTGATTGTACATTGACCAAAAAGTGTATATTAGTGTGCATACAGAGGCCTATAGACAGAGTTGCATGCACAGGTGACCTCAAAGTAATTTAGAGAATTTATGTTAAGGGCATATAGAAGTTACCATTCAAACATATAAGACAACTAAACGTTTGTTTAATTTTAAAGATATGAATGAATTAGTACTTTTGATGTCTTGTTCTCCTTTGAAAAGTTAGAATATTGTTTCAACTTTGTGAAATCGTTTGGACAGTAATGAGCTTATAGTGCCACCTAGTGGTCCTCAATAATAACAATCTCCCGTAATCCATTATTTTTTTTTAGACCACTTACAATGCAAAACTAATTTTGCTTTCAGAAAAGATTCAATACAATGATAACATGAATGTAACGAGTATGTATTACGGCACCGCAGGGCGTTTGAATGGTTTTGAACTTGGCAATAAGATACAAATAGTTCCATTCCATCGGTTTGTTATCCATTCATTCCGGCCACGGTTTACGATCAACTTTGGCGTTGCTTACCGGCTCGCCTTCCCCATTTGTGGGAAGGGCGGGCCTTCTATGCACTGCAGCCTGCTACAGGGATACCAAGATGGAAATCCAGGGGCTTTCTGATGCCCAAAACATTTACTATCAACATGGCGCCCCACGTAGAACAGGCTCGTCTCAGTTTAGGACAACGACACTTTCTCGCTCCATTTCGAACGAGAACGAAGCAGAGGAAAATTTGGAATCACACGAACTGCAAAGCAACAACAACAATAGGCCGAGGACATCTCCATTTCGCCTGCTGGTAGAAAATGGCAGCGGTGTTTGCCTGCCTGTCTGCAAGCAGAACGGTAAAAATAATAGCCCTCTTCAAGCCCAAACAGCGAGTGTGGGACTCCGTAACGTGAATACTTTGAAAGAAAGGGAGCTGAACACACAACTACCTCCACAAGATTTGAGGACGGGTTACAAATATGATGTTGAAAGTGGGGATAGCATATTGCAAATGGCGTTGCCTTTCTTTGAGGGGGAAGAGGAACATTCGCAGCAACTGCAAACTGCGGTTTTACGGCAGCAACATGAAGACGGCGCCTCCCTGTTGCAGTCATTGGCGAGCGAGAGCACGGCGGCCTACAGGAGTAACACCACCGTAAGCGCGAATAAAAACACCGAGGAATTGTATGTGGTTTTCAACATTATCCAAGAGGATGGGAATGACACAAATAAAGACAGACTGGGAAATCCATCCAAAGATGGAGATACAATAAGCGGTAAGAAGCCTGACGATTCCAAAATCATTCCATGTAATTCGATGGAGGTTCAAAACACCAATGCCCTTATTGAATCAGACGAGAATTTGAACAATTTAGCAGGCAGGGCCTTGAAAATAACTGCTCCTCAGTGTAGTGTATTAAATTCAAGTTCAAATAGTGAGGGTGAGGCAACTGTACCGAATGAAAAACAGTCTATGTGTTATGAAACGGAGGATGAAAACGCTGTTTTGACAAACGAATATGGCGATAACATATGCGGCCACCTTGACAACATTGACAGTGGCGCGGCAGACGAATTACTTTCTCAGCCCGAAGCTAGAGAACGCAGTGCCTTGATTTCAGAAAACACCTATATCGTGGAAATGAACGACACTATGGACACTTCCGACTTCATTTCCGACCCAGGCACGAGCCTCTCTGCTTCCGCCAATGCAGATGGGGCCTCTGCCAACGAGACTTTCTCTGGAACCATCATGATAAACAACCAAAGCATCATAGTAACCATAGAAAACGGGATACTGACTCTAGCAGCACCTCCAGAGGGTTACACCCACAAAGATGATGGAATGGTCGGCTTGAAGGAACACCTTGGAATGAAAGACAATGAGGACATAGTGCTTCTCAACTATGACAGCGGGACCAAATCCATTGGGAAAATCAGCAACGTGGCAGTTATTCGGACTGGTCACCACGAAGAGCCTAGGCTTGGCATGTCCGCAAGCGACTGCGAACTGGCTCTGGCTGACCACTGTTCATTGTCAGAGTTTGGCGCCTCTCTGGACTCGTGCCCAGGCATCAAGCAGGAGAGCGGGACGCTGTGTGCCATAAGCGAGGGTGACTTGGTGTCCCTGCGCCCAGAGGATTCTTTCGTCGACTGTGTCGACAACGACGACTTCCAGCCTGTCAGCTTCATCGGTGCTTCAGGACTCTCCAAGAAAGGTGCCTTAGTCACAACGTACCGCTGCCCCCAGCCCGGCTGCCCCAGCACCTTCGACGCGCGCCAAAAGGTCAAGATGCACCTTCTCAACCACACTGAGGACCAGAGGCCCTTCAAGTGCACCTTTGAGGGCTGCAGCTGGGCATTCACCACCTCCTACAAGCTCAAACGCCACCTCCAGTCTCACGACAAGGTGCGGCCACACAAGTGCGAGTGGGAGGGCTGCGGCCGCCGCTTCACCACGGTCTACAACCTGAAGGCACACGTGAAGCAGCACGACCAAGAGAACTCCTTCGTGTGCGAAATCTGCAGTGAGCGCTTCCGCAGCGCCACCCGGCTGACCAATCACCAGCGGGCCCATTTTGAACCCGAGAGGCCGCACAAGTGCGAGTTTCCAGGTGAGACGAACGTTGTTCAGGTGAAATGAATGTTCAAAATGATGTTTCAAGTTTCAATGTCATATGCACTTGTGTAGTCAAATGCCTTCCTTGTAAACTCGAAAGGCATTTCACTGTACTTGTGCATGTGACATTGAAACTTGAATCATCATTCTGAACATTTTACCTGAACTATTTTATGGGCAATTCCTTAGTAACAGAATGATGTTGAGACTCTCATTTTCACATTCACTTTAAACAGTCTAAATGCACGTGTATTCATATATTGCCACAGAAGTAACTTTTTTTCTTCTGTGCGTGTATATTTAACCTCTGCGTGTGAGTCCTCAGGCTGTGAGAAGACCTTCATCACCTACAGTGCCCTATTCTCCCACAACCGCACACACTTCCGCGAGACGGGCCAGTTCACCTGCACCTATCCGGGCTGCGACAAGCGCTATGACAAGGCCTGCCGCCTCAAGATCCACATGCGCAGCCACACAGGTACTTCAGAGTGATTGATATGTTTATATGGCCTTAACACTTTTCCAAAGGTCTGAGTGTACTTTATATTGTCATGAGTAGCATCCACCTGAAATGTTCCCATACTACATCACGTTCAATTTTAACATTTAAGGTTGCTTAACGATTTTTCTAAGCTGAGTGAAAACTGCCACAGATGAATTTTGATCCAAAGCGACTAACAAAACTGTCAACACAAACTACATGACCAAAAGGATGTGGACACCTGTTGTCGAACATCTCATTCCAATATTGTGGGCATTAATATGGAGTTGGTCCCTCCTTTGTTGCTTTAACAGCCTCCACTCTTCTGGGAAGGCTTTTCACTAGATGTTGGAGCACTGCTTCAGGGACTTGCTTCCATTCAGCAAGAGCATTAGTGAGGTTGGGCACTGATGTTGGGCGATTAGGCCTGGCTCGCAGTCCATGTGCCAATTCATCCCAAAGGTGCTCGATGGGGTTACGGTCAGGGCTCTGTGCAGGCCAGTCAAGTTCTTCCACACCGATCTCAACAAACCATTTCTGTATGGATGTTGCTTTGTGCACAGGGGCATTGACATGCTGAAACAGGAAAGGGCCATCCCCAAACTGTTCCCACAAAGTTGGAGCACAGAATAGTCTGGAATGTCATTCTAGGCTGTAGCGTTGATTTCCCTTCACTGGAACTAAGGGGCCTAGTTCGAACCATGAAAAACAGCCCCAGACCATTATTCTTCTTCCACCAAACTTTACAGTTGGCACTATGCATTGAGGCAGGTAGCGTTCTCCTGGCATCCCAGATTCGTCGGTTGGACTGCTAGATGGTGAAGCGGGATTCATCACTCCAGAGTACGCGGTTCCACTGCTCCAGCTGACGCTTGGCATTTGGCATGGTGATCTTAGGCTTGTGTGCGGCTGCTCGGCCATGGAAACCCATTTTATGAAGCTCCCGACGAACAGTTCTTGTGCTGATGTTGCTTCCAGTGGCAGTTTGGAACTTGGTAGTGAGTGTTGCAATCGAGGACAGACAATTTTTAAGCTCTTCAGCACTCGGCGGTCCCGTTCTGTGAGCTTGTGTGGCCTTCCACTTTGCGGCTGAGCAGTAACAGCAGTTACAGTTTACCGGGGCAGCTCTAGGAGGGCAGAAGTTTTGACGAACTGACTTGTTACAAAGGAGTCATCCTATGACGGTGCCACGTTGAAAGCCACTGAGCTCTTCGGTATGGCCATTCTACTGCCAATATTTTTCTATGGAGATTGAATGGTTGGGTGCTTGAATTTGTACACCTTTCCGCCACGGTTGTGGCTGAAATAGCCAAATCCACTGCTTTGAAGGCATATCCACATACTTTTGTGTGTATATTCTACTGCACTGTTCTAGCTAGTAACATAAGCATTTCGCTGCACTTGCTAACACCTGCAAATCTGTGTACACGACCAATAAATGCTCGTATGATATTGATATCAAAACACAGACACAAATCCATATTATGTTGTCTGTTTCACCAGTAGTATGTTACTCATGCCTAGGCTAAGTCTCCTCTTTCGGTTTCAGGCGAGAGGCCATTCATCTGCGACTCAGAGGCCTGTGGCTGGTCCTTCACCAGCATGTCCAAGTTACTTAGGCACAAAAGGTAACTTTAATGCTGTCCCTCACTCAACTTTCCATCCCTGAGTTGTTTAGGTATTGGGATGGTGTGGGTCCTCTGTTCTAGTTTAGGGCCTCTCACATAACCGTCCTACCGAATTGTCACTCTTGTTTGAAAGTGTTGGATTTATAGTTCAGTCATACTCTTCCCTAATTCATAATGCAGTAATAATAAAAAGGTCATTTATCATAAGTTTTATCCAAAACATCTTGCCATTACAAAACACATCCAGTTTTGTGTGTTCCTTTCTGGAATGCCAGCAAACCCATAACTCAAACTCCCTGAGCCATAGGAGTAAGCATTTCATTATATTTGTATACATATGACGAAAGAATTGAACCGTGGACCACATAGACCCCACCATCCCCCCGCCCTCTGTTATTTCAGGAAGCATGACGACGACAGGCGCTTCACCTGTCCAGAGGAGGGCTGTGGCAAGTCCTTCACCCGGGCAGAGCACCTCAAGGGCCACAGCATCACCCACCTGGGCACCAAGCCCTTTGAGTGCCACGTAGACGGTAGGTGTCATCATGAGATAATCTAGGATCAGCGTTTGCCATAGTGAATAAGATTAGCTGACATGGACAGGGGAGGCCCGATCCTAGTTCATCACTGCTATGGTCTATTCTGAGACGCTTTATGAATACGGGCCTTGTTCTCTTACCGTTGGCCTCGTCCTTTTATCCATGTAGGGTTAATCAAAACATTAATTTCCCCTTTTTAAAGTATTTTTGGACTGAACCACTTTTGGTTGATAGTTGGATATGTTCTTCTCTCTAAAGGGCCTCTGATAAATGTCTTACGTGTATGTGCCTGTGTAGGCTGCAGTGCCAAGTTCTCAGCACGGAGCAGCCTGTATATCCACTCGAAGAAGCACAAGCAAGACGCGGGCAGCCTGAGGACGTGTTGCCCTGTGGCCAACTGCAGCAAGCACTTCTCCTCCCGCAGTAGCCTCAAGAGCCACATGCTCAAACACCACCACCTCAGCCCCGGTACGGATCACACACACATACTCTGTTCCTCAAGAAACACATGCTCAAACACCCCCACTGCCTGTGTAATGACTGTGTCTTTCCTCCAATCAGAAGTTCTAAGCCAGCTGGAGGCCACACCCACGCTGACCCCCAGCAGCGAGCTGGTCAGTGGCGCCACCGCCACAGGAACTGGTTCGGGGGTCACCGGAAGCGACCAGCTTGCCAACCTGGACCTCAGCTCCCTGTTCTCTGCTGTGCTTGGGGGTCCTGCGCCCACCACCCACGGGATCGGGGTGCCTGTTGGCAGCACAGGGCCAGCAGGCTCCTTCGCCATGGACTTGTCCCTGGTCAGCTCGGGCATCCTCACCATCGACCCAGCCTCGGTTGGCACCGCCCTGGGCACGTCCGGGCATGGCGCTACCATGGCCAAAGCCTCCGTGGACCCGCTCATCCTGGCGGCAGGGGCGGACATGGGCCACCTGGAGGGGACGGTTGGGGGAGTCCTCCCCCCGCAGGGCACACTCAACCTGGACGACGTGCAGACGGTCACCCCCGAGGCCCTCAGCTCCCTCACAGCCCTCACCATGCAGGCCGCCACATCCACCGCAGACCACCATACACTCACACACACCCTCAGTTCCTCCAGCACACTGGCTGCCGAGCCCTCACCCCTGGCTGCGCCCCCTGGGCCCAAGCTCCTCTCGTCCCCCTCTAAGGTGACTGAGGCTGGAGGGAGCAGGGGTGGCAGCGGGCCTCTCTTGGGCTGTGTGGAGGTGCTGGGGCAGCAGGAGGGGGGAAAGGTGCTGACCCAGTTTGTGTTCCCTGGCCACGGCAGCGGCTGCACGTTCAGCCCACAGAAAGAGTCTGAGCTCAGCCACAGCTCGGCAGTCTCGCCCTGCTCCTTCCTGGTGAGTGGCTTACTAACTAACGCTCTACTCTACTAGAATGAAATTCAAATAACTGTATTTTCCCTTAATTTGACATTCAGTTGAGATAAGATGTTATATGTCCTCGTTTCTATACATGTTCCGAGTCACGGCAGTTGTTTCGTGTGTCACGTTTTTCCCATCTGTCTTGTAGGAAAGTAGTGGCTCAGCACGGACTGACTACAGAGCTATCCAGCTGGCCAAGAAGAGGAAACAGAGAGGCCCCACCGCCTGCTCAGGTAAATTTATAGCCCACACTTCACTCACAATTGGGCTCATTTTTATTCATAGACGTAAAAAAAAAGAGCATCATAGGAACCTCTCATATGATTATGCTCCTGTTTTATCTGTTGTAGAGAAAGAGCATCATTAAATATACGGTACTAGTCTCACATGATTTAGCTCCTAGTAGTAATAGTTTGAACTATTTAATCCTTTCTTGTTACAGGGAGCTCAGGATTGGGTCAGAGGAAGAGTAAAGGCGGGAAGGCCAGCAGTTCCTCAGCGCCATTGGTTCCCACAAGCGCCCGTTTTGGTGAAGGTTCTGCAGCTGCAAATGGGGGGCTGACTATCCGTGACCCTGTCACCGGGGCCCAGTATGTGCAGATCCAACTCTTGCAGGTGAGGTTCTCCTACCAGGACATTTGCAATGCTATCCCAATTATTATTATTTTTTTTATAAGGCACAGACGAGTGCTGATGAAGGCGGCATGTATTACAGACCAAAATAAAATATACGAGTGTGTCCATGCATGACCATTGGAATGTTTGAATCCTTTTTTAATGTGATTTGTGGATTCAAATGAATTATTTAATGTGTGTGTAAGGATGACCCTCCCAGCGACGGGGATCTAGCCTTCCAGCTGAGCTCCCAGCCCTCCAGTTCCCACTCCCAACTCACCGTGGACCTGCCTGTCAACATCCTACAGGTGGGCTTTTTTTGCACATAGAATTAGTAATACATTTTATTTGTGGCTCGGGTTTTCAAAAAACCCAAAATGCCAATGACTGTGCAGCCAAATTGTCGCAGTCTGAGGCAATGTCCATCTAAGCAGCGCGCGTGCGCGGCCACTCACTTCCTCCGAGACTGCTGCGCAGCAGAAATGCCAGATGCAAGAGATTTAGCTTCACTGAGTTTGCCCCGTTAGTTTCCACTATATAGATCAAGGTTTTTTTCTGTGATTGCATCAACATTATATCAGCCTCTTTTCAATGCAACAAAACAAATCTAACTTTGCAAGATTGGGTCTGATTTTTGTTGCAGGGCCAGAGCGCAACAGAGTAGAATTCTATTGGCGTAGCCCACAAGCGATCATTCAATCACCCATGAGTGAATGTGCTTTTCCGATCAGTTCAGAGCGCAGAGTTGCACATGTGCACATTTGTTGATATTCTTTGCTAATTAGCGAGTTATTAACCCAGTAATAGATAAGTATAGGTCAGCAATGGGGAGTTGCTGCTTCCTGGAAAAGCACAAAACGTGTAGGCTACATTTCAAGCTGTCTTTGAAAAGCCAGTCAGGTAAAAAGCTGAAGTCCTAATCAAAGGTGCAGTGTTGTATTTTGAGACAGGCTTGAATAAGCCAATAGGCAGAGAGGTAGCCTACATTGTCTAATTCTCTGCATGGTAATAATAATTACTTTTATTTTGTAGTGGTTTCTTGCATCATACAACACAATAGAATGCAATTTACAGTCACCTATTTGGCCAATGGTGTTACAGACCAAGTACAAAATCATGAATGAATGTCAACCCCTTTATAATGTAAAAACGTTTTTAAGCCTCATGCAATGTAGGCCTGCATTGAACACCACATACAGGCTACTGTAGGCTATATCATAGAAATCAAAAGCTATTTCCATATAAAAAGGTTATGGGATTTGCTCCATTGGTTTTGTTGGTAGGCCTACATTATGCCCAAATAGCCTATTGGCTACTGTCTAAAACTCTCGCTAAACATTGCATCTTTATTGCTAGGCAGAAAATAAAGAGATACAGGCAATACATTCTTCCTTCTCCCTTAATGTGACCTCACCTCGACCCCCTTCATCACTAATCCATGGCTCTCTCTCCCCTTATCAGTGCTGCCACGTGATCGTTTTCCCTACACTCAGTACATTCCAAGCTTAATTGCATTGATCATATGCATTCCTCCTACAGATACCCATTAACTTCTGGTGTAGACTATGGCACACCTCATGTCTCTAGCATAGCTAATGACTAATAATATTTAAAGTTTAGAAATTCGAACCATCACTATAAAAGGCCCCACAGCAAAATCCAAGCCTTGAGGTCAAAGGAATTGTCCGTAGAGCTCCGACACAGGATTGTGTCGAGGCACAGATCTGGGGAAGGGTACCAAAATATGTTAGAAGCATTGAAGAAAACACAGTGGCCTCAATCATTCTTAAATGGAAGAAGTTTGGAACCACCAAGACTCTTCCTAGAGCTGGCCGCCCGGCCAAACTGAGCAAATGGGTGAGAATGGCCTTGGTCAGGGAGGTGACCAAGAACCCAATGGTCACACTGACAGATTTCTAGAGTTCCTCTGTGGAGATGGGAGAACCTTCCAGAAGGACAATCATCTCTGCAGCATTCCACCTATTAGGCCTTTATGGTAGTGGCCAGTCCTCAGTAAAAGACACATGACAGCCCACTTGGAGTTTGCCAAAACGCACCTAAAAGACTCTCAGACCATGAGAAACTAGATTCGCTGGTCTGATGAAACCAAGATTGATCTCTTTGGCCTGAATGCCAAAGGTCACGTCTGGAGGAAACCTGGCACCATCCTACAGTGAAGCATGGTGGTGGCATCATCATGCTGTGGGGATGCTTTTCAGCGGTAGGGACTGGGAGACTAGTCAGGATCGAGGGGAAAAGATTAACAGGGCAAAGTACAGAGGTCCTTGATGAAATCCTGCTCCAGAGTGCGTAGGACCTCAGACTGGGGCGAAGGTTCATCTTCCTACAGGACAATGACCCTCAGCACACAGCCAAGACAACACAGGAGTGGCTTCGGAACAAGTCTCTGAATGTCTGAGTGGCCCAGCCAGAGCCCGGACTTGAACCTGATCAAACATCTCTGGAGAGACCTGAAAATAGCTGTGCAGCAACGCAATCGCTGCCAAAGGTGCTTCAACAAAGTACTGAGTAAAGGGTCTGAATACCTGTGATTTTTTTTATTTTTAATATATTTGCAAAAATGTCTATGCTTTGTCATTATGGGGTATTGTGTGTAGATTGAGGGGGGGAGAAAAAGTATTTTAATACATTTTTGAATAAGGCTGTAATGTAACAAAATGTGGAAAAAGTCACGGTCTAAATACTTTCCGATGGCACTATAAGTCTGACAACACAGCTGACTGGCAAACATACAGTAAAATCAGAAATCATGTAACTAAACAAAAAAGAAGAAACTATACTATGGAACAAAGATGAATGATAGCAAAAAGCTCTGGAGTACATTCAATTCCATTCTAGGCAAAAAATCCAACTGCTCCATTATTCATTGAGGCAGATGGCTTGTTGCCAACCATTTTAATAGCTTTTTTGTTGATAAGATTAGCAGACTTGGGTATGACATGCAAAAATCAAATGCTGAGCCTTTTATATTCATGCATAATAGACCAAATAATGAAAGACAAGCATTGTAGTTTTGAGTTCCACAAAGTGGGACTCAATAAGGACAAACCACCTGGTACCAACAATCTGGATGGTAAATTGCTCAGGTTGGTAGCGGAATTGATTGTGAATCCTGTTTGCCACATCTTTGAAGACAGTGTGTGCATTCAGACCTGGTGGAAGGCAAATTCTGCTACATAAAAATAGAAGAGCACCCTTTAATGGTCCAAACAGCTGACAATCAGTCTGTTACAAGTGCTTAGCAAACTTTTTGAAAAAATTGTTTGATGAAATGATTATTTTAGAGACAGACTTTCAGCATGCTTATAGGGAAGGGCACTCAACATGCTCGGTCGGCACTGACAAAAATGACTCCTAATTGGCTGAAAGAAATTGATAGTAAGGCGATTGTGGGAGCTGTTTTGTTAGACTTCAGTGCAGCTTTCGATGTCATTGATCATAACCTATTGCTTAAATGTAGGTGTTATGGATTTTGCATCCTCTGCCTTATTATGGATTGAGAGTTACTTATCTAGTAGAACACAGGGTCTTCGTTAATCTAAGCCTCTCATGCAAATTCAGGTGTGTGGTGTTCCGCAGGGCAGTACAAATGATCTTCCGCTGACGTTGAATAAAGCCTGTGTGTGTGCGCTGACAACTCAAACAGTATACACGTCGGCTGCAACAGTAAGACACGGAGACGCTCAACACAGTCAGTTTTGGAATGTGTAACTAGCAATAGGCTGGTTCTAAATATCTCGTACTAAAAGCATCATTTTTGGGACAAGTCACTCACTCAACGCTGAACCTCGTTTAGAGCTATTGAATAATGTGGCGATTGAGCAAGTTGAGTTTAAACTGCTGGGTGTAACCATAGATAGCAAGCTGTCATGGTCCAAACATATAGACTCAAGAGAAGGTGTCAGTAACATGCATGTCAGTCTCTCCTGGCTCAAAGTTGAGAGATTGACTGCGTCACTATGGGTCTTTGTGCGAGGTATTGATGTGTTGAAGGTACCGAACTGTCTGTTCAAGCAGTTGGCACACAGTTCGGACACTCATCGCTACAACACAAGACATGCAACCAGAGGTCCCTTCACTGTCTGCAAGTCCACAACAGAGGCTGGGAAAAGCGCAGTATTAAATGGAGCCATGACTACATGGAACTCTGCCACCCCAGGTAACTCAAGTTAGCAATAAAACCAGTTAAAAACAAAACAGGTAAAAGAACACCTTACTGCACAAAGGGGGCTGTGAAGAGACAGCCATTTTTATATATCTTGTCATTTGCACTGTACTATGTATTAGACCTAAATGTTGTGTGTATATACTGATATGTAGGCTGTGATGTTTTAAATGTATGTTTTTCAGTTCATGACTAATAATGTCATGTTTCATGTGGACCCCATTAAGAGTAGCTGATGCTTTTGCAGCTAAAAGCATCATTAAATACCAAATGTTTTAAAATGAAAGGAATTTGAATGTCAGTGATTTGAGGTATGTTTGTTTACTGTAGTTAACATAGAAGTAAAGGAGTCATTTCTTTCTGCCTTTCCTCAGGAACCTCCTGCTTTGACAGAGGATGACAATGGCTCGGACAACTCCCAGTTCACAGGAAGCACCATCAACCTGCAGGACCTGGAGTGAGGAGTAGAAGGGAGGAGAGGGTCAGCCCAGAGCCAGGGGTCAATGTCCTCTGAGAAGGATGAGGGCTAGTGGGGCTCTAGAGAAAAGGGTGGATAATTGGGATGCAGCATTTGAACACAAGACATCCACCGTCCCCTGCCAACTCAGAGAAGACAACCTCACTCTCTCCAACGATGTTAAAACATCTTCCCCTACAAGATGGTTTCTTAATCTTTCCTGCATTCAATGTTTCTGATTATCTCTGGTGTTGGGAAACACGAGATGAGAAACTTCTGTACATCTGGGTTGTGGATGAAGTTGAACCAAATGCACCTTGGGATGAATTGAATCATAAATAAAGGAAAGTTACATTTGGGGACTTTTTTTCTCTCACTTTATACTGTATTTCAGAAATCCTGTTTTGTACCACAATCATGACTGCGAGAGACTGTTGTGTTATTACTCATCCAGTAGGTCCCTCGTGTCTCTTGTCAAACTGACGTTTTGTCAGTCTCCGCTACAGTGCCATATTCTAGCCACTTGTTCGCAGTGTGCTGTTGTCAGAGCTTCTGTCTAGGAGGCCTTATAGACATGACATACTTCACTCCCAGAACCATTGAGCATATGCTTTTTGTTAGACTTTTTGGTTTTTACTATTTTTTGTGGGGGTAGATTTATTTTTCTACGGCTGTGTCTTAATATGAACTACGGTTGAGTGAGACGAGCGGTCCGTGTTGAAAACATGTTGCCGGTCCACTTGTTTATAATGTCTAATGCTTATCAATATGTCATGACTTCCATCTACTTGTTATTTATTATATTTGGTTTACCAAATGGCTGAATCCAAACGCCAAGAGTTTGAATAAAGGATCAAAGCACAATTATATATTTATTTTGTACAGTGTCTCTTGTTTTGTGTTGTATAGTGTTTCTGTAGGACTTAGCTAAACCTAGACTTGATAAAGATTTCCCTGGCTTTCCTGGTTTCACTCTGGGGTTATATTGGTTCACATTGCCTCCACCAAAAAGGCAAGAGCAGACCTTTTTATTGTGAAATGTTTATTCATTTGTTCATCACATGCATGCAGTCAGTCCATCTAACTGCTATTCAGATATGATCAGGTAAAGAAGCACAATAGATTATCAATAATATAACGGATAAGAAATGTCATAAACAATCTGGTATGGCAAAATATTGTAAATCTGGTAACACAAAATAATCAGTCTATAAAATGTGTGGGGAGAGTACTGTCCACCTGCCCTAGAAAGCTCTCCACCAAAACAAAGTCCACATGCTCCCCACTGAGTCTATATAAACAACCACCCAGTACCAAAGAAGTAGGACCTATCCCATCATGTGACATCACCAGCGTCCAATGGAGACGTTTGAAAAGTCTTACTTATACCTGTCATATCCAATTATTGGTCAGTATTTACAGTGAGTCAGTCACAGCCCCACAATAGGCCAAAACATTAAATGAGTTCTGGTCAGTAATGGCATAGGGACTGTGTTGTGACTGACTCTGCCCTTTAGGTGAAGAAGTAAAGCTGCTCCTCTTTCTCCTTGTCTGAGATGTCATACACCTGGCTGGTCTTCAGCTTGCCGGCAGGGGGCTGTGATCTGGCCATCAGTTTCTTGCCAGTCTGGAGAAAAAGGCCTAAGTGTTAGCATCGTCAAATAAAGAGAACACAATGGTATGGTTTCTGTAGTACAATTAATTATATGACATGAACTCTGGATATTTATCAAATGTCATGCTTATTCTCCATTTCTACTGTATATTATAATAGAACAGTCCCCAGGTAACTAAACCAATGACTTAGGGCTGCATTCAATCCATATCGTGGAAGTATCGCAGAAGATCCACGGTATAGCTCGATTGAAATTTGAAGGCAATGTTCCTGCGTTCACGGCAAAATCTGCATATGTCGGCTCAATCAGAAATTACCTTACTTTTTTTCATGCGGATCTTCTGTGATACAGACTGAATCCAGCCCTTAGTTACGCAATGTAATCTGGGTTGTAGGCGTCTAATGAAAATGTCATGTTTCACACAGATTTTCTGGCAGAACTTTGGTCATAACTTTTGCCTGTAGGATTGTAATGGTGTGGTGTTGAGGCAGATTGTGTGACTGACTGTTTTCTTGAAGTCGGCCTGGGCTCTCTCCAGGGCCTTCTTCAGCCTCTCCTCCTGGTGCTGCTTCGCCTGATGCATCTTCTCATCACGCAGCCTAGGGAAAGGAAGCAAAGGATCATGGGCGGGAAAGGATGAGAAGGGTCAATTAATTTAATCTAAACGGCTAAATCTCCAGTCTAGTTGTCAACTTCACAGATGTGCTTTAAACTGAAAGAAACTCAGCTCTGGCACCCAGCTACCACATGGAACACAAATTAGAATGGGGCTCAAGTCAAATTGCTGCCTATGACACCAGCACAGACCTCAGTAGTTTCTTCCCCTATGCATCAACCAACCATGTGCACTTGGCAGAGCCTAAAGCTTAGATCCTTAAGACTTAGAGGTTGAAATGGAATGGGGCCAACCTGACTAGCCTATATGATGGTCCTACAAGGCTGTGTTCCAACTCTCCCCTACCTGAGCCTCCTTTCCTTCTCCTTGGTCCTCTCGGCCATCAGCAGCCGCTCCTTGGGGATCATCTCCACGTTCTCCAGCAGCTCGCCCAGGCGGCTCTCGATAACCGTCAGCATCTGCAGCGTGCTCAGGTTGGCCTCTGTGTCGCCCACACAGCTCCGGTACACCTCCTCCACCTTAGTGCCCAGGGAGTCCAACATAACCTCCTACAGTGGAGGAACAAAGGTGAGAGAGAAAGATCTATATGATCTAAGGCCAATGACTGGCTCACCACTGATATTAGCATGTTCTCTGCATAACCGTCAGTGTGAGCTGTCCCATTTCCCACTGTGAGTAGAAGTGTCAGTAGACACAGATCTAGGATTTGCTTACCTTCCCCAAATCCTAACATCGACCATTAGGGACAGACAGACTCTAAACTGACTTTAGATCACTGTCTCAAGGGCAGTCTTCTCTCTCCTACCTGGTCGGCGGATTTGTACTTCCCAAAGTTGAAGAGGCGGGCCCTCAGCTCCAGCTCGGCAGCCCGGTCCCTCTCCCTCTGGATGGTGTGGGTCATGATGTCTATCTGCTGGGTCAGCTGGACGGTTTCCAGCTCCCTACAGAGAGGGGGGGGGATGGAGAGAAGAATGGCGCACAGCCGCGCACACACATAGAAACGAATGCAGGTGAGGAAAGAGAGAAAAGGAACTATGAAGGGTACTCATGACATAAAACATCCTAGCACTTGTCAATGTCAGTCAAAATAATTTACTTTCTACAATAACTTAGAATTGTTATTCATTTTGCCATGAGGCAGAGAGAAAATGTTGCTGTTTTAATGTTGCTGTTTTAAAGCAAATTTCACACAATTCTACACATATTGCCATGGGCCAGAGATAAACCTTTCCAATTTTATAGCTAATCTCATGCTATTCTACACATTTTGCAATGAGGCTGAGAGAATTTTGCATTTTTAAAGCTAATTTCCTGCAATTCTACACATATTTGCCCTTTTTGTTGGAGCATCTGCCAAGTGCCTAAACAGGCTACAATATTTCCAAAACTGTGCTGCACGTGTCCTCACCCACACCTCCCCCGTGAGCACATCATTCCATTGCTGTTCAACCTCCACTACAAAATCCTGGTTCACACCTACCAAGCTATGAAAAACTCTGGGCCAAAGTACCTGTCTGACCTCATTCTACCCTTCGCTCCTCCAGGTCCGTCTCCCTTCAGCAGCCCTTCAGCAGACTATAAACTATGGGTGACAGGGCTTTCAGTTACGCGGCTCTGTAGCTATGGAACACACTTCCAGACACTATTAGGACTGCAGAGTCTCTGTCCTCATTTAAGGCACAGCTCAAGACCGTGCTGTTCAGTAAAGCTTTCTAGGACCTCTGCTAATTCTGTTCTCATGTCCTCCGGATCTGACCACACCTGCATATAGCTTTGATTGTTGTCTGTGTTCCTTGTTTTGGATTGTTTTTATTATCATTTATTAATTTTGTATTATTATTATTCATCTTTTCGCCTCTGGTCTGAGAAAAACACTTTACAAATTAAATTAATTATTAATATAAATTATATTGCTATTCTACCCATTTTGCAATGAGGCTGAGAGAATTTTGTATTTTTAAAGCTAATCTTCTGCAATTCTACACATTTTGTCATGGAGCAGAGGAAAATGTGCAGTTTTATAACTAATCTCATGCTATTTTACACATTTTGCAATGATGCTGAGATAATTTAAAATTTTAAAACTAATTTCCTGCTATTCTACAAATTTTGCCATGAGGCTGCGAGAACATTTTGCCATTTTACAGCTAATTTCCTGTAATTCTAAACATTTTTTCATATTCTATCTGGAGATCCTATTACATTACTAGAAGGGCTTTGACATAAACCCTCGAAGTTCCCGAATGTAGTGAAAATGGCAGCCATATTGGTCAGGGAGAAATCCAAACCAGTATAACTGGAATGAGAGGCAAAATCCAGTGGTCCGAGCCACTGTGTGAATCTCTACATTCACTTCCATCTGTGGTGATCACTTCACTCTCTATCTACCTCTGACCTCTAACCCCAGCAGGTCTTACTTACATCTTCTTTCTTGTATGGTCCATGACCTTACTGAACACCTCCAGGGCCTCCTCCGTCTCCCTGGAGTTCTGGATCAGAGAGAGGTTCTGCTCCTCCAGCTCTGAAAGCAACTCCAGGAGCTGCCTGGGGTCCGTGAAATACAGCTCTGGGTGTTCCTGCAGGGGGTGACAAACACCACACACAGATAAGCATAGGGACATCCGGAGAATCTCAATAGCATTTCCTTGATTCATAGCGCCATCTCTCCTCTCCTCACCTCCTTCTTTATTTATTTATTTATTCATATTTCACCTTTATTTAACCAGGTAGGCAAGTTGAGAACAAGTTCTCATTTACAATTGCGACCTGGCCAAGATAAAGCAAAGCAGTTTGACACATAACAACACAGAGTTACACATGGAGTAAAACAAACATACAGTCAATAATACAGTAGAAAAATAAGTCTATATACAATGTGAGCAAATGAGGTGAGATAAGGGAGGTAAAGGCAAAAAAAGGCCATGGTGGCAAAGTAAATACAATATAGCAAGTAAAACACTGGAATGGTAGATTTGCAGTGGAACAAAGTGCAAAGTAGAAATAGAAATAATGGCGTGCAAAGGAGCTAAATAAATAAATACAGTAGGGGAAGAGGTAGTTGTTTGGGCTAAATTATAGATGGGCTATGTACAGGTGCAGTGATCTGTGAGCTCCTTTGACAGCTGGTGTTTAAAGCTAGTGAGGGAGATAAGTGTTTCCAGTTTCAGAGATTTTTGTAATTCGTTCCAGTCATTGGCAGCAGAGAACTGGAAGGAGTGCCGGCCAAAGTAGGAATTGGCATATACCTGCTGGAGCACGTGCTAAAGGTGGGTGCTGCAATGGTGACCAGTGAGCTGAGATAAGGGGGGACTTTACCTAGCAGGGTCTTGTAGATGACCTGGAGCCAGTGGGTTTGGCGATGAGTATGAAGCGAGGGCCAGCCAATGAGAGCGTACAGTGGTGGTGGGTAGTATATGGGGCTTTGGTGACAAAACGGATGGCACTGTGATAGACTACATCCAATTTATTGAGTAGGGTATTGGAGGCTATTTTGTAAATGAAATCGCCGAAGTCGAGGATCGGTAGGATGGTCAGTTTTACGAGGGTATGTTTGGCAGCATGAGTGATGGATGCTTTGTTGTGAAATAGGAAGCCAATTCTAGATTTAACTTTGGATTGGAGATATTTGATGTGAGTCTGGAAGGGGAGTTTACAGTCTAACCAGACACCTAGGTATTTGTAGTTGTCCACATATTCTAAGTCAGAACCGTCCAGAGTAGTGATGCTGGACGGGCGGACAGGTGCAGGCAGCGATCGGTTGAAGAGCATGCATTTAGTTTTACTTCCATTTAAGAGCAGTTATAGGCCACGGAAGGAGAGTTGTATGCATTGAAGCTCGTCTTCTCAAAACGCATTGGATTACAAGGTCAGAGGGGCGAGTTTTGAGAATTAGGCGAGGAGAGTGGACGTGAGGAATCGAGGAAACGCAGTTGAGATTCTCCCATAGACTTCTTCCAGGGCAAATTGAAAAGTAGGCATACATTTATAAAAATGTACAGGGAAAGATATCCTTTAGCAGGAAGCTAGGTTGCTTGGATGGACTAGTGGGGTTGAAGTTCAACATAATCAGATTTTGGTTGGTTTTCCCAGATTAATCCTAGTCATGGGGCTCGTTTAAGTGGAAAGGCTGAAGCAACCGACTGCAGACAAAAGTCGAGGAGTGAAGTCGGGGGAGGTGCATCTGCGACAGCCGAAAGTCGGACACAAATCAAATGAAATTTGTCACATGCGCCCGAATACAACAACAAACCTGTGGTTTTTCAACAGCAAGGCTCAGTGCAACATGGCAGTGTTGCCATTGTTTATACAAGCTTTTCTTTGTAATGTCGAAATAAACATGTCTCCAACCTCCATATTACACACTCACAAACTGTAAATATATGTGTGAGTACATTGAACTATCAATTAGTGATTGAGAGACCCAAATATCACATTAATTTGTGTATCCACTGTATACATGAATCGCGGCAAAGTTGGTTTTGGTTTCAGTCACGTGTTTGGTCACGTTGCATGGATCAAACAAAAACACTCTAATGATTGGTTGACAATAGATCCTCCCACAATCCACGCCATGGCTGTAGGATGAAGTTGGTGAAGAGCAACTGCAGAAACTTGCAGTTGACTGCAGTCAAAGCTTCATGAGTTCATGCAGTCGTTGTGTAGGTGCAAGTCGAAAATGTTTATTCCCATAATGCAACACACTTTGGAAGGCGGCGACCAACGACGGTCAAAAGTGATCTGCTCGAACGCGCCCTTGGAGTAAAGGTATTTTAGTAGAGACTGATCCATTAAGCATACTTGTTAGGCCTGAGCTTAATCTGTGTCCGGAAAATCGGCTACAGACATTTTAAGTCATATTCAGCCTGTATTCACTTTTTATTTAAACGTCTCATTTATTCAATTCTGGTGTCAGTTTATGGATGGCAAAAATTTGCCAGAATGCAGTGTAATTCTTATCTTCGAAAGTTGAAACTAACCTCATATTCAGAGCTGTCGGTCTCCAGTTCTGCCACGGGACTCCTGAAAAGACAGGAACTCAGCACAAAAATGTGCCAAAATTATAGCATATAACATGGTCATATTCAAACCCACTTCCGCCAATGGGTGACTCACATAGATACCCTGAGGCCCACTGTTGTACTCGTGATTTGTGACACACACACACACACACTCACGGTTTGTCACTCTGGCCTATCGACTGTCTAGAGGGGGCCCTGGCATCCCGAAGAGGGGGCAGCTCTCGTCTCGCAAAGGACGCCCTGCTTTCCACACCTGTGTGTGTGTGTGTGTGTGTGTGTGTGTGTGTGTGTGTGTGTGTGTGTGTGTGTGTGTGTGTGTGTGTGTGTGTGTGTGTGTGTGTGTGTGTGTGTGTGTGTGTGTGTGTGTGTGTGTGTGTGTGTAAGTGAGAGAGAGAGGGAGGGAGAGAGAAAACGGAGATTAAAAAAGGGGCGCTTTAGTGTAAACACAAAATAGCATCAAATGCAACAGCCCTTCACCATTTTACAGGCCACTACATCACAGTACTGAAGTCAAATGTTTATTCAACAATACATAACAAAACACTAAAAAAGAAGACATACTAGTACCTCTTTTCGGAGTGGCCCTCTCGTCTTTGTCTTTCTCTTTGGACTTGTCCTTGGTGGCAGACTTGGTGGCAGACTGGGCTTTAGGGGTCTTACCCTTGGCCCTCTGTGCCTCTTGCCACTCTGGAGGGGACAGCTTGAAGAGGAACTCTTTGTACATGGTGTACTCCTTTATGATGTCCTCAAACTTAGAGATGTCACTGCAGGAGAAGAGCATGCACGCACACACACAAACAAACGCATGAACACGCACACACACACACACACACACACACATCTTTGACTACCGTTCAAAAGTTTGGGGTCACTTAGAAATGTCCTTGTTTTTGAATGAAACAAGGACATTTCTAAGTGACCCCAAACTTTTGAACGGTAGTGTACATAATGTGTAACCTTTCTGACTTTTTCACGTGCATCAAGCATTGACTATAGTTTATTTACGCCAATCGTTCAAATATTATACTGAGGCGGGAGGCCATGGCCATCCTAGCTGTAATGCTCTGTGTTCTACCCACCTCTTAATGGTCACCATCCTAGTCGTGAGCCTCTTGATCTCAGTCACCTTCTCCAGTTTCACTTTGGTCTCTGACTCAGCACTGTGCAAAATGGAGACACCATGTGATTTTATGAAGTGGAAGAGGAACATAGATTGTACATATATCAACATATTGTTAGTTATTACACTTTGATGGCCTCCACCGAGTTCTTGTCATTCTCTTTGAGGAACTCGTCGAACATGATAGCGTCGTCCTCCAGGAACCGCTCGGCGCGCATCAGCTTCCTCTCCTCACCGGCCGCCATTTTCTCCAGCTGTTCGATCTCTCCACGCTTCACAGCCAAGGAGTACTGGGAGAGAGGGGGAGAGAGATGAGGGAGATAGGGATGGGGAGAGAGAGATGGGGGGATTAGGGATGAGAAGGGACAGGCAGCGTTGGAGGATGGATGGATGGATGGACGGACAGGAGAGAGAAAGATTGAGGGCGGAAAGAAGGGAGATGTCAAGAGGTGGGAAATGCCAGCAACTTGAGGGAGGTGGAGAAGCTTGTATTGACTGTACCTGCACACAGGCTACTCCTCACTAGTGGGAACCACTAAAGACGATGAATACATAACAATACATTTACTTTTAATTCAATGATCAAGCATTTCTGTATCGTATAAAGAACGAATATCTGTGGACACATTCCAGTTGTCATAAAGAACATAACATGATCACCCAGGCAGTTTTTATGGACCGTCGTTCCCTTCTTACCTCCAGCAGAAACATCTCCCTTTTCTTGGTGATAAACTCATTCATGCTCTCTTTGTCAATATTGCGATCTGAGGAGAAACAGTATGGTTGGTTACACACACATATACATTCATGCCACACACACATCACAACTGCTGATAACAGAATCTGCTAAATACTGCACAATTTAAACACTTGCCCCCCAATCCCCCTTTCCCCAATACACGTGTAAATATTGGACTATACATTGTGCCTTCCTGTATTATACTTTCGCTAAAATGTTTATTCTACTGAGTCATTTACTTTATGTTCACATTCTTATATTGTATTATTTCTTATTGTTGTACTGTCAAGAAGGAACCTGCAAGTAAGAATTTGGTTGGACGGTGTATACAGATGTCGGATCTTAATTTGACCCATTTCATCGCAGGAGGAAATTAATCCTGCAGCAGGAGGACGTGAATGAATACTGAATATTTAGAATTGGCGCTAGGGGGCAGCTGGAAGCAGTCTTTGTAGGCTATGTAATGCAGTGCCGTACCTACCATAAGTTGGGTATAAATACAGCATCTTCAGTTCCAACAGCCCCGAACCCAACTCATTGGAATGACCCAACTAGGGTTGAATGGCAGGAACACAGTTACCAAGATTTACTGGGATTTGCCACCCAAAACCACTCCCTTTTCAAGGGAAAAATAACTGTGAGAAAACTGTAAATTCTAATTGATTATTTGTATGAACAGCATGGCATGAAATGGAACTGTTAAATTATACAGTGGCAAGAAAAAGTATGTGAACCCTTTGGAATTACCTGTATTTCTGCATAAATTAGTCATACAATTTGATCTGATCTTCAAAGATGAAGTCACAACAATAGACAAACATAGTGTGCTTAAACTAATAACCCACAAATGATTGTATTATTCTTGTCTATATTGAATACATAATTTAAAAATTCACAGTGTAGGTTGGGAAAAGTATGTGAACCCCTAGGCTAATGACTTCCAAAGGCTAATTGGGAGTCAGGAGTCAGCTAACCTGGAGTCCAATCAATGAGACGAGATTGGAGATGTTGGTTAGAGCTGCCTTGCCCTATAAAAAACACTCACAAAATGTGAGTTTGCTATTCACAAGAAGCATTGCCTGATGTGAACCATGCCTCGAACAAAAGAGATCTCAGAAAACCTAAGATTAAGAATTGTTGACTTGCATAAAGCTGGAAAGGGTTACAAATGTATCTCTAAAAGCCTTGATGTTCATCAGTCCATGGAAAGACAAATTGTCTATAAATGGAGAAAGTTCAACACTGTTGCTACTCTCCCTAGGTGTGGCCGTCCTGCAAAGATGACTGCAAGAGCACAGTGCAGAATACTCAATGAGGTTAAGAAGAATCCTAGAGTGTCAGCTAAAGATTTACAGAAATCTCTGGAACATGCTAACATCTCTGTTGACGAGACTACAATACATAAAACACTAAACAAGAATGGTGTTCATGTCAGGACACCACAGAAGAAGCCACTGCTGTCCAAAAAAAACATTGCTGCATGTCTGAAGTTTGCAAAAGAGCACCTGGATGTTCCACAGTGCTTCTGGCAAAATATTCTGTGGACAGATTAAACTAAAGTTGAGTTGTTTGGAAGGAACACACTACACTATGTGTGGAGAAAAAAAGGCGCAGCACACCAACATCAAAACCTCATCTCAACTGTAAAGTATGGTGGAGGGAGCATCATGGTTTGGGGCTGCTTTGCTGCCTCAGGGCATGGACAGCCTGCTATCATCTACGGGAAAAATGTATTCCCAATTTTATCAAGACATTTTGCAGGAGAATGTTAGGCTATCTGTCTGCCAATTGAAGCTCAATAGAAGTTGGGTGATGCAACAGGACAACGACCCAAAACACAGAAGTAAATCAACAAAGAATGGCTTCAACAGAAGAAAATACGCCTTCTGGAGTGGCCCTGTCAGAGTCCTGACATCAACCCAATTGAGATGCTGTGGCATGACCTCAACCCGATTTAAAATGCTGTGGCATGACCTCGAGAGCGGTTCACACCAAACATCCTAAGAATATTGCTGAACTGAAACAGTTTTGTAAAAATAAATGGTTAAATATTCCTCCTGACCTTTGTGCAGGTCTGATCCGCAACTACAGAAAACGTTTGGTTGAGTTTATTGCTGCCAAAGGAGGTTCAACTAGTTATTAAATGCAAAGGTTCACATACTTTTTCCACCCTACACTGTGAATGTTTACACGGTGTGTTCAATAAAGACATGAAATTGTATAATTGTTTGTGTGTTATTAACTTAAGCAGACAGTGTTTGTCCAGTGTTGTGACAGATGAAGATCAGATCAAAATCCAGGTAATTCCAAAGGGTTCAAATACTTTCTTGCCACTGTATGCAATGTCTAAATCTGGTTTCTCTACGGCGCCTGCATGATGAATCATCAACGCTCAAGGTGGGGACAGACAGCCCATCTCAGAATGGAGCGCAGTTCACAATGCATGTAGACCTGTCATAACTTTTATTCTTGGAACAGGTAGGCCTGCATTTGCTGCAGCATAGTCTATGCTACAGTAAAATAAAGCCTGAATGGGCATCTAATTTACCCATCTCCATCTGGCTTTCAGGGGTCACCAAAAGTTTTTGTTATAAAGAATAGTTTTTTTAAATTGCAGCTGCGGAGTTTTACAACAGCCTATCACTCTAATATCGTTGCTTTAAATCAGTGCACATGCAAGCACTTTCTTCATCAACTCCATTCAAATTGCAACCAAAATAGATAATCCTGTTCTATACTGAACAAATATATAAACCCAACATGTAAAGTGTTGGTCCCATGTTTCATGAGCTGAAATAACAGATCCCAGAAATGTTTCATACACACAAAAATTGTATATCTCTCAAATGTTGTGCACACATTTGTTTACATCCCTGTTAGTGAGCATTTTTCCTTTGCCAAGAAAATTAATCCGCCTGACAGATGTGGCATATCAAGAAGCTGATTAAACAGCATGAACATTACAGAGGTGTACCTTGTGCTGGGGACAATAAAAGGCCACTCGAAAATGTGCAGTTTTGTCACACAATACAATGCCACAAAAGTTTTAAGTTTTGAGGGAGCGTGCAATTGGCAAGCTGACTGCAGTAATGTCCACCAGAGCTGTTGCCAGAGAATTTAATGTTAATTTCTTTACCATAAGCCGCCTCCAACGTTGTTTTAGAGAATTTGGTAGTACGTTCAACAGGCCTCACAACCTTAGACCACTTGTAACCACGCTTTCCCAGGACGTCCACATCCGGCTTCTTCACCTGCGGGATCGTCTGAGACTAGACACCCGGACAGCTGATGACACTGTGGGATTGCACAACCGAATAATTTCTGCACAAACTGTACGAAACGTTCTCAGGGAAGCTCATCTGCGTGCTCGTCGGCCTCACCAGGGACTTGACCTGACTGCAGTTCACTGTCGTAACCAATTTCAATGGGCAAATGCTCACCTTCGATGGCCACTGGCACGCTGGAGAAGTGTTCTCTTCACGGATGAATCAGTATGACATTGTGTGGGCGAGCGGTTTTCTGATGTCAACGTTGTGAACAGAGTGCCCCCTCGTGCCGGTGGGGTTATGGTATGGGCAGGCAGAAGCTACGGACAGCGAACACAATTGCATTTTATCAACGGCAATTTGAATGCACAGATATACCATGACGAGATCCTGAGGCCCATTGTGGTGCCATTCATCCGCAACCATCATGGCGGCCCCATGTCGCAAGGATCTGTACACAATTCCTTGAAGCTGAAAATGTCCCAGTTCTTCCATACTCCAGACATGTCACCCATTGAACATGTTTGGGATGCTGTGGATTGACGTGTATGACACCTCGTTCCAGTTCACATCAATGTCCAGCAACTTCGCACAGCCATTGAAGAGGAGTGGGACAATATTCCTCAGGCCACAATCAACAGCCTGATCAACTCAATGTGAAGGAGATGTCTTGCTACATGAGGTAAATAGTGGTCACACCAGACACTAACTGGTTTTATGATCCACGCCCCTACCTTTTTTTAAGGTATTTGTGACCAACGGATGCACATCTGTATTCCCAGTCATGTGACATCCATAAATTAGGTCCTAATGAATGTATTTCAATTGACTGATATCCTTATATGAACAGTAACTCAGTAAAATCTTTGAAATTGTTGCATGTTGAGTTTATATTTTTGTTCAATATAGATTGATATATAGCCCTATGTATAGATGTCCTAGCATACCTCTTTCAGATAATATATTCAATGCAGAATTAGCCTTATATTTAGCTAATTAATGATGGGTTATGCATAATGAGCTTCTAACCTATAGCCTCTGTCTGTTGCGCAATACGCATGCACCTGTGCTCCGCTGGCCTCTCCTTAAAGAAATGTGCCTTAGCTCTTGGAATCCCATGCAGGAAAAGCTAGACTAGAATAGCTTGCTGGACATTCTTTTTTTAAAGATTTCTTATACCAATAGACTATTCGAAGAGGAACCTAAGCTGTTGTTTGCTGAATGTTAAATACAGCAGCCAATAGAACTCACAGGTAGTTTTAAAGAAGAGCGAAGGCTATAGCAGTTATTTATTCAGACCCATAACCATTCATTAGAATGATGAAGATAAGGACAATGAAACTTATTTCCTTTACCTGTTGAAAGCGAGGAAGGAATGAAGCAACAATAGGGAGAGAAAGAGGAGGTAGGCTAATAACATTAAGGGAAATAATATGTAAGGTATATATGCATTAGCCTACTAATTATACAAATAGGCCCTATTATATTTCTAAATTAAAATCCAATTCCCTAGCCTATACTTGTAACTTTGTAGGCTGCAATGTGCTGCACCAGAATCACGTTCTCTCTCTACTTTATCATGGTTTAAACAATGTGCAAAATTCCAGTCCATATAATACAGTATAATACAAAACAGTACAGTAATACAGTTCACACTCAAAAAGATTAGTCTACTGGAGCTAGTTTCATTTATTTCCCCAAGAGAGCATATAGCTAAATAAATCGATTGGCTTTTATGTTTTTCTGTCGTACGTAATGTGCAGTAGCCTATTTGTATTTGTATTTATTATGGATCCCCATTAGCTGCTGCCAAGGCAGCAGCTACTCCTCCTGGGGTCCAGCAAAATTAAGGCAGTTTATACATTACAATACATTTACAGATTTCACAACACACTGTGTGGCCTCAGGCCCCTACCACATATCTACAGCAGTACTAATTCCATGTGTGTGTGTGTGTGTGTGTGTGTGTGTGTGTGTGTGTGTGTGTGTGTGTGTGTGTGTGTGTGTGTGTGTGTGTGTGTGTGTGTGTGTGTGTGTGTGTGTGTGTGTGTGTGTGTGTGTGTGTGTGTGTGTGTGTGCATGTGTCTGTGCCTATGTTTGTGTTGCTTCACAGTCCCCGCTGTTCCATAAGATGTTTTTTTATCTGTTTTTTAAATCAAATTTTACTGCTTGCATCAGTTACTTGATGTGGAATAGAGTTCCATGTAGTCATGGCTCTATGTAGTACTGTACGCCTCCCGTAGTCTGTTCTGGACTTGGGGACTGTAAAGAGACCTCTTGTGGCATGTCTTGTGGGGTATGCATGGGTGTCCAAGCTGTGTGCCAGTAGTTTAGACAGACAGCTTGGTGCATTCAACATGTCAATACCTCTCATAAATAGTAGTGATGTAGTGATGAAGTCACTTTGAGCCAGGAGAGATTGACATGCATATTATTAATATTAGCTCTCTGTGTACATCCAAGGGCCAGCCATGCTGCACTGTTCTGAGTCACCTTTACCACACCTTTACCACACGACTGAACAGTAGTCAAATTGCGACAAAACTAGGGTCTGTAGGAGCTGCCTTGTTGATAGTGTTGTTAAGAAGGCAGAGCAGTGCTTTATTATGGACATACTTCTCCCCATCTTAGTGTAAGGCTCGGGCGTAGTGGAGGAGGTAACAGACACAGGAAGCAGCGAGAAGGGTTATAGCTTTTAATGCTCGAAAAGCAAAACACCTGCCAACCCAACATGCGAACTTAGTGCACACAAAATGAAAGTGCCCCAAACACAGGGGACAAAATACAGTGAGCGCAACACGATGCACTAGCGCAAAATACAGACAGCGCTTACCCAAGCAACACACAGAGGAAACAATCCCGCACAAAGAGCAGGCGGGCCAGCTAGCTCATATAGCCCCGCTAATCAACCAAACTACGGACAGGTGAAAACAATAACAGAAAGGGGGAAAACAAAAAAGGAATCAGTGGCAGCTAGTAGGCCGGTGACGACGACCGCCGAGCGCCACCCAAGCAGGAGGGGGCGCCACCTTCGGTGGGAGTCGTGACAGTACCCCCCCCCCCCCCCGACGCGCGGCTCCTGCAGCGCGCCGACACCGGCCTCGAGGACGACCCGGAGGGCGAGGCGCCGGGCGATCCGGACGGAGGCGATGGAAATCCTTCAACATGGATGGGTCCAAGACGTCCTCCGCCGGCACCCAGCACCTCTCCTCAGGACCGTACCCCTCCCAGTCCACGAGGTACTGCAGGCCCCTCACCCGGCGTCTCGAGTCCAGAATGGCCCGTATGCTGTACGAGGAGGGGCAGGTTCCGGGTCGAGAGCCAGACCCTGTCCCCCGGTATGAACACGGGTGCCTCACTGCGGTGGCGGTCAGCACTCCTCTTCTGCCGTCTACTGGCCTCCTTCAGGGATTCCTGGACGGCTCTCCAGGTCTCCTTGGAGCGCTGTACCCAATCCTCCACCGCAGGAGCCTTGGTCTGGCTCTGGTGCCATGGTGCCAGGACTGGCTGGTAACCCAAAACACACTGAAAGGGTGACAGGTTAGTAGAGGAGTGACGAAGTGAGTTCTGGGCTCCGCCCAAGGAATGTACCTTGCCCACTCCCCTGGCCGGTCCTGACAATACGACCTCAGAAACCTGGCCACCTCCTGGTTTACCCTCTCCGCCTGCCCATTACTCTCGGGGTGATAACCGGAGGTCAAACTGACCGAGACCCCCAGCCGCTCCATAAACGCCTTCCAGACCCTGGATGTGAACTGGGAACCTCGATCAGAGACAATGTCCTCCGGCACCCCGTAGTGCCGGAAGACGTGGGTAAATAGGGCCTCCGCAGTCTGCAGGGCCGTAGGGAGACCGGGCAATGGGAGGAGACGGTAGGACTTTGAAAACCGATCCACAACCACCAGGATTGTAGTGCTCCCCTGAGACGGGGGAAGATCTGTCAGGAAGTCTACAGACAGGTGCGACCATGGCCGTTGTGGAACGGGGAGGGGCTGTAACTTCCCTCTCGGGAGATGCCTAGGAGCCTTACTCTGGGCGCACACCGAACAGGAAGAGACATAGAACCTCACGTCCCTAGCCAAGGTGGGCCACCAGTACTTCCCCCTGAGACTCCTCACTGTCCTCGCCACACCAGGATGACCCAAAGAGGGTAGAGTGTGCGCCCACCGAATCAATTGATCACGGACACCGAGCGGCACGTACATGCGACCCACGGGACACTGTGAAGGTGCAGGTTCCAATACTAATGCCCGCTCGATGTCTGCGTCCACCCTTCATACCACCGGTGCCACCAGCCTAGACGCTGGAATGATGGGAGTCGGATCGATGGGCCGGTCCTCAGTGTCATAAAGACGGGACAGCGCGTCGGCCCTCGTGTTCAGGGAACCTGGTCTATAGGAAATCGTGAACCTAAACCGGGCGAAGAACATGGCCCACCTTGCCTGACGCGGATTCAGTCTCCTAGCTGCCCGGATATACTCCAGATTCCGATGGTCGGTCCAGATGAGAAAGGGGTGCTTAGCCCCCTCAAGCCAGTGTCGCCACACCCTCAAGGCTTTTACCACCGCTAGCAACTCCCTGTCCCCCACATCATAGTTACGCTCCGCCGAACTGAGCTTCTTCGAAAAGAAAGCGCAGGGGCGGCGTTTCAGTGGCGTACCCGAGCGCTGTGATAGCACAGCACCCACCCGAGCCTCGGATGCGTCCACCTCCACTATGAATGCCAAAGACGGGTCTGGGTGCGCCAACACGGGTGCTTCGGTGAACAGCACCTTCAACCTCTTGAAGGCTCCGTCCGCCTCAGTCGACCACCGCAAACGCACCGGCCCCCCCTTCAGCAGTGAGGTAATGGGAGCCGCTACCTGGCCAAAACCCCGGATAAACCTCCGGTAGTAATTGGCAAACCCTAAGAACCGCTGCACCTCCTTCACCGTGGTTGGAGTCGGCCAATTACGCACGGCCTTAACACTGTCACACTCCATCACCACCCTCGTGGTGGAAATGCGATAACCCAGGAAGGAAACGGCTCGTTTGGAAAACACACATTTCTCAGCCTTAACGTATAGGTCATGCTCCAGCAGTTTCCCAAGCACCTTGCGTACCAGGGACACATGCGCGGCGCGGGTGGCGGAATATATCAGAATAAAAAACGTACCCGATTTAACCTGTTATGGTATAGGGGGCAGTGTTTTCACGGCCGGATAAAAAACGTACCCGATTTAATCTGGTTACTACTCCTGCCCAGAAACTAGAATATGCATATAATTAGTAGATGTGGATAGAAAACACTCTAAAGTTTCTAAAACTGTTTGAATGGTGTCTGTGAGTATAACAGAACTCATATGGCAGGCCAAAACCTGAGAAGATTCCATACAGGAAGTGCCCCGTCTGACAATTTGTTCTCCTTCTAGGGCATCTCTATCAAAAATGGGCTCGTTCCACCCCGCCCCAGCAGCCAAGGTCCTGAAATCCAGCGCGAAGTCCTGTGCGCTCCTCGTCTCCTGCCTGAGGTGGAACAGCCGCTCACCCGTCGCTCTACCCTCCGGATGGTGGTCGAACACGGCCCGAAAGCGGCAGGTGAACTCTGGATAGTGGTCCCTCGCCGAGTCCGGACCATTCCGGACCGCATTGGCCCACTCCAGAGCTCGGCCCGTCAGGCAGGAAACGAGGGCACTCACGTTCTCCTCTCCAGAGGGAGCAGGTCTGACGGTGGCCAGGTACAGCTCGAGCTGGAGCAGAAATCCCTGGCTCCCAGCCGCCGCTCCATCATACTCCCTCGGGAGCGCCAGACGAAGCGCGCCGGAGCCAGACGCAGCTGGAGGCGGAGGTGGCTGCGTCGGAGGAGCCGGAGGTGGAGAGAGGAGACCACTCCTCTCCCAACGATCCGTCCTCTCCATCATCTGGTCCATCACGGATCCAATTCGGTGGAGGATGGAAGTATGATGGAGTACGCGTTCCTCCATCGAGAGAAGGGTGTTAGCAGCTGCTCCTGCTGACTCCATTGGGGGTGCAGGATTCTGTAAGTCTCAAGCGTAGTGGAGGAGGTAACAGACGCAGGAAGCAGCGAGAAGGATTATAGCTTTTAATGCTCGAAAAGCAAAACACCTGCCAACCCAACATGCGAACTTAGCGCACACAAAATGAAAGTGCTCCAAACACAGGGGACAAAATACAGTGAGCGCAACACGATGCACTAGTGCAAAATACAGACAGCGCTTACCCAAGCAACACACAGAGGAAACAATACCGCACAAAGAGCAGGCGGGCCAGCTAGCTCATATAGCCCCGCTAATCAACCAAACTACGGACAGGTGAAAACAATAACAGAAAGGGGGAAAACAAAAAAGGAATCAGTGGCAGCTAGTAGGCCGGTGACGACGACCGCCGAGTGCCACCCGAGGAGGGGGCGCCACCTTCGGTGGGAGTCGTGACACTTAGCTACTATTGTATAAATATGTTTTGACCGTTTACAATCGAGGGTTACTCCAAGCAGTTTAGTCAACTCAACTTGAGCACTTTCCACATTATTTATTACAAGTTTTAGTTGAGGTTTAGGGTTAAGTGAATGTTTTGTCCCAAATACAATGCTTTTAGTTTTGGAATTATTTAGGGCTAACCTATTCCTTGCCACCCACTCTGAAACTAACTGCAACTCTTTGTTAAGTGTTGCAGTCATTTGAGTCGCTGTAGTAGCTGACCTGTATAGTGTTGAGTCATCCGCATACATAGACACTCTGGCTTTACTCAAAGTCAGTGGCATGTCGTTAGTAAAAAAAAAGCAAGGGGCATAAACAGCTACCCTGGGGAATTTCTGATTCTACCTGGATCATATTTGAGAGGCTTCCATTAAAGATTACCCTCTGTGTCATTTGTGTAGGTGCTGTGCTTGTTGAGTGTCCTTCCCTATAAGCATGTTGAAAGTCTGTTGTCAATTTGTTTACTGTGAAATAGCATTGCATCTGGTCAAACAAGTATTCAGACCCCTTGACTTTTTCCATATTTTGTTACGTTACAGCCTTATTCTAAAATTGATTATATGTTTTTTCCTCATCAATCTACACACAATACCCTATTATAACAAAGCAAAAACAGGGTTTTAGAAATGTTTGCAAATTTATTACAAATAAAAAAACGTATTCAGACCCTTTGGTATGAGACTCTAAATTGAGCTCAGGTGCATCCTGTTTCCATTGATCATCCTTGAGATGTTTCTACAACTTGATTGGAGCACCTGTGGTAAATTCAATTGATTCAACATGATTTGGCACACACCTGTTTAAATAAGGTTCCACAGTTGACAGTGCACATCAGAGAAGAAACCAAGCCATGAGGTCGAAGGAATGAGGTTGAAGGAATTTTCCGTAGAGCCACCGGACTACTACTCCACCAATTAGGCATTAATGGCAGAGTGGCCAGACGGAAGCCACTCCTCAGGAGGCAACAGCGCCCCTTCAACCTCAGGAGGCTGAAGAAATTTGGCTTGTCACCTAAAACCCTCACAAACCTTTACAGATGCACAATCGAGAGCATCCTGTCGGGCTGTATCACTGCCTGGTACCACCTTTTTTAGACTGCAGGTCCGCTGGGGGCATATATTCAAGCAAGCAATAGGCAGAATAAATTATTTGTGGCCTCAGTGCCTGTGTGGTCCAGTGGCTACAGCCGCGTACCCCGCCACACATTATGTCAGAGCTGACATGGGATTGAATCCGTCCCACTGCCCTTTGACTCCCCCTCCCCTATCTTCCCTGTATTTCCAACACTTGTTTATCTCTTCAATAAAAGCAAAACAATTATGACAGGAGTGAGACTGCCCTATTCCTTAAAAATATATTTAAGAAAGAATAATAATAGGCTTGTATAAAATAATGATAATACGGTATAATGACGATCTAGGCTAGGCCATATAATAGGACATTTAGCAGTGGGAGGATTTTAACATTAACACATGGGTGCGGCAAAGTGCCAGATTCTTGAATGATAATGACCGAAACATTGTTGCATGAGACAGGGTTGGCGCAAATTGCAGGAGTGGGGATGGTGAAATCAGCTGTTCAACAAGTTGTCAATAAACTGATGACCCAAATCAGCTCATCAACTCAGTCAGGGAAACACAAACAGTAGCCTATTAACGGTTTTTACACCTTTTCATTATGTGACAATGGATGGCTAACGTGTAGCCTACAGAATATATTGTTGGAATATAATCAAATAACAAGGGGCCTATTGCAAACATTGATGATTATCGTCAGCTGATGTCTCATTAAACCATCAATAAATTCGAAATTCATCCGCACAGCTGATCTAAATTGCAACCATTAGTGGTCACCTCATTACCATTCCCTATCAGATGTCATCGTTACCTTAGTCCTGCTTGCAACCAAAGTCTTTCAAGATATGTTCGCCCTCTGGTTGGTATTGTCATCGGAACAACTTTTTGAACAGACTAAGGGCGATTGACCTACTGTATTTGACAAGCATTCCATAGAATTGAAATAAGGTATTTCCTCGCTCACCACGGCAAATCTACTGTGGCAATTTACCTGACACTTTGTATGACTGGAAACTAATGTTGGTGTAGCCTACTGTTCTTATTTTATTGTTTCCTATTTATGATATCTATTAAATACAACTGTCTATAAAAGTGTGTGGTATGGTAATTTCTTATCAAAATTGGGTAAAATATCTGAAATGTGTAACTAAATGAAGTTAATGACTTATTTGTGCCAGGAGGGCATGGGCCAGAATCGAACCCTTGCCAACACAGTAAGCCTACATGTGCGCGCTGAAAGAAGCAGCCCTAACCACTAGACCACCCCAGACCACAATTGAGCTACATTTTGACAGTTGTCCTCTATTTTGATAACATATACTGTAGAGCTAAATAAAATAATCGGCTTTCACGCGCCATTGTGCTCCATTCCGTAGGCTACCTCATTATTCTCAATTTCATCTTGTCTTTACAGCTGATATATATAGGCCTATGCGTGCAATTAGTTTTGATCGGCTACAGTAGGCTATTGTTTAGGTGTAGCCTACTGTACAGCTGCATTTCAGATACCCTTGACACTTGTATGTCATAGCCTAGTGGAGACCAATATATAGCTTGTGTTAATAAGCTATATAAAACGACGGTTGTTGATGTGTATGGCTGAATGTTGCAGTAATAGGACCTAGCTAGGCCTAGCATTTGAGCGAGAGAGAGGATGATTTTGATAGCAAGCCCTGATCCCAATGACTCAACTGCCCCCGCATGGAGAGAAAGAGAACTGCTCATTTTGATGCAGTAGGGAAAAGATTGATCATGGATTCTGTTCCACATAGCGGTTGTTTTGGTGGTGTCGGAGGCGGAACTGTGTTAGAGCTGTCAAATCCACAAGTGGCTCCCGGGCATTATACCTAAAACTGACATTGCCATTGGCTGCACAAGTCACATTAACAGAAATCCCATGCGAAGGAGTCACATTAACAGATATATCATGCAGAGGAGTCACATTAACAGAAATCCTATGCAGAGGAGTCACATTAACAGAAATCCCATGCAGAGGTGTCACATTAATAGAAATCCCATGCGAAGGAGTCACATTAACAGATATATCATGCAGAGGAGTCACATTAACAGAAATCCTATGCAGAGGAGTCACATTAACAGAAATCCTATGCAGGGAGTCACATTATCAGAAATCTTATGCAGAGGAGTCACATTAACAGAAATCCCATGTAGAGGAGTCACAATAACAGAAATCCCATGCAGCCTTGTTTACAAATTTGAACACTGGAATGTGAGATTAGGATGATAGAAAATCCTCCTTATTTTGTTTAATGATTTTTTTATTTGAGTGTAATTATTTCTATATAGGCTATACTTTCTCGCTCTGAACTTCTAACAAGAGTGGGGCGGGCGTGGCTTCGTGACAATGATCGCAAGAGCAGCTGCTCACCGATTTGATGGCTCCAACTGCAGTTCCACCTCTGACACTGCCAAAACATCTGCTTTGCAGGTGTCGCCGGTTAACACTTGATCTGATTGAATCTAGGCCCAAGTTAAGATCTGTCATCTGTACCACCAACTTGAAATAGCATGGCATTGTCAAACGATGGGCCTGAGGTTAGGTATAAAGGCAGAGGCAAATAAAAAGTATTGTTTTGCAGTCAGTGCACTGGATTGACCATAATAATTATTTCAGTTGTGTCAATGACTCCAGTGCAAGCCTTTGTGTTAAGCATAGACTATACAGTATGTGTGTGTTTAGACCTAAAGTGTGTGTCATAACATGTCAATTATGGTGAGGCAACATGGTGTGTGTTGGTGTGTGTGCACCTTTGATCATGGCCACCCTCCAGGCAGGGGTGTTTTGTTGCTGGGCCAGGCTGCTTTCCTCCCCTCCTGGCTGGGCTGTGTCCTCCTCCAGCCCCTCTCTCAGCTCCCTGAGGAGGTCACCCTGCTTGGCCTTCATACGGCCCGCATAGGTCACCTTCTCATGGACCCGCAAACTCAACTGGCTCTGCAGCTCCTGGAAAGAAAATAGGTGCATGATTTGACATGATGTTGGACAGATACCAGTTGGACAGAGGTAACTAAAAAGTAACTATATGTGTAATGCATTGAATAAAACATGATTTTGGCTGGGATTCAAACAAAGGCCAGAATTCAATCCGATCATGGGTTATAGCAGAGAGGAAGAGACGAAGCGAGAGGTTTCAGTTTCGCCAAAATCTGTCCAAAATAAGACCACTTATTTTGGACCAAGCTTGTCACCTGCCTTCCTGCCTTTGGGACAACTACTCCTATTGTTAGGGCGAAGATATGAGCATCTCGCCATTAAATACAGATCTCTGGTTATAGGCATTGTAGCATTAAAAGGCAATGTTACCGCATTCGCGGAGATCCCATTCACGGCAAACACTGCATATGTCGGCTCAATCGGAAATTGCCTTTAAAAAACGCAATGCCAGATACCCCATGAACAGATTGAATCCTGGCCAAAGTTGCATTGTCAACAATTGTATTTCATCTATAATAATGACTCTAAAATATTTATTGTCACACACACGTGCACACACACATACACACCAGTTTCCTGCGCTCCTTTTCCTTGTTCCTGATCAGAAATATGTTGCTGTTGTCAAGCACTTTAAAAGGGTTCGCCCCAGGCATCTGTTTACATACATCTTCACACATAGCAATAAAAAACAGGGACAAATGTCAGAAGATGAGTAGCCCATATACAACTGTGGCTTGCATTTAAACCAGTACCAGTAAATTGACATCTCAAAAACAGCATGCATGCACCAACACAATACCAAGAATAAACTAGTAGGGGAGAGTGGGGTAAGTTGAGCCAAAGGAGTAAAGGCGTCAGCATGCTTCAGTTCAGTTGGCACCTAGCCGAACTCGGCTAGCCAAACGGAACGAGTGTGCTCCCATACTCCTTTAAAAGACCTTCGCTTGAAAATTCTAAAAAGCAGCAATAGTCCATTTTGAAATGCTGTAGCCAGTATACACTTCCTCAAAATATTCAGAATGAATCCAAGATAACTCAAGAAATGTTTAAGTTTTTGCCGAGATCTTATTTGCGCAATTTCACATTTAACTAAGATGTTTGGTGAAGTAATTCTTAATGAAAAAATATACATGAAAATAAGTCGTCGTTGAATGATAACAAAGACTTTATTGAAGAATCCCTAATGTTGACCAATCACCGACTAAGGGGCGGAGACTTCGGCTCCAAACTTTGGCTCGCCTCCAGAAAAAATGTTGTGTGCCTGAACAGCTGAAAAAACAGTCACTGAAGTCCAAAACGAACAAAAACGTCACAAAATGTCATCATAATATATGCACAAACTCTTCCGAACTGTTTTGGCTAGGAAGCATGCGTTTAAGAGACCATACACAAAATGAATAATTTGTCCAAATATTTAGGAAGAGCTCATAATTTCATGGAGTCTGCAAAGGAAGAAACCATATAGAAAAAGTGGTACGCAGGTTAGGTACATAAAACAGTTTTTCACCAAGTCAATTTAATTTATTGTGTTACAGGTTTCATAATGCTGGGATCTAAACCAAAGTACTGTATATCATTTTAAGATTGTTCAATATATCAGTTGGAGTCTCTATAAGCTTCAATAGGTGGTCCTAAACCTAGCATGAAAGTGCATCCTTGTAGCTGTGTGGGCTAATATAGTTAAAATGTTTGCCTTGGGGTAAGTTGAGTCAATGACAAATTGAGCGAATTGAATTGTTTTATTCCCAGGTGTAATGCAAGGCATTATCGCTGGGATATGATGTAACAACAGGGCCTGGCCTATGGTAAAAGTGTTTTTAAAAAGTACAAAGTGTTTGTTGTGTTAAGCCTGTGTTAAAATACCCTTAAAATTAAATAGAAAAATTGATTGTGATTGTGTTTAATTGTATTTGGGAAATAAAGATAGACATAGTTTTAAAAAGGTAGTGGCAATATTTCATTCAGTACAGGAATTTGTAGGCGGCTTAACTGACCCTGTCCCGCAGCTCAACTTTCCCCATAACCGGCTATGCTTTTAAAACTGTAATGTTTACATGAATTCTGAGTATTTCCACGGATATACAACATCCTGAAATATACGTAGACGTCTTTGTTAGAAACAATACTATATCTCCCTTGGCAGAGTGATGCTGAACGTAAAAAATGTCTCAATGTACCCCACTCTCCCCTACTACTATTTTACTGTCTGGATGGTGTCATACATTTCAGAACCTGTTGATTGAACTGTTGATTACATTTTCTATACAGTTTTTATTTAATTATTTTATCTACAGTAGTTTATAACAGGTCAACCCTAGACTGGAATGAAGTGGGATTAGAGGGATGTCATAAGAGTCAAATGACTAAGTGAGATGAACGAAATGGAATTGGAACAGGATTTTTCCATGACTTCTTCCTAGTCTATTTTATGACAGAATCATTCAAGGGGTAACCTCAAAGTGAATCATCATCAATATTACAAGTAATGCTAACCAGTTAGTTAGATGATATGTACAATAGCTACTACCTGTAGATATCACTGACTTGGTGGTACTCGCCGACTGGGCAACTATCATGGGACCTGACAGCATGTTTGGTCCTCCTGTCGCATAGAATCACATACAAAATATAGAAAATCAAAACTAGAATTCACACCCAGTAGAAACAGTAGGGTTATTATGTGTACAGTAGCCTACTCTTGCATGGCGAGCCTTCAAAAAACTTGTCTCATTCACCATGGGAGAGTGGGGTAAATTGAGCAAAAGGAGTTGAGCCATCCTTGTTTCTAAGAAACCATAAACAAAATTAATTGTTTGACCAAATGTTTAGGAAGAGGTTATAATTTCATTGAGTCTGTGAAGGAAGAAACTACATTGACAAAGTGATAAGAAAGTTAGGTCCATAAAACTGATTTTCACCAAGTAAAATTAATGTATTATGTTAAGGGGTTTCATGATGCTTGTATCTAAACCAAAGTAGATCATTTGAAGATTTCTCTAGACATCAGTTGGAGTCTCTATAAGCTTCAAAATGAGGTCCTAAACCTAGCATGAAAGTGCATCCTTGTAGCTGTGTGGGCTAATATAGTCAAAATGTTTGCCATGGGGTAAGTTGACCTAATTGTTGAGCCAATGGCAAGTTGAGCGTATTGAAGTGTTTTCTTCCCAGGTGTAACGCAAGGCATTATTGCTGGGATATGAGGTAACAACCGGGCCTGGCCTATGTTAAAAGTGTTTTGTTTTTTAAGTACAGCATTTGTTAGGTGTTAAGCCTGTGTTAAAAGATGCTTAAAATGATTAAAAGACAAAAAAGTGATTGTGATTGTGTTGAATTGTGTTTGGGAAATAAAGATAGACATAGTTTTAAAAAGGTGATGTTAATATTCCATTTAGTACAAAAATGTGTAGGCGGCTTAACTTACCCTGTCCCGTGGCTCAATTTACCCCATATCCGGGGTAAGTTGTGCCAAGAGACCACTTTTTTTGGACAAGCTCTGTTTTCAAAACGTTCATGTTTACATGAATTCTGATTATTTCCAGGGATACACAACATCCTGAAATATATGTAGATATCTTTGTTAGAAAGAATAGTATATATCACTGGATGGAGTGATGTTGAAAGTAAAAAATGGCTCAATTTACCCCACTCTCCCCTGTGTGTTTAGTAAAAGCCATTGTACAGTATCAGTGTGTCAAGATGAAGACTTATATGACTGATACTTACTGTGTTTTGATGTTGGTGACAGCATCCCTAGAGTAGAAAGTGAATGCAAGTTACCACAATTAGGGTTGCTAAGACTGATAAATAGGGGACAGGATTTTTCACACATTGCATGCCAACTATAAGTCAATCGAATACCCAGGGTATTCACAATGGTGAATGTGGTAACAAGTTAATTCTCTAAATGGTGAGTAACATCATAGGCTATTTTCTGTCCACATTCTAACTGTGTAAGACATGTCTATAGTTTTGCCTTGTTGTTTTCATTTAAGTGAATGTTACAATAATGTTTCATTTAAAACGGGCCTAAAGACCTTTCTCTTTAATAGGAAGGATTTCTGTTAATAGCTGTGCTCCTTGGTATCCTTGTCCTTTGTAGCGTCAGCTGTGTTCTTTGTGTCAGTTGCCCTGTCAATTTGTTTTCTATTTGGTTTTAATTTTATGCACTTTGAGATGATTCTGTATAATGAAAAGCGCTTCACAAATGTAATCAATTATTCTTATTATTTATGTGTCCAAGTTTATCAACAATGTTGCCCAAAAATCTAAAAATGGAGCCAAATTGGCTTGTTATAACTTACAAAATATTTTACAACCAACTTGATCTAATATTATGTCAAAGTAAAATACGGTTTTGTTTTGAACATCTTTCCTTACCTTCAATTAGATGCATCCCTTTATGGTGTATTCTGCTGAAACACTTTGTCATATGAACATCTTGAGAGAGTTCTGCCCTTTTTCTTCGGAACTCGATTGTCCTAAGTTTGCGTTCTGTTGCCGTGGTAACATTATTGTTCAGAAGGTTCTATTTTCTTACCACTCGATGACGCTGTTTCCCAACATTCTACTCAGTCGTCAAACGCTTGTGTTCTATGCTACTGCATTTTATAAAACTGTCAGGGAATTTTGGAGTTAGATCGCTTAGCATCAAATTGCCCGGGAGGTCTCATTTGTTGACATTGGGCACGGAAGAATACTTGATAGGTTATTTTAGCACAACTGACCATTTTGGGTATGAGCCAGACCATTACCGGTAATTCTATGATATTTGTACCCGTATTTGCATAGTCCATGTGCACCTCCATATAGGCAAAACAAATTCTAAATTCACATTTGTGAGAGTGAGAGGGTTGATATTGAGGAATTATTTATATTTTCTCATGTGTCCAGCGACGGTCAACAGTTTCTCAAGCTAAAGGTCTCTGCCAGTTGATCTGCTGCCCACAGCTTGTACCCTAAAGAGGATTTGTGCAATCCCCTCCTACACCTCACTTGATTGACACCCTGTGTACTGAAATGTCCTGGCTAACTCAGGATACTGTAGAGCGCGTTGTGCTAATACTCAGATTATGCTAGCATATCGATTTGTCTCTATTACATGGACAGGTCCCTCCTGCCCATGTAACCTTTATCAATTTGATCTGAAACGCAAAACTGATCCTATATTAGCAGTCTGACTGTTGAGACGCTTTATGATTTCTGCCCTGATTACATTGATTAAGAGTTAAATTGGCAACATCTACTCTATGTTGTAATTGTTACGATTTTTGAAGGCATACCGTTTGTTTTTTTAATAGAAGTGGCAGTGGCTTAATTTCTCTACCAATTTTTTTTTAAATTATGTTATGAGTAAAGTTTGAAGGGTTGGTCAAATCCTTACAAATGTTTCTGACAGGACTGGAGTGCCATGCTGGTCTTGTGTCAATAGTGGCCGACAAAAGTCAGACCGTGAGTCTAATATTGGTGTTTTGTCAAAGCTCACACAGGTGCACAGTCCCATTTTTATTTTTTATCTCCAATAGTTTTTAACATGAACTGGATGGTCAGTTATCATGGTCAAGTCATATTGTCAAAGTTGTTGTGAAGGTGGAAGATGGGTAGAGGCAGGTCTTTTATAAAAATATGTTCTGCGTTTTTGACACAAATAATCAACTGTGCTAGTTGTTCAGTCTATGAACTTGTCCCATCTTGATTACTGTCTGGTAATATGGTCAGGTGCAGCAAAGAAAGACCTAGCAAAGCTGCAGCTGGTTCAAAACAAAGCAGCACGCCTTGCTCTTAACTGCACACACAAAACTAACATCAACAACATGCATAATAGTCTTTCATGGTTGAGGGTTGAGGAGAACTGACTACTTCTCTTCTAGTCTTTTTAAGAAACATTTGTGTGATGAAAATGCCTAACCACTTGTATAGTCTGTTTGCATACACTTCAAACAGACATACTGTACATACCCCACCAGACATGAGACTATGGGTTTCTTCACAGTACCCAAACCAAAGACAGATATAATGAGTCACTCAGTTATGTATAGAGCCATGTCATCGTGGAGTGCTCTGCCACCAGAGGTTACTCAGGCAAAAAGCAAGTTTAGCTTTAAAAAACAAATAACAACCATATTGTGTCACAGTGCCTCTCCTCTTTCTAAAGATCTACTTTAACTGTACTGTATATAAGAATATGAATACTACTCGCTGTAAGCTATCAGTCATAGTTAGTAACCGTCAATGTATTTCTAAAGACAAAAAGGTTTCTACCTGGAACCAAAAAGGGTTCCTCAAAGGGTTCTTTCATAGAGAAAACAGAGGAACCCTTTTGGAACCCTTTTGTGTATATGCAACAGTGTATATGCTGCAGGATGGGTGTCACTGTTTTAGCCCTAGATGGCTAAATATAGAATATAGTAATAGAGTGTATGTTTTTGTTTCTTTGCTGTATGATTTTCTGTGTTTTATACCGGATCTGCTTCCTTGGCTATGGTCTGCCTTGACAAAGAGATTTTAGATCTCAATGGGATTCTTTGAATAAAGTAAAAACATATATTTAAAAGAAAATGCATGTATCATTTAAATTTATTTGTCAACATATTAACACATACAGTATATGTCACCATGACATCTTGTCCACACCATGTATGTTAACATATATGGCTACAGTTTTCCACAGTTATTCAAATGTACCATATCCTTTGGCCTGTCATTAAGGATACAGCCAGTTTAACACATTAACCAACATTTTCTGGCTCCAAATATGATCGCTATCCGGTCCCTCAAGGGCCAGGAAGTAGGACAAAGGCAAAGCGACTAATCTGTGGCTCAACGCCTCTCTCAATCCCCCTCTGCATCCCTCCGGGGTAACATCCATTAGGGCAGAAAACCTTTTAAAACATTTTGCAGCGGAAAGCAAAAATGATAATTTCTTAGGTAGTCAGGTAGTCCTTCCCTGTTTCAATTATGTTGCAGTCCTTTGACGCCTAATGAACACAACTCAGGTCTAATCCCGGGAGTGACCCGGAGCGGGATGACGATCACAACAGGTCTCCCAGCTGTTTGATGTGCGCATTAGAAGGTCAGAGCAGGTCAGCCATGGCCTGCTGTTTGCCTTCCAGACAGACCAGACAGGCTGGCACGTTGTACAACACGGTATTACATTCACACTAATACATTCCTACCAGCCAGACCCCCGCTGACAGACTGTGACAGTGGTCAGGTCCCATACTGTGCACTTGAGCTGATGAGGGAGAGAGAGTGGTACTGGTAGTGATGTCAATTGGCCTCAGGCGGTAGACTACAGTACAGAATGATATACTGTATAGAAACATATTAATGTAGAAGAAATATATACTAGAAATATGTTAATGTAGACAAATAGACACTGTGGTTATTAACTGCTTATTCAAATATATGTTGGTTGTTATTTCCTCCAAAAAAAGGGATAATGAAGAATATATTCCACCTTTCAGGTAATACATGTGATGCACTGTATTCTATCCACTACCAGCAATATATCAACGGCAAGAAAAAGCAAATGCGTAATTTTCAGGATCACAAAGATATTGTTGGGGAAATTCTTACAAAGGGACACTCAAAGTCAATCTTATATGAATCATTGTTTATTGTCAGAGTGCTGGAGAGGTTCCAACAAACATAATGCACCATCGTGTGTCAGAATCTCTGCTGCGGCAGTCCCAGCTGTTGTCTTATATACGTCTATACACAGACAAGTTATATTTGCATGATTCAGCATCATTCTATCATCATTACAGTTTTGTTTCATTCATGTGACCGACCAATACTTGTTCATAACATGTGACAGACCAATACCTCACAAGGCTTTTTCTCTCTAAGCTGAGACCTTGAAACTGAAATTATCTTTCGTTCTCAAAACAAGGTACTGCCAAATTGCAGATACTGATAAGTGAGGATTTGTTCAATCAGTCACTTGCATGAACACAGCAATTGGTTATTAGAACAGCACATGAATAGAACACAGAAATTAGTTATAAGAAAAGCACATGCATAAAATGTCCATCACAATATCTATTTTCACTCTCCTCTGCCAATCATGCGGATACAGCCACCGGTTTCCCAGGATAACTCGCTCCCCGCCATGTGTTTCTCTCAGAATGCTGAAGTGACTGAAAAAAATAAACAGGCGCATTCTAATGGTTTTTAAACACTTCCTGTCTGAGTACGCCTGGCTGCACTGGTTAGCCTACATTCTTCCTAAGTGTGGGTTCCTCTCTTTGTTACTGAACTTGAATCATATTTGTTCAAGGATGGGTGTCTATGAGTACAGGACATACTGCTGTGTATGATATTCGTCAAGTTCATTCACTATCTAAGAACTACACAGTAGTAGTGTTCAGTGTTTTGCTGCATCAATATTGCATGGACAGAGAGGATGATTACAGAATAACGTTATACAGAATATTCAGTATTTCCAACAGTTTCATAGCCTACATAATGAGAACACTGTGTTGTGAACTTCTTTGGAGGAAAGCAAAATCCTTTCATTGAAATGTGTTCAAATGAACTCAAATAAACTCCCAAGAATTGACTATTTTCACAGCCATATCCAATATCCATCCATGATCAATTATTATTTTGCTTTCTATTGGGAGTCATATGAGACTCCGGTAAATAGGCTACATTGTTCAACATCCCCAGTCTCCTTTTACCGCAGCAGTTATCTGCTCTTCGGGCGATGGGCAATAAGGATGAGAGGAAAACTAAGAAATGACTGTCTTCCTTTACTAAACATCCGACATGTAGGCGCACACATCCTGATTGACATATTCAGAGACCAGCCTCCACGTACTGTTGGCCAATAGCGGCGCAGAGCTGGGTCGAGCCTTCAGATCCAACCTCTTATTTTAACTCATATAACACACACACCAGCAGTCATGTGACGGTAATATAGTACAACTCTGCCTCGCCGCTAGTCAGTCTGAACGGTGCTGCATGGAAAGTCTCAAGGGCAAGGCATGCATTAGAGAGAGATTCTCCAACACATTCAAAGGAAAAGTAAATACATTGGAATTAAACAGGGATTTGTACATGCTTGATGACTAAGGTGAGATCAGAGATTTATTTTTTTCCCGTATCTTTTCCTTGGGAATATGTTCTGCAAGAGATATTGGGCGTGCGTTTCTCCTCCAGCCTACCACCATATGCCGCAGCACACTGCTGGACAAAAACATGTTTACATTGGAACGTTGGAGCTGCGCTTTCTTACGCGTTCTATAGCTGCTGGGATAGGCAAAAGATGTGCTCGTTTGCTTCAAAACTATAATACATCTGTAGATTATGAGTTATGATCAAATGAGACAAGCAAATGTTTAAAAATGTGTCTTTTCTGCCAATAGTAGTTTGAGAGGTAATTGATTTTCAATTGATTTATATTTCATTGAAATGTAGGCCTATAAGCTTATTTTTGTTAAATCTTGTTTTATACGTTTCTTATTAGTATGTTGTAATTACACAGTGTTTATTATTGCAGTAACACGTAATCGCATGAATATAATTTGCACATGCGGCTTTACTAGGCAATACCAGTGGTGTCCTGTCAAACAAATGGCCTGTTGGCCGGATTCAGCCTGCAAGTGGGTTCAATCCGGGTCCAAACACAATATACTTTAAAATGACTAAAACCAAATCGAAACTGTGTAGAAATGATAATGGACTTACATCCATACAGTTTCTTGACTGTGTCTAGTTTACAATCACTGAAATGAAAGCTACAGTCAGGGAGCATGACAATTCCAAAAACGATGAATAAAGGACCGTTTTTGGCAAATTCTGACTGCAAGGAATATATAACACATTTTCAAAGCTGCACCCCTGGACCTCATTAAAAACTGAATGAGGCCCTGTGGCAAAATGAGTTTGACACCCCTGAGAGATTATAAAAGCATTAATGTATCTAGGTGAACAATATATACATGGTCAAACCAGAACAGATTAATGGAGCAATTATGCACTGGATATGTCGCAATAATTGCGTGTCATTCCAATTCAAGTGAACTTCCAGTAATTGGAGTTGATTTATTGTGTTTTGCATGTTCTGTAAGTAGCTTGCAGGTGATTTATGTACTATTTGGATTGCTCAGTGCTCTTGGCTGCCCCACACAGTGCTTTATGTTAATCCTTTGACAGTTCCTTTGGTGGGTTACTGTCGGTCACTGAGCCAAGAGCCCAGAGAAGGCGAGGTTGAAACATCCGTGCTCTGCTTTGCCTTTTCTTGAGTGTTGCAATTTACAAATGAGTTACAAATTAAAATAAAGAAAATATTTGCAACGTTTAGAATTAAACAATTAGTATAATTCACTATAGTAAAACCTTTGTTCAAATGAAAGAATATCCAATAAATTCATTCAATAAATAAAATGCACTAAAAACCTATTTAAATGTAAATGTGTGAGCCAAAAGTGTGCTTTGTCAGGAATAATTTACATTGCGTGATGTGATCAAGTTATTTTAAATTATGTTTACTCCTGAAATACAAGTAAAGGAATGTGATAGCCAATAGCCGCATAGCTCTCTGAAAGTCACATAATCTCTCACGACAACCGCTTCATCTCACGCCAACCGAGATCGAACTCGAAATGGAAACATGCTCAGCGTTCCATATTTTTCATGCGCAAGCTAGTAACTCATTGGCTGAAGATAATTTGGTTCACAGATGGTGCATTGGAGATTCATGACTTGTGATTAGGTCTTGGCTATCTGTTATTTTCCGTGTGGGCTCTTGTCCGTTATTACAGTGAAAATCAGTTTAGTAACCTTCTCTCTCTTCTTATCTGCTTATTTATGTTTGTCTAGATATACACTATCTGGGCTGGAAACCTTGGAATTTAAGACTTTTTCTACCCAAGCTTTTTTTATCTTGAGAGAGAACAACAGGTGTTCTCTATCTCTCTGTGAAGCACGACCTTGCTGTGGTGACCCGTTCGTGGGTTTATTTGGTCCCAGTCTCCCGACAACAAGAGGAATAACCCTAACAAACTGCTGTATCAGAAAGACAAATTTCAACACAAAGTGGGAGACATTCTCTTGGCCCCTAGCCAGGAATGGTGGATAACTTCCTAGTGAGCGGTGAGGACACTTTTTTAGCGTACGGTGGCTCCCCACCGGCATATCGCCTGTTGGACATGGTGACGGACGGGGGGACCTACCATGTGATGCCTTCGCCCTTCTCCGAGGATGACCTGAGCGAGTCGTCCAGCCCTCGCTCCTGCTCCAGCCCCGACTCCCAAGTGCTCAGTTCTAGCTATGGCAGCAGCTCCAGTGCCGAAAGCTCAGACAGCATCCTGGACCTTCTGCTGTCCCAGACCTCCCTAGGCGGGGCAGGGACCGGGGCGGCCATCCCCATGTCACTGCCCACCTTTTTGTGGGACTCACAGAGGGACGCGCCATCCCACCCCCACCCAGAGGCCTTGAAGGAGGAGAGTGTGGACTTCCCGGTCTGGTCCTTAGTGGACATGGAGGAGCCGTCCTTCCAGCCCACCTTAGAGGAGATAGAGGAGTTCCTGGAGGAGAACATGGAGGTGGTGTCGTCCATGAAGCAGGAGGCCCAGGAGGGGGCGCTGGGGCTGGGCCTGGAGGAGATCTTGGGGCTGGGGGTGGGACTGGAGGTGTACAGGGAGTCCTCATCCCCAGGGCCAAGGCTGGAGCCAGAGGCCAAGCATTCAGACCAAACTGTGTCGACCGCGAATGCCGCCACCGTCACCGAGACCAAAAGCACACCAGCCACATCGTCACAGGAGTACAACGAAGGCGACGTGTTCAAGAGTGGTTCATTATCCAGCAGGGCAGGATCAAATCAGAGTTGTGCAAATGGTGGCAGCGCTGGAATGCCGGTCATCCTGCAGATCCAGCCCATTCAGATCAAACAGGAACCTGGTGCCACGGTTCCTCCTCCTCCTCCCACAATTGTCCAACCTCCTCCTCAGTCGGCATCGGACATAAAAATTGCCCAGCTGCTGGTCAACATCCAGGGGCATACCTTCGCCCTGGTGCCCCAGCTGCTTCCCTCCACCAGCTTCAACATCTCCTCTAAGTTTGTACGCATTGCACCGGTGCCCATCGCGGCCAAGCCCCTGGGCCTCGGTGAGGTGGCGGTCGGGGGCCAGGGCCATGGGCTGCTGGTGGGGGGTCAGAAGTTCCAGAAGAACCCAGTGGCGGACCTTATCAAAATGCATAAATGCACTTTCCCCGGCTGCACCAAGATGTACACCAAGAGCAGCCACCTGAAGGCCCACCTGAGGAGACACACGGGGGAGAAGCCCTTTGCCTGCACTTGGCCGGGCTGTGGATGGAGGTGAGTTGATGATGTATTACTTTATGATTATGTTGATGATGATGATAATGATGATGATCATGATTTATTACTTTATGGGTTTTCTATGTCAAAAAGTTTCTGGACATTCAACGTAGTAGACATACCTATAGCAAGCTTCCACCGTTGACCACATAACGTCATCATTCTTCCCAATATATCGAAATAGATCATCTCAACACACTCGTTATCATAATTTTATTCGGCAGGTGTCAGGGTTTTGAAGGCCAAGAATTTAAGACGTCGTTATCTCGAGAGATTTGATCAACGTTGCTTTATGGTTATGGCAGGTTGTTTAAAGAATGCTTAGGGGGTTTTGAGTGAGAGACCAGTCAGTGAACACATGCTTTCACAAACATGTGTGACATAGTGATTATACCCTATTGTTACCGTAAGGCCTTTCTGGACGCAATAAGGTAATTATGTGTCTGTCCACTATACAGCACACGCAGGGTGTCATGTTCCTCAATGGAAGGAAGCCTTTGCACCACAGACTGTGACTGGCACCCGATTTGACCTATCTGATGAGGTCATCAATTAGCCCCAGTGAGGGGCTTAAAGTGAGACTTTACAGGATCCACAGGCTCCATTACTTATTAGTAGAGACTCATTCTCTCACAGCACCAAGCTATCCGATGGGGCTCAGTGTTCATGGTGCTAAACATGGAATTGAGTTGCTTGTTTCCTTATGGCTATTTGGCTGTCACTCATCATGCTATTCCTTTATTGCAGTGCCACAATTCATTCGCCACAGTAGCAGTGCTGTGACTCGTTATACATGTCTAGCACTAAGTGATATTTCCCCTTGTGGAATAGTTGGATACCACTTAAAAGGAAGAAAAAGTCTTCAATAAAGGAATGCATTGGACTTGCGGTACAGCCCACCATGGTCATCTATAGTATAGTCCGAAAATAGAAAGCAAGGAAGAAATGTATTTCAAATCATTGTTTGCCTTCTTTCTCTTCTCTTCATCTGCTTTTCCAGAGCTCTTGCAGTCTTAATGGCTGTCAGGCTGCGTTCAAAGTGTTAATTGGAGGATTGTCAAGAGATATTAACATGTTCCCTCAGATTCACACTTTTTTCAGGCACAGAGCTATCTGGGATATGTGAGAATGGCGGGGGTGTCATATTTCTGCTGGTGTAAACTAAAACTGAGCCGAAGCATGTGGGTCGAGGTCACATGGGCGCAACTCGGGCGCCTCCTGTTCTGACTCGACAGCTGTGCAGGATTGTGCATGAGTGTGTGTGTGCAAGAGTGTGTGTGTGTGTGAGAGAATAAGTGTATGCGTGTGTGTGAACGTGTGCGATTGACTGTGTGACTCTTGTCCCTCAGTACAACTGGCTGATTTCCTGAAGACACAGGGTCAGGCGGAGAGAGTGACAGTATCGGGTGAAATTGACTTTCTAAGCCAGGGGAAATGTTATACATATGCCCTACACAGACCTCACTAAGTACAGGTGGCTAGAAGAGCTGGGACAAGCCAACACATGGGCAAAGTAGAGATCTGTTAGTGGTGTGAGTGAGTGAGTGAGTGAGTGAGTGAGTGAGTGAGTGAGTGAGTGAGTGAGTGAGTGAGTGCATTCTGTTCTGCCCTGACCAGGGATCGAACTAGCAAACTTCTATACAACATCACACGCAATTCAACCATTTTAGCCATTAGAGCAAAATACTAGTTTGTCACTGTGTGAGCGACAGTTGCCTTTAGATCTCATGGAAGGTGTGATGTCACCAATGTATTCCAGTCAACATCCTACAGATGACTTTGACATCCACTACACGTACAGTACATGTGTATGTGTTTATACATGTATGTCAACATGCTCCATGCAGCGTATTAGTTTGTAGTGCTGAGTGATTAGTGTTTTTTGCGGTTGGTGTGGTTACGGTTCGATTGTAAAAAAAAATAATCACGGTTTTCTATTTCGGGTTTCAATCATTTTTTTTTACGTAGGTTGAATGCTGTAACAACACAGAATAAAACAATGAATATAAGTCCCATGATGGTAGTGACTGCATATTATACTGCTCACTTATTAACCATCATTTATTCATATTATTTTAATAAAATATTTTAGCTGTTGTGTAAGTTACATTTGTTTTATTTGATGACTTTATTGTTTAATTCCAAATCATCATCTCATCTCTATAGAGCTGCTGCCTATGCTGTCTGATAAAATCACTATTTTAGTAGTTCTTCAAGGTTAATAAGGCATACTTTAATGACTGCTGAATACCGACTATCAATCACTTAGATCATCATTTTTCTTCAGGTAGAGATACCTCACGAAGCAATTGCTCTCTATCCCTCTCAATCGCAAGTTCTTCTGTCTCTTCCCTGCCTCTCCCTCTCCATGACTGGCCCACACAGACCAGACTGGCCCACACAGAAGTAGGCGCGCACAATGGGTTGTCATTGTAGTTAATTACCAAGTTTTCTGTGCTAAACTTTGTAGAATATTGGCCTGTTGGAAACTACAACTCCCTACTACATCTCACAGTTCAGGCTTGATCAGATTTGTCTCTAGAGAAACTGCGCATTGAGCTCGCAGAAACTTTTTTTTTTTTGTGGAATTCAAATAATTTAACCGATGCCGGTCAATTAGTTGTTTGAAAAATGAAAAATGACAATAATTTTGGTTAATCGCACAGCACTATTAGTTTGTATAGAATCATTACATATATTTTTTTTTTTACATTTGAGTCATTTAGCAGACGCTCTTATCCAGAGCAACTAGGGTAAAATACCTTGCTCAAGTGGATATCGACAGATTTTTCAACTAGTTAGCTTGGGATTTGAACCAGCAACCTTTTGGGTTACTGGCCCAATTTGCTTAACCACTAGGCTACCTGCCTCACTCCCTCCCTTATATGCTCAATCGTTCATGGACTGCAGTCCACTTCTTCTCCTCTTGCACACACTGAGCAATCTATATTCCTGAAAAGGGTACTGCATCACTCAATTTATTTATGTTGACTTTGGCACCAACTTGGCAACCTGCTAGTGGCCGTGTATTTGTAATGCTGCAAGTCTGTTCCAGTAGATGAGCTCGGCTGCAGCAGAAATCTCTCTAGTAGTTATCCAGGCGATGCATCTCGGCCCAACAAAAGGGGTCTTGTCTGGACACAAAAGACAGGATTTAGTTAGAGTGCAGGCAAGACGGTGGGTTGGATGAAGGTTGGGGGGTATAGAGAGAGAGAGAGAGAGAGAGAGAGAGACATATATAGAGAGAGAGTGGGCGAGTGAGAAAGGATAAAGAGAGTGAGAGGGAGAAAGAAGGAAGAGCAAGAAAGAGAGAGAGTGTGTATGAGTGAGGGGCCTGTTTTGTGTGAGGGGCCTGTTTTGCACACAATCGGGTTGAGGGAAACTGGTGTGGAAGTGAGACGAACAAAGGCTAAGCACTGAATAGTTACCATGACTGTGTGATAGGAACGTCTAGGCTGGCAGTCTGCTTGAAAAGGGAGAAGGATCGGGGTGAGGTTTCTGTGCTAAAGCTGAGACTTTTACAGTTGGATGGGGGGACATGCATGCATACACTCTAAGAAAAAAAGAGTTCCAAAAGGGTTCTTTGGCTATCCACATAGGAGAACCTTTTGGGTTCCATGTAGAACCATCTGTGTGGAATGGTTCTACATTAAACCTGAAAGGGTTCTACCTGGAACCAAAAAAGGGTTCTTCAAAAGGTTCTCCTATGGGGACAGCCGAAGAACCCTTTTAGGTTTTAGGTAGCACCTTTCTTTTCTAAGAGTGTACAGACACACGTGCAAACAGGTAAGGGAACGTTGTGAGCACACACAAACACATACACACCCATGCACGCACACCTACAGAATACACCCTTACGTACACATAGTCTCGCAGTGTTTCTCTCTTTCTCCCTCTCTTTGTCTTATATGTCTTATATGTGTACACACGCGCACACGCACAGCAAAATCGAATTAAACCTCCCCATATTTTCTCTGGAGCTGACATTGATATCATAGCATCACCAGGGGCACACACACTCCACACTCTGTTATTCCCCTGCTTCCAGTCAGTCAGTCAGTCAGTCAGTCAGTCAGTCAGTCAGTGAGTCAGTCAGTCAGTGAGTCAGTGAGTGACTGAAGGTTGAGGTTTCACAGACGAGCTCGCTCTCCCTGCCTGTTTCATTATGATACAATCAGAGCCGGCTGCATACAATGATCAGCTATGGGGAAATCAGATTTTCCACATTTTGATGCCATATTTATATATACAATATATGCAACAGATTTTCCACCAACAGGTTTCTGTGCCAATGCACCACACAACCAATAAACAAAGCATACTGACTTCGGCACGTCAATATCATGGTTTGCTTTTTTAACACCACAATAAATAGACTATGTCAATCTCGGCAAGCAGAAAATACATCCCTCCCTTACCCAGTATCGAGGGCTTGATTTAACAATCTCCGAATTACTTTAAACTTTTTGGTGTTTTGTAACCGATGTATGTTTCTAGTCATCAATTGTCCACTGCACAGTTTGAATTGATTGATTGATTTTATTTGTCAGTTAAAAACATACATACAGGACCAATCAAAAGTTTGGACACACCTACTCATTCAAGGGTTTTTCTTTATTTTGACTATTTTCTACATTGTACAATAATAGTGAAGACATCAAAACTATGAAATAACACATATGGAATCATGTATTAACCAAAAAAGTGTTAAACAACAACAACGATTCTTCAAAGTTGACCTCGTTAAATAAAAGTTAAATAAAAATAAAATAAATAAAATGACATCTTTGCACACTCTTGGCATTCTCTCAACCAGCTTCACCTGGAATGCTTTTCCAACAGTCTTGAAGGAGTTCCCACATATGCTGAGCACTTGTTGGCTGCTTTTCCTTCACACTGCGGTCCAACTCATACCAAACCATCTCAATTGGGTTGAGGTCGGATGATTGTGGAGGCCAGGTCATCTGATGCAGCACTCCATCACTTTCCTTCTTGGTCAAATAGCCTTTACCCAGCCTGGAGGTGTGTTGGGTCATTGTCCTGTTGAAAAACAAATGATAATCCCACTAAGCGCAAACCAGATGGGATGGCGTATCGCTGCAGAATGCTGTGATAGCCTTGCTGGTTAAGTGTGCCTTGAATTCTAAATAAATCACAGACAGTGTCACCAGCAAAGCACACCCACACCATCACACCTCCTCCTCAATGCTTCACGGTGGGAACCACACATGTGGAGATCATCGGTTCACCCACACCACATTTCACAAAGACACAGCGGTTGGAACCAAATCTCAAATTTTGACTCATCAGACCAAAGGACAGATTTCCACCGTCTAATGTCCATTGCTTGTGTTTCTTGCCCCAAGCAAGTCTCTTCTTCTTATTGGTGTCCTTTAGTAGTGGTTTCTTTGCAACAATTGGACCATGAAGGCCTGATTCACACAGTCTCCTCTGAACAGTTGATGTTGAGATGTGTCTGTTACTTGAACTTGAGCAATTTCTGAGGCTGTTAACTCTAATGAACTTATCCTCTGCGGAAGAGGTAACTCTGGGTCTTCCTTTCCTGTGGTGGTCCTCATGAGAGCCAGTTTTATCATAGCGCTTTATAAAGATCTTGACATTTTCTGGATTGACTGACCTTCATGTCATAAAGTAATGATGGACTGTTGTTTCTCTTTGTTTATTTGAACTGTTCTTGCCATAATATAGACTTGGTCTTTTACCAAATAGGGCTATCTTCTGTAAACCACCCCTACCTTGTCACAACAGAACTGGTTGGCTCAAACGTATTAAGAAGGAAAGAAATTCCACAAATTAACTTTTAACAAGGCACACCTGTTAATTCAAATGCATTCCAGGTGACTACCTCATGAAGATGGTTGAGAGAATGCCAAGAGTGTGCAAAGTTGTCATCAATGTAGAAAATAGTAAAATAAAGAAAAACCCTTGAATCATTAGGTGTGTCCAAACTTTTGACTGGCACTGTATATACAAAAATATGTTTTAAGGTGACCGGGATTGCACAATAAAGTCTGGGACTTATTTTCATTGTGGTCCCTATTTTTTACATAATGACATACACAATTACATAGATACAGACACATTACAGAGATAGAGACGGAAAAAATGTTTAACCTCCAGATGAGTATGAAGGGGGAGTTAAAATACAATTTTTACAAGCTTGTTTGGCTGGTAACTTATTTTTTTAGATGTTTGGGGCTGCTAGTGAACAATGATGTGCAGCCATAATCAAAGTGATACTTGACTGGCGCACTTACAAGAGTCTCTAGGATGTCTATAGCTCGGTTTCCATCCAATTGGCGACAGATTTTCATATGAATATTTGGAAATCTTCATTAAAAACAATATGCTACTTCAGTTTCCTTTAGGAAAATTTGGCAGTGGACAACATGACAGGGAAGATTTTAATCTACCAGACATTTGAGAAAAGTAATGGACATCCATATGCATTCAGATCCAACCTGGCACAGCCAGCGCCATCAATAAATGAGGGATTTTGGCCAAATGAGCCACATTTAAAAACAGCCTATAACAAATTACAAAAACACTATTCTTTGTGTTTCGATGTGTAGCATACGCAAAACTTTATAGCCTATATATTTCTTTGGGGGGGTGGGGCTACTTTCCTAAAGCAATAATTGTCCACCTCATGGTTCAGCTGTCAGAGATTTGAGCACAAAATGTATCAGATTATTACATGCATAGGCCTTAAGGCTTAGGTGTCCACTGTATGATATTCATATTTTAATAAATGTATATATGCAGCCTATATAAAGGAAGATAAGCTCAGGCCTAACCCCCAGAGAGATAGAGATATGCTGGTGGCATGCTACAACAGTGACATATATTTCTTTATGTCAGATTTCTACTGCGTCTGATATAGACGTACAGAAGGAGGGTAATTCGTACATTTTTTATCCAAATATTTTGTATAAAGATAAGCATTATATTGTTAGATTATAGGAGTTACTCTTGTAGGCCTGAAACAGTCTTCCTCATTTCAAGTTCAACTGTCGGAGTCAGTTGGAGCGACGGGGCGCACTGCCTTCATGTCATAGCCCTGCAGTAGCTAAAGCTTAGTAATAGCGACACCATACCAAATCTTCACAAATGTTTTATTAGGGTAATATCAAAAGTAAGTCAAGCCATTTTTTATAGGGAAAAAACAAGCAGAAGAGTGAACGCAAACCAGGGAAAAAATGCAACTCCCTCCCCTCTGCCCAATAAAAAAAACACAACCCTCCCTAAAGCAAAAATAAGTTGGACAACCCTCCCCTATTTTGGACCATCCCTCCCCCCCAGTAAATTTCGATTCGTCCCTTAGCTTAGCCTAGCTATGTGTGCTAAATATTTAGCATTGCTAGCGTTACTTTAGGGTTCATCCATGTACTTTAAGCTAGCTATACTGTAACTATTTAGCAATGACATATAGTCTGGTGGCCTTTGTCAGGGATGTTACATAACTTGCGAGGCTTGGTGAGATGCAGTAGGTCTTGCAAGAAAAGGGAGAAGCCCAGATTTACTGCAAAATAACACATGGGTTCAAGCAGATGTGGTGTAGCCAGTCACTTATTATGGTATACACTTCCCTAAGACTGCCAAAGTCAAAACATGTCGAGCTACTTGCTGTAAAATGACTTTTACCATCATGACTGTACTTAAATCTGTATATCCTACCATTTCGGTATCACTGTCTCAAACATTTGACAATAATATGGAATGAAACTAAAACCAAATTATCTTGTCTGTACTATGTCAAGGAACATTTAAAATATTATAAATGTTTTTAGTTTTTTTATCATGTTATGTAAACAATAATGTTTTATTCTATTCTAAAATGATTGACATCTCTCTCCTATCTGTGTGTGTCTCTCCCAGATTCTCACGGTCGGATGAGCTGTCGCGGCACCGGCGGTCCCACTCAGGGGTCAAACCCTACCAGTGTCTCGTGTGTGAGAAGAAATTTGCCCGCAGTGACCATCTATCAAAACACATCAAAGTCCATCGCTTTCCACGAAGCCGGACACTGCGCACAGCAAACTGACCCCATCCGGATCACTCTTCAATGGACATAGACCAAGGGAGCTCGGAATGTGTGTGTGTGTGTGTGTGTGTGTGTGTGTGTGTGTGTGTGTGTGTGTGTGTGTGTGTGTGTGTGTGTGTGTGTGTGTGTGTGTGTGTGTGTGTGTGTGTGTGTGTGTGTGTGTGTGTGTGTGTGTGTGTGTGTGTGTGTGTGTGAGAGAGATGGAATTTGTGTGAATGTGTATGTGTGTCAGAGTGTGGTATGAGTTATGGAGTGTGTGAGAGAGAGAGAGATGGAAATAGAAGGTTTATGTGTGTGTGCCTTGCCTTTTAGAGAAATATTGTGCTATAATTTATTGTAGAAAGCAAAAACAATGAACAACCATGTGAAACCAACAAATGACACTTACCATCTTCTCATTATTTCAACATTTCTTGAGATTCTTGTTGCTGTTGGTGCTGTTGCATGTTGTACTCTTTTTATTTGTTTTTCTGTTCTGTCTTTATCTTCTATTTCAATAAGAGAAAAGATAAGCTTTTTTCATTTGAGGTGAAATGTATAATTGCTTCAGTAACAGCCTTCTATTTTACCTGGATATGACTGCCTTTAATCATTTTAAGAGCCAATGTCTTTGACATTCCTCATCTGTCAGGTTAAAGTTTTCCTGGAACTTTCTCCAAGTCAGGTTGAAGTTTCCCCAGAAACGTTGTCCCTGTTTTTTTCATTGTCACTCATAGCTCATTGACAGAGAGGGTAGAGAATAGTTTACTCATTCAGCACACTGTTTATGCAAAGGGAGGAGCAGAGCTTATTGTTAATTCTGTACATGAACTACTGATAACAAATAAGAACACGTCACTATAAGCTACTGGGACTCTCTCAAGTTTCAGAAAAACTTCACCGGCTCAGATTCTGATACAAGGTGGGTGAAAGTAAAAGAATGGCAGAGAAAATGCAAATCGAAAAGCAAAAAATAAAGAATTGTGCACGGTAATGATTGTCGATTGTTTTACGTCTAAACAGGCCTTCCAGTCAGTGTTGTGTATTTTTTGGTATTTTTCGTGTAAGTGGCTCAAGCCATTTGTTAGACACTTGTCTGGCCTTAATCCACCACAGCATCCTTACCAGGGGAGCAAATAGTAATATAACAAGTTATTCGTCACAGTTTTATGGAGAAATGATGATATGGTTTGAGACAATGAGGAAAGGGAATTGGAAATATATCACCCTTTACTCGCTCAGCATACACATCCTTTTTTCTCTCCGTTTTACTATTGACACAAAATCTGCCTCAACTCAACTATCCAACCTGATCTGTTACTGGAATACCCACAAGCCTATGTTGGCGTGAGGTCATCATGTATGTGGATACTACTACACCCCGGTGCTGAACACCCGGAAGAACTGCTTTCTGGGAACTGTAGTCACAACACTTATTTAGGCCATGACATAGTCATTACTTTTGATGTCCTGTTTTCTCTTGAAACTTGTTTGTTATGTATGCCATGCCCTGTTGTGAATATGTACGGTGTGAGAGATACCGTCCATGCAGAGTTCATGTACTGTTCGCAGATTAAAAAGCAGGGGTACACTATATTGTACATCATTCCTTTCATTCAATTTTTGAATTTTTAATGCTTGTTTAAACACAGGTGTTTTATCGCATCCTATGAATGTATGTTAATACGCAGGAGTGTACATAGATGCATCCATGTGAAAGACACAGGAGACTATAATAACATATCTTAAGTCTGTGGTTGTGAAGATTTCTAGTGGAACCCCTAAACGTGTACATAAAAGAACGTTTCAGTACATATGAATATATTATATATTTTTTCTTTGTTCTACCCAAGAAGCATTTACAAATAAAAATGGAAACAATCCTGTGTAGATTACTCTCCATTATTTCTTAACATTTTCTCATGTGACTTTATTAGAGCAAAAAATCGTCAATGTTTGGAGGTAACAAATCATCGTGCCAGTCAAAAGTTTGGACACAACTACTCATTCAAGGGTTTTTCTTTATTTTGACTATTTTCTACATTGTAGAATAATAGTGAAGACATCAAAACTATGAAATAACACATATGGAATCATGTAGTAACCAAAAAAGTGTTAAACAATTCAAAATACAATACCTTTCAAAAGTTTGGGGTCACTTAGAAATGTCCTTGTTTTTGAAAGAAAAGCACATTTTTTGTCGATTAAAAGAACATCAAATTGATCAGAAAAACAGTGTAGACATTGTTAATGTTGTAAATGACTATTGTAGCTGGAAACGGCTGATTTTGTAAGGAATATCAACGTAGGTGTACAGAGGCTCATTATCAGCAACCGTCACTCCTGTGTTCCAATGGAACGTTGTGTTAGCTAATCCAAGTTTATCATTTTAAAAGGCTAATTGATCATTAGAAAACCATTTTGCAGTTATGTTAGCACAGCTGAAAACTGTTGTCCTGATTAAAGAATCAATAAAACTGGCCTTCATTAGACTAGTTGAGTATCTGGAGCATCAGCATTTGTGGGTTTGATTACAGGCTCAAAATGGCCAGAAACAAAGAACTTTCTTCTGAAACTTGTCAGTATGCTGTGTACTACTTCCTTCACAGAACCGTGCAAACTGGCCCTAACCAGAATAGAAAGAGGAGTGGGAGGCCCCAGTGCACGACTGGGCAAGAGGACAAGTACATTAGAGTGTCTAGTTTGAGAAACAGACGCCTCACAAGTCCTCAACTGGCAGCTTCATTAAATAGTAAGCGCAAAACACCAGTCTCAATGTCAAAAATGAAGAGGCGACTCCGGGATGCTGGCCTTCTAGGCTTGGATTAGCTAACACAACGGTTGACGGTTGTTGATAATGGGCCCCTGTACGCCTATGTAGGTATTCCATTAAAAATTAGCCGTTTCCAGCTACAATAGTCATTTACAACATTAACAATGTCTACACTGTATTTCTGATCAATTTGATGTTATTTTAAAGGATTTTTTTTGTTGCTTTTCTTTCGAACACAAGGACATTTCTAAGTGACCCTAAACTTTTTATTCTTCAAAGTAGCCACCCTTTGCCTTGATGACAGCTTTGCACACTCTTGGCATTGTCTCAACCAGCTTCACCTGGAATGCTTTTCCAACAGTCGTGAAGGAGCTCCCACATATGCTTTCTAAAAATGTAACTAGGCAAGTCAGTTAAAAACAAATTCGTATTTACAATGAAGGCCTAGGAACAGTGGGTTAACTGCCTTGGTCAGGGGCAGAATGGCAGATTTTTACCTTTTCAGCTCAGGGATTCAATCTGGCAAACCTTTGGTTACTGGCTCAACGCTCTAACCACTAGGCTACCTGCCTCCCTGAGCACTGCTGAGCACTTGTTGGCTGTTTTTTCTTCACTCTGCGGTCCAACTCATCCCAAACCATCTCAATTGGGTTGAGGTCGGGTGATTGTGGAGGCCAGGACATCTGATGCACCACTCCATCACTCTTCTTCTTGGTTAAATAGCCCTTACACATCCTGGAGGTGTGTTGGGTCATTATCCTGTTGAAAAACAAATCATAGTCCGACTAAGCGCAAACCAGATGGGATGGCATATCTCTGCAGAATGCTGTGGTAGCCTCGCTGGTTAAGTGTGCCTTGAATTCTAAATAAATCACAGACAGTGTCACCAGCAAAGCACCCCCCACACAATCACACCTCCTCCTCCATGCTTCATGGTGGGAACCACACATGCAGAGCTCATCCGTTCATCTCCTCTGCGTCTCACAAAGACACGGCGGTTGGATGAAAATCTCAAATTTTGACTCATCAGACCAAAGGACAGATTTCCACCGGCTAATGTCCGTTTCTCGTGTTTCTTGGCCCAAGCAAGTCTCTTCGTCTTATTGGTGTCCTTTAGTAGTGGTTTCTTTGCAACAATTGGACCATGAATGCCTGATTCACACAGTCTCCTCTGAACAGTTGATGTTGAGATGTGTCTGTTACTTGAACTTGAGCAATTTCTGAGGCTGTTAACTCTAATTTTTTTTATTTTTTTATTTATTTCACCTTTATTTAACCAGGTAGGCAAGTTGAGAACAAGTTCTCATTTACAATTGCGACCTGGCCAAGATAAAGCAAAGCAGTTGGACAACATACAACAACACAGAGTTACACATGGAGTAAACAACATACAGTCAATAATACAGTAGAAAAATAAATAAGACTATATACAATGTGAGCAAATGATGTGAGATAAGGGAGGTAAAAGCAAAAAAGCAAAAAAATGCCATGGTGGCAAGGTAAATAAAGTATAGCAAGAAAAACACTGGAATGGTAGATTTGTAGTTTGAAGAAAGTTCAAAGTTCAAATATAAATAATATGGTGCAAAGGAGCAAAATAAATAAAATAAATAAATACAGTAGGGGAAGAGGTAGTAGTTTGGGCTAAAGTATAGATGGGCTATGTACAGGTGCAGTGATCTGTGAGCTGCTCTGACAGCTGGTGCTTAAAGCTAGTGAGGGAGATAAGTGTTTCCAATTTCAGAGATTTTTGTAGTTCGTTCCAGTCGTTGGCAGCAGAGAACTGGAAGGAGAGACGACCAAAGGAGAAGTTGGCTTTAGGGGTGACCAGAGAGATATACCTGCTGGAGCGCGTGCTACAGGTGGGTGCTGCTATGGTGACCAGTGAGCGGAGGTAAGGGGGGACTTTACCTAGCAGGGTCTTGTAGATGACCTGGAGCCAATGTGTTTGGCGACGATTATGAAGTGAAGGCCAGCCAACGAGAGCATACAGATCGCAGTGGTGGGTTGTATATGGGGCTTTGGTGACAAAACGGATGGCACTGTGATAGACTGCATCCAGCTTGTTGAGTAGGGTATTGGAGGCTATTTTGTAAATGACATCGCCGAAGTCGAGGATTGGTAGGATGGTCAGTTTTACGAGGGTATGTTTGGCAGCATGAGTGAAGGATGCTTTGTTGCGAAATAGGAAGCCAATTCTAGATTTCACTTTGGATTGGAGATGATTGATGTGAGTCTGGAAGGAGAGTTTACAGTCTAACCAGACACCTAGGTATTTGTAGTTGTCCACAAATTCTAAGTTAGAACCGTCCAGAGAAGTTATGCTGGATGGGCGGGCAGGTGCAGGCAGCGATCGGTTGAAGAGCATGCATTTAGTTTTACTTGTGTTTAGGAGCAGTTGGAGGCCACGGAAGGAGAGTTGAATGGCATTGAAGCTCGTCTGGAGGGTTGTTAACACAGTGTCCAAAGAAGGGCCAGAAGTATACAGAATGGTGTCGTCTGCGTAGCGGTGGATCAGAGATTCACCAGCAGCAAGAGCGACATCATTTATGTATACAGAGAAAAGAGTTGGCCCAAGAATTGAACCCTGTGGTACCCCCACATAATGAACTTATCCTCTGCAGAAGAGGTCATTCTGGGTCTTCCTTTCCTGTGGCAGTCCTCATGAGAGCTAGTTGCATCATAGCGCTTGATGGTTTTTGCGGATTCACTTGAAGAAACGTTCAAAGTTCTTGAAAGTATCCAGATTGACTGACCTTCATGTCTTAATATAAGGATGGACTGTCGTTTCTCTTTGCTTATTTGAGCTGTTCTTGACATAATATGGACTTGGTCTTTTTACAAATAGGGCTATCTTCTGTATACCACCTCTACCTTGTCACAACACAACTGATTGGCTCAAACACATTAAGAAGGAAAGAAATTCCACAAACTGTCATCAAGGCAAATTTGAATAATCTCAAATATAAAATACATTTTGATTTGTTAAACACTTTATTGGTTACTACATGATTCCATATGTGTTATTTCATAGTTTTGATGTCTTCACTATTATTCTACAATGTAGAAAATAGTCAAAATAAAGAAAAACCCTTGAATGAGTAGGTGTGTCCAAACTTTTGGCTTGTACTGTATTATGCATTGTATCATTATTTTGGGTCAAGGTTTCTTGACCAGAGCTAAATATTCTTATGAATGTATTTTTTAACACAAATACATGTTTATATATAAACTATTTATTGAAAGTGTAATCATATACAGTATGGTCCAAAATTATTGCCACCCTTGATAAAGATGAGCAGAAATTACTGTATAAAATAAGTAACAACAATTCTCAGCTATATTGTATGCTCTAAGAAATTGGGAGTTTATAATAATTTTACTAATACAATTGTTCAGAGAAAGAGATTTTTTTTTTTTTTAAATCTCCAAAAGGTTGGGGTCAGGATTATTGACGCCCCTGTTTTCAATACTTTTCAATACCTCACCTTGCGAGGATAACGACCATTCCTCCATACAGAATCCTTCCAGATCTTTGATATCCTTCGTCTGGGCTTATGGACTGCTCTTTTCAATTCAAACCAATAAGGGATCATACTGTGCCTTTCACCTGGATTCACCAGGTCAGTCTATGTCATGGAAAGAGCAGATATTCCTAATGTTTTGTGCACTCAGTTTATGGCCTCAATTTACGTGATTTCCATTTTGATCAACGTGTGCGCCTATGCACGCCTTCACGTATACAAGCAGCAGTCGAAAACATCTAGTGTTCCATGTGCAAAATGTGCTGACTCACCCACCATCAGGAGACAGTCAAAATGTTGTTACGGACCGGGAGCGATGAGGAGTGGGGACGGAGGACTTTAAAACGCTTACGCTCACCCAGGAACCTGGGTCTGGTTTGCTGGGAAAAAAGTTAAGGTGAGTGTTGAGAATGTACTGTATGGGGGATATTTACTGTATGTATGTGTGTATTTGTGTGTATTTGTGTCTCTTTCTCTGTGTGTGTGTGTGTACACTTGTGTGTGTGTGTCTGTGTGTCCATGTGTATTGGGGGTACTGCTCGGTGGGGGTGGTTATGATCAGAAGAAGTTGGAAGGGGGGGCAGTCAGGGTTGCAGAAACAGCTAATTCATCCCTTATGTTGTGTCCTTCTTATGCTGATTTAAGAGTCTACATCCTACACTTCTTGTCGGTATTGTGGAACACGGCCGGTTGTCCCAGTCTGGACCGAACCACTTTAATATTTCCTCAGGTAAGTGGAGGATACAGGGATGCAGAGATTCCTAGACACTTAACAAATGCCTTCTCACAGTTAGCTAAGAGTGTTCAACCCAAAATATCTACATCTGTTGTGAAGTCAAGACATTTGAATACTGGGACTGCTGATCCATTACATAAATATTTGACTATAACTGCACCATTTTAGATTACAAGAGGGGACACTGTTTTTGCATTTTCACTTGTTGAGAGAGCTACTTGTAAATGAGTACAAACAAACACCTATTGTACACATTATTTACATTTGTTTTTAATGTGACAGTATTTCAACTCGGTTTCAATCAATAGAAGATTATGGTGTCCATATTAGGACAGCTGTCATGTCCTGACCATAGAAAGCTGTTATTTTCTATGGTAGAGTAGGTCAGGGCGTGACGGGGGTTTTCTAGTTTAGTTTTTCTATGTTGTTATGTTCTAGTTTTGTATTTCTTTGTTGGGTTTTGTTTGGGATGATCTCCAATTAGAGGCAGCTGGTCCTCGTTGTCTCTAATTGGAGATCATACTTAAGTAGGGGTTTTTCCCACCTGGGTTTGTGGGAGATTGTCTTTGAGGTAGTGTATGTTTCACCTATGCGGCACGGTTTGTTGTTTTGTTATTCAGTTTGCTTTATGTATTGCATAGTTTCACAGTGAAAATAAAATGTGGAACGACACACACGCTGCACTTTGGTCTGCTCCTTCCTACGACAACAGCCTCAGTCTGGGGAAAAACCAACAGTAGTTATTCTCAGTTCAAATGAAACAACTTTATCCCCTTTGGGCAATTACTAGCTTCAGTAATTGATTCAGACACATACAACAAACAGTCACAGAGACAATAAATAGACAAGAAACATGAAAGACAATGACTTAAAAGTGCAGTGCAATAAATATTGTATGAGGTATATTATCTCAGTCAAAGGACACCAAAGTTTTTGTGACCTCATTTCATTTTGAAAACATTGTGTACACTCGCAAACATCTGGCAATGTATACAGGAAGACATATGTACCCGTGCAGTATCAGTGTTCCCATTGACTTGATGGTGTTCAGACAACCTCAAGGTTAGCCGTGCATGACAAACATCAAGCGCTTTCTGTCTGAAATCAGCTCACTAGGCACAGCCAAAGGACATTGATCTAGTTGATTCGTTTTGTATTGAAAGAGCTCAAGAGGGGCCTCCCGAGTGGCGCAGCGGTCTAAGGCACTGCATCGCAGTGCTTGAGGAATCACTACAGACCCAGGTTTGATCCCAGTCTGTGTCACAACTGGCCGTGACAGGGAGTCCTATATGGCGGCTCACAATTGGCTCATCATCGTCCGGGTTAGGGGAGGGTTTGGCCGGGGGGGCTTTACTCGGCTCATCGTGCTCTAGCGACTTCTTGTGACAGGCCAGGCGCCTGCAGGCTGACTTCAATTGTCAGTTGAACGGTGTTTCCTCCGACACATTGGTGCTTCTGGGTTAAGTTGGCGGGTGTTAAGGAGCTTGGTTTACCTGGTCATGTTTTGGAGGACGCATGACTTGACCTTCGCCTCTCCCGAGCCTGTTGGGGAGTTGTAGCGATGAGACAAGATCATAATTGAAATTGGGAGAAGAGGGGAAAAAAATAAAAGGAAGAGGTCAAGAGTAGGGTGAAATCTATATCAGTAGTAAAAATAGCTAATGGAGTGACTGAGACATGCATTAGCCACTTTTAGTTTGGTTGTACCCACAGAATAGGAACTTTTCCCTTGAATTAGATAGACAATACATCCAGGTGTTGCCATTTCCTGTTTGGGAGGAAAATATGCAACAAAGGGTGGCTCTGACACAAAATCACATGCCCTCTTTTAGGCACCTCCCTCTCCATTAGTGGAAATCAGCCAACCACCACACACAATACCATTTGCATATTCAATTTACAGCCAAGCAATAAATGAATGTCACATTAATGGAATGGTTGCAACAACTGTGATTTTCAACTGGATCCCACATCTAACACCAAATGTAAAATGATGATAAGGCCAGGCTAAGGTTGCAGTATCACATGCTCCAAGAATGATTACTCACATTCAACAAAACAATGTTTGCTGTCTGGAAAAAAAGAAACAAACATCTGTTTATTCAAATGCACAGCTGTCATATTGTGCACAAAGACTATCATTTTGACCTCTCATAGAAACTTGGGTCCTGTTCAGAAGGGTGCAACACTGAAGAATGTTCAGATAGAAATGTGTTTAGAAAGAACAAACAGTTAATGTGGAACAGGGAGTTCTATCATCTCTATTAATTACATGTCCACAACGTTCTTAATGTTTCACCTCACAGAATATACCCAGGTCATTGGTGTTTCACAGTAGGAGTGAGGACACAATAGAGGGAGCTTCATGTTCTATGTCCCCATTATTTTGCTCTGTGTTGTTGTCTTCAAGTCCAAGACTACTGACAGTTGGCCATGTGCCAACATATTAATTAACTGTTAAATATTAACTGATGCACTCATACCTATTTTCTCTGTCCAGGAGGACTCTGTGTTAACATTTAATTTACTTTTTTTGCTGCTTGTCATGGAGATCCGAGAACCCTTTGAACCATGGTCATAAAGCAAAGAAATGGTAGCTCACGAAAGCTATATCATGAGTATTAAAATATCAAATGAGCGAAAAGAGTTTCTCATTCACAGTATCTATGGTGTTGTCTGTTAAAAAATGTGGCAGTATGACACTATGGTTGTCTGAAACTGCCCCTGTTCTTTATCATATACTAAATATTATCCCTCACGAAATTGCTCATGCAATCATGATTTACCCTTTGGATATGTAATCTGTTCTAAATCAAACCATATCCTCTGTAATTACTGCTATGTAGCCTTGTGTCTAAATTAATTCTCTAGAACATTCTTTATTGTGTTCTAGCGTCAGGAAGACTGGGCTTATACATGGATAATGTTCTCATATGGGGCCTTCAGTCTCTCTGCTATTTTGTTTTGTGCTGTCTCTGTGAGGGTTTGGCAGGTACACCAAGCGGTCCATCAGGATATCCTTTTTGGAGAGCTAAACTCTTCGAACACATCTGTAGGCCATTACCAGAGTATGTGCCATTGTAAAACTTCCTCCCCATGCACTATGTCAGAGAGTTGACCTGTAAGGAGAGATGGAAGCCAGAAGCACCCCCTTCTCTCTCTCTCTCTCTCTCTCTCTCTCTCTCTCTCTCTCTCTCTCTCTCTCTCTCTCTCTCTCTCTCTCTCTCTCTCTCTCTCTCTCTCTCTCTCTCTCTCTCTCTCTCTCTCTCTCTCTCTCTCTCTCTCTCTCTCTCTCTCTCTCTCTCTCTCTCTCGTTCTTTCTCTCTCTAACTCTCTGTCTCATGGTCAGATTGTGTAATGATATGGACTGGGAGTGTGGAAACACATGATTAATTGGGTGTTAGTACTCAGGCAGTCCGAATAAGACCAACAGTGTCTTTTCCCCCCTGGGAGAATTGCTAATTAAAGCCCAAACCAGCAAAAACATCTGCAAGGTATGCTAAGTCAGCAGTTGACTAATCAAATCATGTGTAAAAGTTGATAGTCACATGGTTGAATAAGTATGTTTATTCTGTGTTGCATGGAAACCCTTTGGGTTACTTTTCAGCTCACACGCATTGAAGAAGCCACTGACCTGTTACAGTGTAGTTTATGCACTTTTTACATTATGCAAAATGTTGAATGTATGAGTTGAAAATAATGAGTTGTTGATATTTTTTCCAATAAAATGCAGTTTATTCCTATTGGCTGGGTGACATCTCTAACCATAGTTAAACCCCAAAAGCATGTAGTTTATTGTAATAATGGTACATGTTTGCATATATTAAAAAAAATCAATTGGCATAACTAGAACACAGTTTGCTGAAAACCCTCACTGCTTCGAGCTGGTACCAGCAAGTCTCACTAGGCACTATTTACAGAGGCTGTCTGTTGAAACTTTCTCCCCCATTGTGGTTTTAGGAGGAGTGAAAATGGCCTCCTTTGGCAATCGTGAATGAGTAGCCAGCCTGAAAAACATGGGTAGAAAATAGAATGAGCAGACAGAGTTCTCTCAGCAGACAGACAATTGCAAAAGAGGAGAGGTTACAAATCTGCGTAGGAGAGGTCTGAGAGCAGACGAGAGAGACAAAAAGAGAGAGACGGAGAGAGAGGGATGAGAGAAAGAGAGAGATAGCAGACATTCAACATCCTCTGGTATCTTTTGTCTGCTGTGGGCGGGACACTTAATTTCAACATGTCAATGTCGGTCAAGGCCAATTGGAGAAATCATTAGTCATCACCCACTGGGCACAGATGTCAGTTTAACGTCTAGTTTGGATTTATATTTGGTTGAGTTGTCAACTAACATGAATTCAACATGAAATCAACAACAAATGTCACCATGTAATTGGATATAGGTTAAAAGTTAAGTGGAAAAAAATATGAAATGGCCTTACGTTGATTACTTTGCGCAAATCCAATCAGTTTTCCACTTTGATTCAACATCACCGCAAGGATTGTTTTGGTTGAAATGACGTGGAAACAATGTTGATTCAACCAGTTTTTGACCAGTGGGCAGTTACACCAACATGTCTTTAGAGCCAACATCTACAGTTGAAGTCGGAAGTTTACATACACCATAGCCAAATACATTTAAACCCAGTTTTTCAAAATTCCTGACATTTAATCATAGTAAGAAGTCCTTGTCTTAGGTCAGTTAGGATCACCACTTTATTTAAAGAATGTGAAATGTCAGAAAAAAGGAAAAGAGAATGATTAATTTCAGCTTTTATTTCTTTCATCACATTCCTAGTGGGTCAGAAGTTTACATACACTCAATTAGTATTTGGTAGCATTGCCTTTAAATTGTTTAACTTGGGTCAAACCTTTTAGGTAGCTTCCCACAATAAGTTGGGTGAATTTTGGCCCATTCCTCCTGACAGAGCTGGTGTAACTGAGTCAGGTTTATAGGCCTCCTTGCTCGCACACACTTTTTCAGTTCTGCCCACACATTTTCTATGGGATTGAGGTCAGGGCTTTGTTATGGCCACTCCAATACATTGACTTTGTTGTCCTTAAGCCATTTTGCCACAACTTTGGAAGTATCATTGTCCATTTGGAAGACCCATTTGCGACAAAGCTTTAACTTCCTGACTGATGTCTCGCGATGTTGCTTCTATATCCACATAATTTTCCTCGTCATGAGTGGTCCCATGGTGTTTATACTTGCGTACTATTGTCATGAGTGTCCTCCTATTTTGTGAAGTGCACCAGTCCCTCCTGCAGCAAAGCACCTCCACAACATGATGCTGCCACCCCCATGTGTCAAGGGTTGGGATGGTGTTCTTCAGATTGCAAACCTCCCTCTTTTTTCTCCAAACATAACGATGGTCATTATGGCCAAACAGTTCTATTTTTGTTTCATCAAACCAGAGGACATTTCTCCAAATAGTACGGTCTTTGTCCCCATGTGCCATTGCAAACCGTAGTCTGGCTATTTTGTGGCGGTTTTGGAGCAGTGGCTTCTTCCTTGCTGAGCGGCTTTTCAGGTTATGTCGATATAGGACTCGTTTTACTGTGGATAGAGATACTTTGGACCTGTTTCCTCCAGCATCTTCACAAGGTTCTTTGCTATTGTTCTGGGATTGATTTGCACTTTTCGCAGCAAAGCATATTCATCTCTAGGAGACAGAACGCGTCTCCTTCCTGAACGGTATGACGGCTGCGTGGTCCCATGGTGTTTATACTTGCGTACTATTGTTTGTACAGATGAACGTGGTACCTTCAGGCATTTGGAAATTGCTCCCAAGGATGAACCAGACTTGTGGAGGTCTACAATTGTTTTCTGAGGTCTTGGCTGATTTATTTTGATTATTCCATGATGTCAAGCAAAGGCACAGAGTTTGAAGGTGGGCCTTAAAATACATCCACAGGTACACCTCCAATTGATTCAAATGATGTCAGTTAGCCTCTAAAGCTTCTAAAGCCATGACATCATTTTCTGGAATTTGTCAAGCTGTTTAAAGGCACAGTCAACTTAGTGTATGTAAACTTCTGACCCACTGGAATTGTGATACAGTGAGTTATTGTAATGGGTGCGTGTTGGTGGCAGGGAAGTCAGGCGCAGGAGAACAAACTTGGTAAAAACGTTGTTTAATAAGTGCTGACCAAACTCCAAAAACCAAAATATACAAAAATAACAAAGTGGGTACAAAACCTGTCGCACACCAACACATGCTAGCACAATCACATACAATAAAACAATCTCCGACAAGGACATGAGGGGAAACAGAGGGTAAATACACAACATGTAATTGATGGGATTGGAACCAGGTGTGAAGGAAGACAAGACAAAACCAATGGAAAATGAAAAATGGATCAGTGATGGCTAGAAGGTCGGTGACGTCGACTACCGAACACCGCCCGAACAAGGAGAGGGACTGACTTCAGCAGAAGTCGTGACAGTACCCCCCCCTCTGACACGCAGCTCCAGCAGCGCGTCGGCACCGACCTCGGGGATGACCCGGAGGGAGAGGCACAGGGCGATCCGGATGGAGACGGTGGAAATCTCGCAGCATAGAAGGATCCAACACGTCCTCCACCGGAACCCAGCATCTTTCTTCCGGACCATACCCCTCCCAGTCCCCGAGGTACTGAAGGCCCCTCGCCCGATGTCTCGAATCCAGTATGGAACGAACGGAGTAACCAGGGGCCCCCTTGATGTCCAGAGGGGGTGGAGGAACCTCCCGTACCTCAGACTCCTGGAGCGGGCCAGCCACCACCAGCCTGAGGAGAGACACATGGAACGAGAGGTTAATGCGGTAATCGGGGGGAACCTGTAACCTGTAACCTCGTTCACTCTCCTCAGGACTTTAAATGGCCCCACAAACCACGGACCCTGCTTCCGACAGGGCAGGCAGAGGGGCAGGTTTTGGGTCGAGAGCCGGACCGGGTCCCCCGGGGCAAACACCAGGGCCTCACTGCGGTGATGGTCTGCACCCACTTTCTGGCGCAGTACGGCGAGCTGAAGGTGGACATGGGTGGCCTCCCATGTTTCCTCCACGCGCCGGAACCACTCGTCCACCGCAGGAGCCTCGGTCTGACTCTGATGCCAAGGAGCCAGAACCGGATGATACCCCAATACACACTGGAAGGGAGAAAGGTTAGTGAAGGAGTGGCGGAGCGAGTTCTGGGCCATCTCTGCCCAGGGCATGAATGCTGCCCACTCCCCCGGCCGGTCCTGGCAATAAGACCTCAGAAACCTACCCACATCCTGATTAAGTCTCTCAAGCCCAGCCCGTTAATCTCAGGGTGAAAACCTGAGGTAAGGCTGATCGAGACCCCCAGACGTTCCATGAACGCCTTCCAGACCCTCGACGTGTACTGGGGACCCCGATCAGACACTATATCCTCAGGCACCCCATAGTGCCGGAAGACGTGTGTAAATAGAGCCTCTGCAGTCTGTAGGGCCCTAGGGAGACAGGCAACGGGAAGAGCTCCACAGGACTTAGAAAAACGATCCACAACGACCAGGATCGTGGTGTTACCCTGTGAAGGAGGAAGATCAGTCAGGAATTCCACCGACAGGTGCGACCATGGCCGTTGTGGAATGGGTAAGGGTTGTAACTTACCTCTGGGCAGGTGTCTAGGAGCCTTGCACTGGGCACACACCGAGCAGGAGGAAACATAAACCCTCAAGTCCTTAGCTAAAGTGGGCCACCAGTACTTCCCACCAAGACAGCGCACTGTCCGACCGATACCAGGATGACCAGAGGAGGGTGACGTATGGGCCCAATAGATCAGCTGGTCGCGGACAGCAGACGGAACGTACAGACGCCCAGCCGGACACTGAAGGGGAGCGGTCTCTGTACGCAACGCCTGCTCGATGTCCGCGTCCAGCTCCCACACTACCAGTGCCACAAGGCAAGAGGCCGGGAGTATGGGAGTGGGATCCATGGGCCGCTCCTCTGTGTCATAGAGCCGGGACAATGCGTCTGCCTTAACGTTCTGGGAGCCTGGTCGGTAGGAAAGGGTAAACACAAAACGGGTGAAAAACATGACCCACCTTGCCTGGCGAGGGTTCAGTCTCCTCACCGCCCGGATGTACTCCAGATTGCGGTGGTCAGTCCAGATGAGAAAAGGGTGTTTAGCCCCCTCAAGCCAATGTCTCCACGCCTTCAAGGCCTTGATGACAGCCAATAGCTCCCGGTCCCCCACATCATAGTTTCGCTCTGCCGGGCTGAGCTTCTTCGAGAAGAAGGCACAGGGGCGGAGCTTAGGTGGCGTACCCGAGCGCTGAGAGAGCACCGCTCCTTTCCCAGCCTCGGATGCATCCACCTCAACTATGAATGCCAAAGAGGGATCCGGATGGGCCAACACGGGAGCCGAGGTTAACAGAGCCCTCAGGTGACTAAAAGCCCTGTCCGTCTCAGCTGACCACTGCAAGCGTACCGGGCCCCCCTTCAGCAGTGAGGTAATGGGAGCCGCCACCTGACCAATACCCCGGATAAACCTCCGGTAGTAGTTGGCAAACCCTAAGAACCGCTGCACCTCCTTTACTGTGGTGGGAGTCAGCCAATTATGCACGGCTGCAATGCAGTTACTCTCCATCTCCACCCCTGAGGTGGAAATGCGATAGCCTAGAAAAGAGACGGACTGTTGGAAGAACAGGCATTTCTCAGCCTTGATGTACAGGTCATGCTCCAACAGGCGACCAAGCACTCTGCGCACCAGGGACACATGCTCAGCGCGTGTAGCGGAGTATATCAAAATGTCATCAATGTACACCACTTCACCCTGCCCATGCAGGTCCCTGAAAACCTTGTCTACAAAGGCTTGGAAGACTGATGGTGCATTCATCAACCCGTACAGCATGACGAGGTACTCATAGTGCCCAGAGGTGGTACTGAAATCCGTCTTCCACTCATCTCCCTCTCGGATACGCAACAGGTTGTAAGCGCTCCTGAGATCTAGTTTAGTGAAGAAGCAAACCCCGTGCATTAACTCTATCGCTGTGGCTATGAGCGGTGGCAGGTAGCTATACCTCACAGTGATCTGATTCAGACCCTGATAGTCAATACACGGGCGTAGACCTCCCTCCTTCTTGTTCACAAAAAAGAAACTCGAGGAGGCGGGTGAAGTGGAGAACCGAATGTATCCCTGACGCAGGGATTCGGAGACATGTGTTTCCATAGCCTCCGTTTCCGCCTGTGAGAGGGGATACAAGTGACTCCTGGGAAGTGAGGCGTGTACCAGGAGATCTATCGCACAATCGCCCCGTCGATGAGGTGGTAATTGAGTCGCCTTGTTTTTGGAGAAGGCGAGAGCCAAATCGGCATATTCAGGGAGAATGCGCACAGTGGAGACCTGGTCTGGACTTTCCACCGTAGTAGCACCAACAGAAACCCCTAAACACCTACCTGAGCACTCTCGCGACCACCCCGTGAGAGCACTCTGTGGCCAAGAAACAGTGGGGTTATGACAAGCTAACCAGGGTAGGCCCAGCACCATGGGAAACGCAGGAGTCAATAAGGAAGAGACTAATTCTCTCTGTATGACCCCCCTGCGTCACCATGCCCAATGGCGCGGTGACCTCCCTAATTAACCCTGACCCTAATGGTCGACTATCTAAGGCGTGAACAGGAAAGGGCACATCCACAGGAACAATAGGGATCCCTAAACTATAGACTAAAGCACTATCAATAAAATTCCCAGCCGCACCTGAATCGACGAGGGCCTTATGCTGGGAATGCGGGGAAAATTCAGGGAACGTAGCAGACACAAACATATGTACAACAGAGGGCTCTGGGTGAGAATGGTGCTGGCTCACCTGGGGTAACACCAGAGCGCCCTGCCTGCTGCCTCGATTCCCAGAGGAACCAACCCGGCACCGACCGGCAGTGTGACCTCTGCGGCCACAGATGGTGCACGAGTGGGGACCCCCTCCTGTCTCCCTGCGCACCGCCCCTCCCAGCTCCATGGGTATTGGAGAGGGGGTGCGGGAGGATGGAACCACTAGACCCCGATCTGAACGTCCGCGAGTAGCCTGCAGGTTGTCCAGCCAGATGGACAGGTCCACCAGCTGGTCAAATGTGAGGGTGGTGTCTTTGTAGGCCAGCTCCCGATGGGCGTACTCGCGCAGACTGCAACGATAATGGTCGATCAGGGCCCTGTTGTTCTATCCCGCGACGGCAGCCAGGGTCCTAAACTCCAGGGCGAACTCCTGGGCGCTCCTCGTCTCCTGCCTCAGATGGTAGAGGCGCTCACCCGCCGCTCTACCCTTGGGCGGATGGTCGAAAAATTACTTGTGTCATGCACAAAGTAGATGTCCTAACCGACTTGCCAAAACTATAGTTTGTTAACAAGAAATTTGTGGAGTGGTTGAAAAACGAGTTTTAATGACTCCAACCTAAGTGTATGAAAACTTCCGACTTCAACTGTAGATACAATTACTTAAGATGACTCTGTTGTTACAGTAACAATAAATGATGCATTCACTTCTCTTGTGTTCTTACACCTGGAATGAATTGAAAGTGTTCTAAAAAGTTTTATTTAACCTTTATTTAACTAGGCAGGTCAGTTAAGAACAAATTCTGTTAAGAGGATTTGATTTACCTCAACATCACCATATTCGTACTTGTTGTCATTGTCGACAGTCTCACTGAGATCATTTGATGGATTAAAAATGTGATAGCTGACATTGTCTATAATGTCGGCACAGTTGGGCCGACATTTCAATGAGCGTAGTTGAGAGACCTGATGACATTCTATGAGGATGTCAGGTCACATCTGGTCTATCGTGGTCTGGAGATAACAGTCACTCTGTTTCCTGATTGGGCAGAGGGAATCAAACTGTCGTTATGCAACAGAACCTCTCCTTGACGTCAAGGAGAGGGAAGGTAAAAATGCACAACGCTGTGTCATCGCACTCCGAATGTATCATGCCGTGAGATTTCAATGTGTCCTGTCAGCTGTCCACTTTTCTCATTGGTGATTGTGTGTGTGTGTGTGTGTGTGTGTGTGTGTGTGTGTGTGTATGTGTGTGTGTGTGTGTGTGTTAAAAACCCTCTCTCTGGCCCTGGAAGAGACACAAACTTTGAAGCCTTTTACTGCTGAGGTTGGCTACCATCCCCCGCCTCAGTCTGACCCTATCATTCAGTGGAATAGGGCACTTCACACATATGTGTTAGGGACCAGTTTGCCAGTATACTCAGTCAGCTGACCAGGGCCAGCCAATCACAGGCTCTACCTGCTAGGGGTAACAGACCCTCATTCCTGCTTGTGCTTTAGTTGTTTAAAGGAAGGCAGGTTGAGGTCTCTGTAAACTCCTGTCCTTCATGACAGGAGTTTACAGTTTTCACTGGACCTTTCCTGAACAGACAAGCCTTCCTTGGACTTCCCCAACCGTGTGTTAGTGCATCACTGAACAGGTAAGTGGACTTTGTTAGGGGTTTGTGTGTATTTGATCTGTATACATGTTCCTGAGTGGAGCAGAGGTCTAAGGCACTGCATCTCAGTGCAAGAGGTGTCACTACAGACCCTGGTTCAAATCCAGGCTGTTTCACATCCGGCTGTGATTGGGAGTCCCATAGGGCGGCGCACAATTGGCCCAGCGTCGTCTGGGTTTGGCCGGGGTAGGCTGTCATTGTAAATAAGAATACTTCACACAGTCTGTCCTTTAGCATAGTTCTGTGTACTTTTATGTTCAGCCAAGAGGGAAAATCTCTCCCCATCCTTTTTTATGGGCCAAGATGGCTGCCAGTCATGTCATTGTATATCCTCACATAAAAATGGCCGACCAGTGACATCACTGCCCGGTCACTTCCTGATATTGTCATAGCCACATCCAATAAGGCTGCTTGTTGGCATCCTAGCCTTTATAGCCGCCAACACTGATGCTAACTTGCCCTTACTGTCCATACTGTTGTGTGCTATTATCTATAGCCTTAGGCCTACTAGCCCTTGGTCTACTTGCTCCCCCTGTACATATTGTACAATATGCTAGCCACTAATTGCATCCTGGTTTATACTGCCTATGCTATTCTAGCCTTTACTACAGTATGCTATCATTTGTGCTATGTAGCCTGTTCGCCTGCATTACTGCTCTGTAGGAGTTTAGCCTACTAGGCCCTGTGTATTACTGTATATTTACTACCAGCCAATAATATTATCATGCTAGCACCACTGATGCTACTATAGCAATTACTATTGTGTGCTAGCCCATTGCTATGCCATTGCTGCTTTGTATATATTGCATCACTGCTATTACTACTGTATTGACAACACTGCCATCACACTGTTGTAATATATATCCCCTGTTCCTTCCATCCTACAGAAAACCACTAGAAACTATCACTAGTTCCCTTCTCTATTCCTGTTTGCTGTGTGTGTCTGTTTGGTTTGAGGTAATATTGGCTATACAGTAGCAATAGCAGTGATGTATACAGTAATACACAGGGCCTAGTAGGCTAAACTGCTACAGAGCAGTAATGCAGACAAACAGGATACATAGCACAAATGATTGCATACTGTAGTAATGGCTAGATTAGCATACGCAGTATAAACCAGGATGTAATTAGTGACTAGCATAGTATACAATATGCACAGGGGGAGCTAGCATGATAGGCTAACAGGCCAAGGGCTAGTACGCTTAAGGCTATAGGTAATAGCACAGGGTAGTATGGACAGTAAGGGCAAGTTAGCGTCCGTGTTTGAAGCTATAAAGGCTAGGATGCTAACAGCCATGTTGGATGTGGCTTTGACCATATCAAGAAGTGACCGGGCCATGATGATGTCTCTGACATGACTGGCAGCTATCTTGGCACATACAAAACAATGGGGAATGATTTTCTCTCAAGGCTGAACATAAAAGGTACACAGAACTATGCTAAAGGGGAGACTGTATGAAGTATGTAACATGGGATTACAGAAGGAGGCTGTCCTGAAATATACACATATTAAGGAAGCATATCCTAAAATAGCAACAGCGTTATATAACATGTATACAGATCAAATACACACAAACCCCTAAAAAAGTCCACTTACATGTTCAGTGACGCACTAACACAATTGTGGAGGTCCAGTGATGAGTTGTAATGAAGGACAGGAGTTTACAGAGACCTTCTCAACCTGCCCTCCTGGAAACAACTGAAGGACAAGCAGGTAGAGCCTGTGATTGGCTGGCCCTGGTCAGCTGACTGAGTTCCGTGGCAACCTAGTCCCTAACACATACAGTGGGGAGAACAAGTATTTGATACACTGCCGATTTTGCAGGTTTTCCTACTTACAAAGCATGTAGAGGTCTGTCATTTTTATCATAGGTACACTTCAACTGTGAGAGACGGAATCTAAAACACAAATCCAGAAAATCACATTGTATGATTTTTAAGTAATTCCACAATTTATTGTGTTACTGCCTGAATTCGAAATGAATAAAAATAATAATTATATCAACCATCTACACACAATAGCCCATAATGACAAACTGAAAACATGTTTTTATAAATGTTGGCAAATTTATTGAAAATGAAAAACAGAAATATCTCATCTCTCATCTAATTTATTTTGATCGTCCTTGAGATGCCACTAGAACTTCAATTGGAGCCCACTTGTGGCCAATTAAATTGTTTGGACTTGATTTAGAACACAGCTGTCTATATAAGGCCCCACAGTTGACAGTGCGTGTCAGAGCAGAATATACCATGAAGTCCAAGAAACTGTTTGTAGTTCTCAGAGAATTATGATGAGGCATATATCTGGGGGTATAAAAACAATTTCTGAGTGTTGAAGGTTTTCATGAACACAGTGGTCTCCATCATTGGGAAATGGAAATAATATGGAACTACCCAGCCTCTGCCTAGAGCTGGTCGTCCGACCAAACTGAGCAACAGGACATGAAGGACCGTGGTCACGGAGGTGACCAAGAACCCAACAACCACTCCGACAGAACTACAGAGTTCTTTGGGTGAGATGGGAGAACCTGCCAGAAGGACAACAGTCTCTACAGAATTTCACCAATCTGGGCTTCATGGGAAAGTGGCCAGATGGAAGCCACTCCTGAGAAAAAGGCACATGACCGCACACCTGGAGTTTGCAAAAAAGCACATGAAAGACTAAGCATGAAAAACAAAGCCAAAAGGTCCTTGATGAGAATCAATGATGAGAGTGCAAACAACCTTAGACTGGGGCAAAGATTTACGTTCCAACAGGACAATGACCCCAAGCATACAGCCAAAGCATTTCTGAAATGGCTTCAGAACAAGAAGGTGAAAGTCCAGACTTGAATCCTGTTGAAAATCTGTAGAAAGACTAGAAAAATGCTGTTGACCCCTGCTCCTCATCTGATTTAACACTAGAACCATCCAGAACGTCAATCTGCCAGTTTTCAATTTTGTAATTTCCATAACTTAATTTCAATAAAAAACCTATAACCCACCTGTCCCTGACTTTTCCTAAATATGTGTATTTTGCACTCTAGCAGTACTTTCAGACAAATATCATAAAATACAAAACCGTTCGGAGTATTTCATCCTCATAGCGCTATGTGTGCATATTTAACAGTAGAATATCCAGGCCTCGAGAAGTACTGATAGCCACCAGTCTAATTAATCAAATTATCTAGAACGGTCTCATTGGACCCCCCTTAATGCCAATGTCATTTGGATGTGTTTATGAAGGTGTTAGGTAATATTAGAATACGAAATGCAAATATTTGAACGAACATAATACCATTTTCATTCATTTATGTTATATATAAAACACCGAATTTTAAGTGATTAAGTGCCTTTGTTAGAACTATGAAACAAAAAGCATGTGCATTGAAACACAGTAAAAGCTTATTTTTATAATGACAACAAATAAAAATACCCAAACCGCAAGACACTCAGTCAATGATGAAAATATCCGAAAATATCAGTAGCCTAAACATCAGTATAGGCGCCAAGAGTGCTTGTGAATTGTGCAATAATGGCATTATAATGCATACGTGTCCATATGAAAGCGGTCAGAAATGGTCTATTATTGTCAGTTATTGGACACATTATTTGTGGCCTCACTCATGCTTACGGTATGGTGTGCGTCTTCACGCAACAGTTGGATCTCATTTACCTTTTATACCTTGTCCTAACAGTCACCACAAATCTCTGTCACTTTCATTTGATTGCAACATATTTTTTATACTTTTTCTATCAAGGGAGGTCAAATGCTCGCTGGCTTCCCTTGCATTCAATGCAGTAGTTATAAATAAATGTGCATGAAAATGAGTCATCTCTCGTTGAATGACAACGAAGATTTTACTGAATAATCCCTACTGACCAATCACACAAAAATGATTGGTCAGTAGTCCAAAACAAACAAAAATGTCACAAAATGTTGTAATAATACTGTATATGCACAAATTGTTTAGTCTGGGAAGCATGTGGACCCCTTAAGACTGCTTGGATTTGTGGGACTGATAAAGGGTACACCGTTTTGAGATTATAGCTAATTAGAATAGATGAATACAATAGAATGGACGCCCTGTTCTTCATTCACAATTGGTGATTACATAATTATGCATCGTTCGCTTCCCCTCACTTATCAACTCCCCCAGTCTCCCCTTTTCTCACCCATAATTCTATGCTTCATTTATTTCATATGTTGTTATGCGTGTAACATTTGTTTCTGTATAGTTTATTTTCAGATTAGAAGCAATTATCGGGGTGATTATCAACTAGGCACGGCACGTTCAACTATCAGAGAAGAAGTGTAACAGTTTGGGGAAAACCTTTTAAAAAAATGACATACCCTCCTAAAACTGGTTCTAACTCCAGTTCTGTTTGGGATATTAAGATTCTAACAAGGACAGTGAATTATATAGATGTATTTATGAAAAGTCAAAGACTATGACTTTAAAAATGGAGAATAATTAAACACTTAAATACATTTTTGTCATTATGATTCTTGCTGCCTTTCTAGTGTTAATATACACAATCACAAATAAATCCATTCATATTTCATTTAGGAAGGTAATACAAATAACAGAATAGCAAGTTCTGAGTTGTATTTATCTGCACTTAGTAGCCAAGGCTATCGCTGCACCATGCCAATCTATGGCTGCATCATGCCAATGAAATCAACTTTTTCATTTAGCAGACATTACAGGCCCTGATGTCCGCTAAGTTAGATTTTGAAACAGAGACCATCCCCTCAATTTGTACTGTTGTTTGGCAAAAACAGTTTCATTAGAAACTCTGGAACCTGCTCTTTCTGATAGGGTATAGCATCAAAACATCTGGACTGCATGGATCTCTGTAGGATGATATGGAAGAAGTACTATTTGGTAAGCTCCTGGCTTCTTTGTCAATACACACTGTCAATGCACGCTGTGCAGGTAATCAGTCTCTTCATTCTCTATTTGACAATTTATAATATTGTCACCCATCAGACTACTGTCAATTTAACATTGTCTTTAGGCCACATCTATTATTATTATTATTATATGTGTGAAATTAGTTTCAATATAGTTTAGGTGTAGTTTGGTCGTGCCAGCTTGCCAGGCAACTGTTGTCTTACAGTCAGAAAGTACACTATCATCTTAGTATTTTAGTATTTACAGTCTATGCGCTTCTGGATGAATCAATACATTTTCTGACTGAATACAATATGCATTTGGTTTTCTGAGGTTTCTTATTACCTATTTTATCATAATAAATGCATTATTTTAGCAATTTAATATTTATTATGGAATATTTGTCACGGTTGTCGTAAGGAGGAGCGGACCAAAGTGCAGCATGTGTGTCATTCCACATTATTTTTACACTGTGAAACTATGCCATACATATAAATAAACTGAATAACAAAAACAACAAACCGTGACGCAGAGTTAACAAACACGTACTCAAAAACAATCTCCCACAAACCCAGGTGGGAAAAACCCCTACTTAAATATGATCTCCAATTAGAGACAACGAGGACCAGCTGCCTCTAATTGGAGATCATCCCAAACAAGACCCAACATAGAAATACAAAAACTAGAACATAACATAGAAATAGAAAACATAGAATAGAACAAAGAACTACAAATATCGAATGCCCACGCAAGTCACACCCTGACCTAACCAAAATAGAGAAACAAAACATCTCTCCCAGGTCAGGACGTGACAATATTTATACAATTGAAATATCAAAGGGTCAGAATGACCATCATGGCCATTCTAGTATTTATGGAATTCCTGTGCTCTAAGTGTTAACAGAGATTGAGAAAATCTGCAAGGAAGAATGGGAGAAAATCCCCAAATTCAGATGTGCATAGCTGATACAGACATACCCAAGATGACTCAAAGCTGTAATCCCAGTCAACGGTGCTTTTACAAAGTATTGACTCAGGGGTGTGAATACCTAGGCAAATAAGATATTTCTGTATTTAATTTTCAATTAACATGTTTTGTCATTATGGGGTATTGTGGGTAGATGTGTGAGAACAAAAATCTGTTTAATCAATTTTGAGGTCAAGCTTTAACACAACAAAATGTGTAATAAATCAAGGGGTATGAATACTTGCTGAAGGCACTGTACATCAACACATTATTTTAATATATTTGTAGTTTCATTTATTTTATGGGCAATGTTTTATTTAATTTTCATGTTATGCTTTCTTGGTAACATATGTTACACACTTATGAAGTGGGAATTGTTCTGTCAAGGGAATGTTTGGAATGGTTATGGTGTGATGGGGGGACAAGATAGTGATGGGAAATGCAATGGTACAGAGTTTTCATCTGCAAGCATGAGACATCCATTATGGATTGGGAACCTCTCACAAACGTTGGATAATACATGGTGGACAGTCAGTTTGATCCCTAACCTTTGTGCAAATCAGGCCTCTCAAGTTCTCAACTTCACCACAGTATATAACGATACATAATAAGTCAACGTTCAGCCTGTATGCTGAGGTTTGAGAACATTACTGTGTTAGTGAAATATATTTACCAACATGTTCCTGAATGTTCCCAACATATTCCTGAATAGTTACATACGATATTTTAAGGGGGGTAAAAAAGTCCAAATGAAGTGCTGCAGTTTTGAATGGGAAACACCACAACAGTGACATGTGTTTCTGATAGGAATTCCATTACAGTACTTTAATGAGCCTTATGTAGAACTCCTGAACCACACACGGTTTATGTCTTTCATTATGCTCTGCAGAATAGATAATTGCCAAAAAGTAATCAGAAAAGATTTCCATATGGGGAACAGTGCATTCTGTTAGCAACATGTTCTTCTGACTGAGAGGAGAGTTTGAAACGCACTCTGGAAACAATTTATTCAGTGGTCCTAAACAGCAACAGTTATGCATCAATGAAAAATTAACCATGCATCTCTGACAATAACATAATGTTACCATGAAGATGTTATGTACGATAAAGTAAAAATGGTGATGCAATGTACAATAATGCAATCATCTATCACGATGAGCAATGGTGAAAAGATGAGATGACCTCAAAGTGGACGAAAAAATTGAAAATTGAATTAGGATTTTGGCACAGTTTTGTGTTGTTTGTACAGAGAATCCTTGCTGACGATGAGGGTTAGTTGGAGTTGATGTTGAGTGGAAGGCAGCAGATAAAATGTTTATGATATGGTTGAGGCTGCAATGTGGCAAAATGGGACCTAAACTAATCTAAAAGACAATGCCCTTTGGTGAGAAATCCATGAGAAAAGATTTGTAGCATTTTCATTGAATGGAGAAAATGCATTTATTTTCACATTAATGCGTAGTTATAACTCATTAAAAACACACAATAAGCATTCGTAATATTATACACAGTTATAAACTGCGTGGTTCGAGCCCTGAATGCTGATTGGCTGACAGCCGTGGTATATCAGACTGTATACCACGGGGTATGACAAAACATTTAGTTTTACTGCTCTAATTATGTTGGTAACCAGTTTATAATAGCAATAAGGCATATCAAGGGTTTGTGGTACATGGCCAACATAGCGCGAAAAACGGTTGTATCCAGGCACTCCGTGTTGCGTCGTGCTTAAGAACAGCCCTTAGCCATGGTATATTGGCCACATACCACAAACCCCCTCTTGTCTTATTGCTTAAATATACGCCAGCGATTTGTATTCATTTGATCGTGGGAGCATTCATTGCAGAATGCAGACCTTGATTAAGGTCATACCATCATATCTAACAACAGTGTATCTTCGATATCATACTGCCTACATAATGCGACCTAAACGTTGTGCAACACGCTTCACTGATTGTCTGACGCTTGTCTCCTCATCGAACCTCATGTCAGTGACTCCTTCCCAGCTGATGACGATGGCTTTGGTCTCCAGTCAATATTTGTGCAGAGAAACAGTGGTCAAAGGTAGGTTTCGCTGTTTGGCAATGGCAATGGCATAAACAAACAGGAGAAAAAACAGTCAATGACGACAGCGACGGCACATCTGTCCAACAAACCTTTGAAATTGGAACATGTCGTCAACTCATCATTCGATAACTCCAACTCAGCCTAGAGTTTAAAACGAATCTGCAAGCGAACCTTGTTCTCAAATGCAACTACATGACTTGGCCATTTTGAAGGCCCCTTTGTCTCTATGGGAGAACTGCAGAACCGAAATAAGAAAAAAAATCAGTTGCAGTTCACAGACTCCCCCAAATACTGCTCGGCAATATTTGCCCTCAAATCTGGAGAGCTATTTTTACATATTTTTCTCTCGCACTACATACTTCGTAATCACATGCACCGTTAGTTCCACTGCCTGCTTTTCGTCTCCCTGCTGGTTTGCTTGAAACCCCCTTCTCCTGGCTTCATTCTTAACATGGCCAACATTAATAAACGTGCTGTGAAAATGGCCGGGATCAATCCAGTCCATCTCCGTTCACGCACGCTTACTGCAGACCTGGGTTTAAATACTATTCAAAATCTTTCAAATATATATTTTTTTGCATTTGCTTTAGCCTGTCTGGATTGCCAGATGGGCAGGGTTAGCAGTTTTCAGCTATTCTATTGGTTCCATTGTGTCAGGCAAGCTTAATCAAGCCCAGCTGAAGTATTTGAAATTATTTTATTTTATTTGAACCCAGGTCTTGCGGGTTAGTTGGAGTTGGAAGGGATGTCATGCTTTTCCAGCTGCACCCACACTTTGATCTCTACGGAGGCCCTATGGACTTGTATGGTTGGGATCCCTCTAGTGCACTATGTAGCTATACTACGAAGTGGTGTTATGCCTTGTTTGTTTTTATAGAGATGCTTGCAATCTTCAACAGGCTAATTTGATGGAACAACAGATAGGCGTTCGGCTTTATGACTGGAACATAATGAAGCCACTGAAGTTACTGTTTATGAGGTGTTTATGAAGTGTTTATAAGCATCATTAATATATCATGAATGAAAACAGTTGATGAGTATTTATGAAGGAATGATAGTATGCCATGCCAAACCGAAAGTGTATGTTTTTGTTAGCAAGTGCATGTCTTTCGCCTAACCGATTGCTTGTAAATTATTTTGTACATAATGTTTCTGCCACCGTCTCTTATGACCGAAAGAGCTTCTGGATATCAGAACAGAGATTGCTCACATCGAACTGGACAAAGAGTTTTTCTTTAACGAGTCGGACGCGAATGATTTACTCCAGATACCGGACCAGGCCCAAATCCCCGTCATTCGCATGAAAAAAAGGTGCCAACACAGGGGACGCAGGTCCGGGTGCCTTGTGAGAATTTGTTGGCGAGTGGGTAACTGCCTCTACCATCCATCCTATTGGCCAACGTACAAACAACGTTCCCATTGGGGAATAAACTGGATGAGCTCCGTTTAAGACTATCCTACCAACGGGACATTAAAAACAGTAATATCATATGTTTCACTGAGCCGTGGCTGAACGACGACATGTATAATATACAGGTGGCTGGTTTTTCCATGCATCGGGAAGACAGAACAGCTGCCTCCGGTAAGACAAGGGGTGGCGGTCTGTGTCTATTTGTCAATACCAGCTGGTGATCAAAATCAAATATTTAAAGGAAGTCCCTAGTGTCTCATGATAAGCTGTAGACAACACTATTTACCAAGAGAGTTTTCATCTATATTTTTCATAGCTGTCTATTTACAACCACAAACTGATGCTGGCACTAAGACCACCCTCAACGAGCTGTATAAACCCATAAGCAAACAAGAAAATGCTCATCCAGAGGTGGCGCTCCTAGTGGCCGGGGACTTTAATGCAGGGAAACGTAAATCCGCTTTGCCTCATTTCTACCAGCATGTTACATGTGCAACCAGAGGAAAAAAAAACTTTAGACCACCTTTACTCCACACACAGAGACATGTACAAAGCTCTCCCTCACCCTCCATTTGGCAAATCTGACCATAATTCTATCCTCCTGATCCTGCTTACAATCAAAAATTTAAGCTGGAAGTACCAGTGACTCGCTCAATACGGAAGTGATCAGATGTCGCAGATGCTAAGGTACCAAACTGTATTGCTAGCACAGACTGGAATATGTTCTGGGACTCATCCAATGGCATTGAGGAGTATACTACATCAGTCACCGTCTTCATCAATAAGTGCATCGATGACGTTGTCCCCACAGTGACCGTATGTACATACCCCAACCAGAAGCCATGGATTACAGGCAACATCAACACTGAGCTAAATGCTAGAGCTGCCGCTTTCAAGGAGCAGGACTCTAACCCGGACAATTGGCTCATTCATCCCCCCTCCTCTCCCCTGTAACTATTCTCCAGGTCGTTGCTGTAAATGAGAATATGTTCCCAGTCAACTTACCTGGTAAAATAAGGGTTCAATTAAAAAAAAAACAATAGCCCCGGGGGCTTATAAGAAATTCAGTTATGCCCTCAGACAAACCATCAAACAGGCAAAGCGTAGATACAGGACTAAGATCGACTCCTACTACACAGGCTCCAACGCTCATCAGATGTGGCAGAGCTTGCAAACTATTACAGACTACAAAGGGAAGCCCAGCCGCGAGCTGCCCAGTGACTCAAGCCTACCAGACGAGCTATATGTCTTCTATGCGTGCTTTGAGGCAAGCAACACTGAAGCATGCATGAACATTAAATAGGTCAACATTCACAAGGCCGCAGGGCCAGATGGATTACCAGGACGTGTACTCAGAGCATGCGCTAACCAACTGGCAACTGTCTTTACTGACATTTTCAACCTGTCCCTGGCCAAGTCTGTAACACCTACATGTTTCAAGCAGACCACCACAGTCCCTGTACCCAAGAACACCAAGGTAACCTGCCAAAATGGCTACCATCCTGTAGCACTCACGTCTGTAGCCATGAAGTGCTTTGAAAGGCTGGTCATGGCTCACATCAACACCATCATCTCAGAAACCATAGACCAACTCCAATTTGCATACCGCCCCAACAGATCCACAGATGATGCAATCTCTATTGCACTCAACACTGCCCTTTCCCACCTGGACAAAATGAACACCTACGTGAGAATGCTGTTCATTGACTACAGCTCAGCGTTCAATGCCCTCAAAGCTCATCACTAAGTTAAGGACCCTGGGACTGAACACCTTCCTCTGCAACTGTATCCTGGACTTCCTTAAGGGCCGCCCCCAGGTGGTAAGGATAGGCAACAACACATCTGCCACGCTGATCCTCAACACGGGGTCCCCTCAGGGGTGCGTGCTTAGTCCCCTGCTCTGCTCCCTGTTCACCCAATAATGTGTGGCCAGTTTATTTAGTAAATATTTGTCTTAACTCTGCATTGTTTCCCTGGACACTATATGTGAATTGATTACCCACCACCTATCTTCAGAGCTCGTGCTGCTAGGTGACCTAAACTGGGACATGATTAACACCCGGCCATCCTACAATCTAAGCTTGATGCCCACAATCTCACACAAATTATCAATGAACCCACCAGGTACAACCCCAAATCCGTAAACATGGGCACCCTCATAGATATCATCCTAACCAACTTGCCCTCCAAATACAGCTCTGCTTTTTTCAACCAAGATCTCAGCGAACACTGCCTCATTGCCTGCATCCGAAATGGGTCTGCGGTCAAATGACCACCCCTCATCACTGTCAAACGCTCCCTAAAACACTTCAGCGAGCTGGCCTTTTGGGTATTCTGGAAGGATATTGACCTCATCCCGTCAGTAGAGGATGCCTGGTTATTCTTTAAAAGTGCCTTCCTCACCATCTTAAATAAGCATGCCCCATTCAAAAGAAAATTGAACCAGGAACAGATATAGCCCTTGGTTCTTTCCAGACCTGACTGCCCTTGACCAGCACAAAAACATCCTGTGGCATTCTGCATTAGCATCGAATAGCCCCCGTGATATGCACATTTTCCTCCCCCACTAACCTCCCCCACTATTCATTCACCCAAATCCAGATAGCTGATGTTCTGAAAGAGCTGCAAAATCTGAACCCCCTACAAATCAGCCGGGCTAGACAATCTGGACCCTCTCTTTCTAAAATTATCTGCCGCAATTGTTGCAACCCCTATTACTAGCCTGTTCAACCTCTCTTTTGTATCGTTTGAGATTCCCAAAGATTGGAAAGCTGCTGCGGTCATCCCCCTCTTCAAAGGGGGAGACACTCTAGACCCAAACTGCTACAGACCCATATTTATCCTACCCTGCCTTTCTAAGGTCTTCGAAAGCCAAGTTAACAAACAGATTACCGAACATTTCGAATCCCACCGTACCTTCTCCGCTATGCAATCTGGTTTCAGAGCTGGTCATGGGTGCACCTCAGCCACGCTCAAGGTCCTAAACCATATCATAATTGCCATCGATAAGAGACATTACTGTGTAGCTGTATTCATCGACCTGGCCAAGGCTTTCGACTCTGTAAATCCACATTCTTATCGGCAGACTAAACAGCCTTGTTTTCTCAAATGATTGCCTAGCCTGGTTCACCAACTACTTCTCTGACAGAGTTCAGTGTGTCAAATCGGAGGGCCTGTTGTCCGGACCTCTGGCAGTCTTTATGGGGGCGCCACAGGGTTCAATTCTCGGGCCGACTCTCTTCTCTGTATACATCAATGATGTCGCTCTTGCTGCTGGTGATTCTCTCTACGCAGACGACACCATTCTGTATACTTCTGACCCTTCTTTGGACAATGTGATAACTGACCTCCAGACGAGCTTCAATGCCATACAACACTCCTTCCGTGGCCTCCAACTGCTCTTAAATGCAAGTAAAACCAAAGAATATGCAACCCTTAAAGGGTCAAACTGCAGTTCGAACAATAGCAAGGTATCACCCTGATTCATTGTGAGCTACTGTGCTATTCCTTGCTATTCCTCTCTTTTTTCTTGCTACAGTATTTCTCTATTTTCTTTCCCATAACCTGTGTTATAGAAATGTTAAAACAGAAAGCATTAAATATGCCTTCATTTATTAAAACTGATGGATTAATCGCAGATTTGATTATGTAGTTCATAACTGTGCTGTAAATTGACTTTCTCAGGATTGTACAATTACAGATCTTGTGAAATCGTTTTTCACAGACTTTTTTATAATAGGATATACCTTTACCTGGACTCGTGCTTCAATGGTGGTGCTTCTCTTCGAGTAAGTTACTGTGTGCATAGGGTCTTCTTTTTTCTTTTTTTTTTTTTTTACATGTTTTGACATTGAGGCTGAGTGTGTGTAAGATTTTCCCTTGTAACTCTCCTTTTTCCCCCAGGCCTATTCCCAGAACCTAGCTTGTTTCAAGCACATGCAGTTAGAGTTGTGTAACTGAAACAAACACACACACCAGGCCCAAAAAAGCCTCCCCCCTTATGTAACCGCAAGGCATTGTGGTTCAATTTAGCAGCTTCTTATATGTGTTTCTTGAGTATCACTCTCCTCATTTATTTCATACTTATATAATGATGACAACAATGATGCAGACGATGATGACAATAACTTGATGACAATAATGTCCTTGCCCATGAACATGAGGATGAAACAAAATCATAGTTCATATTTATCATATCAAATAAAGGTACCGTAAATTCTATTTCATGTCTCTGTCCTACATCTCTATAATCTTCCATACTGTTGCAATTTGATCAGATGGAGGGATCAAATACATCCAAGTATCAGTGATGCCCAAGGCATTCGGATCAGGTTGCTTCTGTTGTCCACTATCAGATATCAAAGTACCCGTGTTGATGCTCAATTTGTGCTTGAAGGCAATGCCTACAAGTTGTACTGATATATGGGCCTGCCGGCTATCATATGTTATGCTTGGAAATAAGCCTGAGTTCTATCTTCAGTGAGAGAGGTGATTGAAGGAATCTCTCCCACCTTCAACATCAACAGTGGCGCAAAGCATGGCGAGGCATGGCTGGCACCTACCATGTAACGATGTCTCCTAGCTGCACCTACCACAGCCTTTTGGCTAGATCCAACCCACCTCAGGAACCATCGTTACTTATGTAGCCCATCTCCTAAGTGGCCACACCATAGAGTATCTAGGTCCTCTAACTCATCAGCCTGGGACCTGGGCCAGAACAGGACAGTGTGGAGAGCCAAATGTCGAGGCGTTACGCTCCAAGGGGCCAGCAAAGATGAGTGAGTGAGTGAGTTAGATGAGTTAGTCTATTGTTAGTGAAACAACCTTTTCAGGGCACTCCTATTATGAGAAGACAATTAGATTTTCGAAACCAGACGATTCTTAAAAACAAAGTATATAGTAAGTACTGCAGTGATTTTGTCCTATATTGTTTTACTTGACCCTAGGGCTTGACCCTTATGTCCGCAATTCCTATTTTTTATTTGTATTTTTTATTTCACCTTTATTTAACCAGGTAGGCCAGTTGAGAACAAGTTCTCATTTACAACTGCAACCTGGCCAAGATAAAGCAAAGCAGTGCGACAAAAAACAACAACACAGAGTTACACGTGCGATAAACAAAAGTACAGTCAATAACACAACAGAAAAATCTATATACAGTGTGTGCAAATGGAGTAAGGAGGTAAGACAATAAATAGGCCATAGTAGCGAAGTAATTACAATTTAGCAAATTAACACTGGAGTAATAGATGTGCAGATGATGATGTGCAAGTAGAAATACTGGTGTGCAAAAGAGCAAAAAAAGTAAATAAAAACAATATGGGCTATTTACAGATGGACTGTGTACAGCTGCAGCGATCAGTAAGCTTCTAAGATAGCTGATGCTTAAAGTTAGTGAGGGAGATATAAGTCTCCAATTTCAGCGATTTTTGCAATTCGTTCCAGTCATTGGCAGCAGAGAACTGGAAGGAAAGGCGGCCAAAGGAGGTATTGGCTTTGGGGATGACAAGTGAGATATACCAGCTGGAGCGCGTGTTACGGGTGGGTGTTGTTATGGTGACCAGTGAGCTGAGATAAGGCTGAGCTTTACCTAGCAAATACTTATAGAAGACCTGGAGCCAGTGGGTCTGGCGACGAATATATAGCGAGGGCCAGCCGATGAGAGCATACAGGTCGCAGTGGTGGGTGGTATATGGGGCTTTGGTGACAAAATGGATGGCACTGTGATAGACTGCATCCAGTTTGCTGAGTAGAGTGTTGGAGGCTTTTTTGTAAATGGCATTTCCGAAGTCGAGATTCGGTAGGACAGTCAGTTTTACGAGGGTATGTTTGGCAGCATGAGTGTAGGAGTCTTTGTTGCGAAATAGGAAGCCAATTCTAGATTTAATTTTGGATTGGAGATGCTTAATGTGAGTCTGGAAGGAGAGTTTACAGTCTAGCCAGACACCTAGGTATTTGTAGTTGTCCACATATTCTGAGTCAGAACCATCCAGAGTAGTGATGCTAGTCGGGCGGGCAGGTGTGGGCAGCGATCGGTTGAAGAGCATGCAGTTAGTTTTACTAGCGTTTAAGAGCAGTTGGAGGCCACGGAAGGAGTGTTGTATGGCATTGAAGCTTGTTTGGAGGTTTGTTAACATATTGTCCAAAGAAAGGCCAGGTGTATACAGAATGGTGTCGTCTGCGTAGAGGTGGATCAAGGAATCACCAGCAGCAAGAGCGACATCATTGATATATACAGAGAAAAGAGTCGGCCCGAGAATTGAACCCTGTGGTACCCCCATAGAGACAATAAACAACCAAAATAAAGAAAATCGCACACTCCATGTATAATCTCGCAGCAATTTAATGGGTATTTACCAACATTTCATCATCACTGTGCCTTCCTCAGTGTAATGTCATGAATACTTGAACCAGGTTATGTGGACACATTAGTGTAACCAATGACAGTAGTGAGGGGTGTGTCATAATGATTAAGTTAATTCAAATTAATTAGTGAAACTGTTAAAAAAATTGTATATGGCATATTAAATATATTACGCAATTGTTATCATATAGAAATATAATGGAATATTATACATCATATTAGCATCAACATACATTATTGTTTTATTCAATTTCACATAATTATTTCGTATTTCATTTTTGTTCCATCTAATCTTTTGATTCAACCATAATATATAATGAACATCATCAACAGGGGGAACATATTAGGTGTGTGCTAATAAGCTGTAAAAAGATTTTTTAAGTTTATAAGACTTGTTCATAAAGGAAAATGTGTTCATAAGAAGGGCCTGAGATCACAGTCAATATTCAGACCACTAGGGGTCAATGTTTTTAGATAGGATATCCAGTAAGCCTCCCTTTGTAGTAGTAGGATCTTGATGATGTTACCTCCTCTCCTTGGTAGAGCAACATGCTCAACGCCTGTGTATTTGAGGGAGGAGATGGGATGGTCAGCTTCAACAAAGTGAGCTGCTACTGGATAGTCAATGTTCTTACACCTGATTGAGCTGCGGTGTTCAGCTATGCGTTGTTTTAATTGTCTTTTCGTTTGTCCTACATAGGCTTTTCCACATGAACAGGTGATGAGATAGATTACTCCCTTGGTCTTGCATGGGATGATACCCCTAACAGGGATCTTTCGACCAGTATGTGGGTGTCTGAAGAAAGACGTTTTTAAAGTGCTATTGCACTGTGCGCATGAGCCACATTTCTAGTTCCCAATTGGGATAGGTGTCAAGAGTGTCTGAGTGGACTCAGGGGGCATGTCAGATCACACCAAACAGATCTCACCAAAAAACGCAACCGTCTTTTGCACTAAGTACGCCAAGGGTTCGGAGAAAATGAAAGCAATCCTGAAAAAGCACTGGCATATTCTGCAATCAGACAAAAAAAATCGCACAGCTCTTCAAGGAACCCCCACTGGTGGTCTATAAGTGTGGTCGTAATATTAGAGATAGTTTGGTGAGATCTGACATGCCCCCTGACCCCACTCAGACACTCTTGACACCTAGTGCCCCAAAAGCTTTTTGGAGTTAGAGCTACAGGATGCAAATTTCTGTTTGAAAAAGCTATCCTTTGCTTTCTGTGTATTGGTGAGATGAGTTCCAACCACCGCATCTGTTCCTCACAAAACAGAACTTTGTTTTAGTTCCCAGAGTGACCTATTTTGCCCCTAACCCAGTTAGCGTTGCCGCCTAGCACTAGCTAGACGGAGGGACTGTAGTCGAGGTTCTGGAGAGTATACGTGCCAAATTCCCAGGCTTGGTGAACCAGGACCATTTGGGATTGGGCCTTGTGGTGACAGTACAGCGCTTGAGGAATAGACAGTGACACAGTGAAGGGAAACAGAGGGGGCAAAGCGGGTCTGGGACAATGGGTCTTTATTCCTCTGAGGCTTTGGCTGAGGTAGTGCAGTTTAGAATACAGTGAGAGAGAATGTGTGTCCCAAATGGCACCCTGTTCCCTATTAAGTGCACTACTTTTGTCCAGGGCCCATAGGGTCCAGAGAGAGAGACCCATTCTGTCCTAATCAACCCTGTAGAGAGAACCCTAATGAGGCCTCATGGGAGTTGGAGTTTGTATTAATGTGTAGGCATATAAGGCACTAAAGACGTGATGTGACAGGTAAGGTCAGCCCCTGTGAGTTTTAAGGAGTTTTTTTTGTTCTTTGTCATGATACAGAAGTGGAGCAGAGAGATTAGGGGTGACCAGACTTTACTAAATGTGTGTAAGAGTTGTCATTCAGACCTGCTCCTGGATGGAAATGTGTGTATGTTTTTTTGTGTCTATTTTTGTGTGTACTTCATACGCATACGATAACACATACGTAACGTGTGTTTGCGTGTGCACAAAAGTGCGAGAGTGTTTGAAGTGGTGTATTGGGTACATACGATAACACACATGAAACACTTGTGTGCGTGTGTGTGCACATAGATGCACGTGTTAGCATTTGTGCATTGTGTACACACACGTTTTATTTGATGTAGCTACACACACACACTGCTGTTTTTTTCCTTCAATAAGTCAGTGGGAATAGTACACGAGGTGTAATTTCAAAATTTGGTAGTGCATCAGCAGTTTTCCTCTTGTTATGTCAGTCACTGACATTCCCTCATTTAGCCCATGTCAGCTAACATTTTATAGATTGCTCAGTGAATTAGTCTAGCCAACTACAGTATCTAAACATTGTATAATCACGTCCTAATTACTGACTAGCCACGCAAGGCATGTTCACAGGGGCCCCGACCTCCAGGGGGACCCCATTGATTTTGTTAGTCACTCAGATATGATAATGAGTTATGGAAAAATGCATAGAATTTCAGGATATTTGCTTTAGAACTGCTAAATGTTCTCTCCATTCCATGGGAAAATGTGTAATGTAACAGGAGTTCATAGTGGGGATATATCTAATCATGAGAGACCCTATACATTACACCTTGTAAAAACAGGCAGGCACATTGTGCCATGTTTTTTGTCCTGTGCTCCCATTCCCCCATTCTCTGGCCTCTTGAAAAAAGAGAGCAGCTCTGCATCTGGCTTCTCTTTCCTTGGTCAATATTTCACACTGATAAAACAGCCCACTGTGGCCTTAGAGAAGAAAGAGGGAGGAAGAGGTTCATGAGAGAGGGTATACAGATGAAGGGAGAAAGGTAGATAAAAGAGGAAAGGAAAGATACAGAGGGGAGATATCTTTTTAGGGCTCTGTACAATCAAAATGAGTGCGGTCTTTTCCGGGTTAAGACGAAGCAACACTCATTTCTGTGATGCCATACATTTAATAATCGAAACAACATTTATTTAATTAATGAATGAAACAAAGTTTGAATGATGAATGTGAATGTGTTTTCTCGTGGTATGAAGGGAAGACTAACGTTTGAGCTCGTTCTGGAAACTCCTGGGCCCTATTCATTAAGCACATCAGAATAGGACTGCTGATTTACGATCACTTTTGCCTTATAGATCAAAATGAATAAGATTATATAGACAGGGGAACCTGATCCTAGATCAGCACTTAACACTATGAGGAGCTTTATGAATGTAGACCCTGGTTACTGCTTTAGTTCAATAGGGCACTTCTTTGATTCAATAAGCTCCGTTCCTTGCCCCACCTCTACTCTGCCTTAGCCTTGAATGAGAAGAGATGGATTACACTATACATTGCCGTACAGTGAAGACTAGGGTTTCAAGGTGCACCTGCCAGTATGGCGCTCAGTTAACATTAGTGTCTTCTTTAGTGCCCTAACAACCTCTCTACAGGGACAACTTGGTTTGAGTCAACGCACCATACACAAGGTTGCTGTTTAAAATCTCTGCTTGGTGTTTGTTTTCTAACCTTACCGTTACAATTTTTAATGAAAAATAGTAGCTGATCCGGCTCGAAGGACCATAAAGTGAAGGGCAATACCAAAGAGATAACGCAGAGCTGCCATCAGAACACCACTGAATGAGGTACACTCCAATCTGTATCAAATCTAACATTGTTATCATAAATAACTTTTGACATTTTTTACCATATGTGAGATGTAACCTCCCAGGTGACATGGCTGAATGTGTATTTTTTGAATTATCTCATTACATTTTGTCAATCAGTCAATACAAATGACCAGTCAGCTATCTCAGAGGGCAGTGGGTTATTTCACAGAGTTGAAAAGGTTGCGTCACCCTGGTGCTCTGAGAGCCCCGTGCGCTCCACACCCGTCATGCTTGGTTTGGCCGAAACAGAGCCCCAAATAGAATCCAGACACACACTCACTATGGGCCATCTTTACAACGGCTAACTCATGTCATGTTTCCAAAAAAGGCACCAACTCCAGAATTCTCTTCAATTATTCTTTAGACTGATATGATAGAATTCTGTACACCACAACATGTCACACGAACACAAACATATGACCATACGTACGTACCCACACACACACTCTCACACACACACACACAGTCCCACATACTGCAACACAAAGAAACACTTGTGATAAACACATGCATGTGTACACTGCCTGTAATCCTTTTTTTATTTTTTTATCTAATGGACTGCTGTTCACACACACACACACACACACACACACACACACACACACACACACCACAAAACAAATTGATTAATATTTCAAAAAAGGTCAGCATACAGTAGGCCTACACTGGTTGCTTAGTAACACCTCAGAGAAACAAAATAAATTGGGATCACTAACGGTGACTAACTAGTCTCTCGTGAAAATACAATATAATCCCTATTTGAAAATAGGTATAAGAACTCGTCTTTTGTGAAAATACAATATAATCCCGATTTGTTTGAAATATAATCAGGATAATTGGATGCATGATAATACTCCATTGTACTTCACAACAATTGTGGTATTTTTCCATTGACTAAGTAACCTTCAGTCGACTCCTGTTAAAACCAACGGAATTGGAAAGGCAGTGACAGCGTGGAAAACTGAACTCCACAGAAATGCACTTATCAGGAGTCAACTGTATCTTTTCACTGTACACTGTATCTTCCAATAATTACAACTGTGACCATTCAGTTGCCATAATGTGGGTGCAGCAGTACACTCTCAAGCCAAGTCATTAGAGTTTGAGCATTGGCTCTCAAGAGCAACGTTATGAGCTTGTTAGTAGCAATTTTGACATGTACATTAATTTCAATAGGAAATTGTTTGTATTCTCTATTTGAGAAACAGTGTTGATGATCATTGAAGAATATTGATTGGTTTCTCAGAAGGCTCATCGCATACAGGATTCCTATTCCTCCAATCTGTGTGTGTGTGAGAGAGACAGAGAGAGAGACAGAGAGAGAGAGAGTGTTCTTGTGCGTGCGAGCGTGTGTGTATGAGGCTTAAGATTCCTGTTTCCATTATCAGGCTAGGTTATAAACGCTCTCCTCTTGGCTGTCAAAAAGCAAATAACTCAATACCAAATAAAATACTTTATTCTCCCTTTGCTCTGAGTATTGCTGTGTGTGTGTGTGTGTGTGTATGCAGTTTCATGGAGCCCCCCCACAAGGTCTGAGCAAGTTTTTTAGTTATTTTAATTGAACCTTTATTTTAACTAGGCAAGTCAGTTAAGAACAAATTCTTATTTACAATGACTGCCTACCCTGGCCAAACCCAGACAACGCTGGGCCAATTGTGCACCGCCCTGTGGGACTCCAATTGTGATACAGCCTGGAATCGAACCAGGGTCTGTAGTGACGCCTCTAGCACTGAGATGCAGTGCTTTAGACTGCTGTGCCACTCGGGAGCCCAAGTTGCTCTTTTAAAGCTAATTTCCTACAATTCTACACATATTACCATGGGATAGAGAGAAAAATGTGCAGTATAATAGGGAATCTTATGAGATTCGATACATTTTGCAATGAGGCTGAAAGAATTTCACATTTTGTAAGCTAATTTCCTGCTATTCTACACATTTTGCCATGAGGCTGAGATTTTTTTTTTTACAGCTAATTTCTTGTAAATTCTATAATTTTTTGCCATGGTTTATGACCTGTTCATATGCTATCTGAGGAGGAGAGGGGGCAAGTTCCAGGGGCCACCCAAGGTTGCCTGGGGGAAATAGTAGACTTCCTGAAAAACAGAGATGTTATGAAACATTGTTCTTGCGTATTTGAATTATGAATTTCAGTTTTTACATTTCAAATTCATTGTTATGTCTTGATTTTAAGCAGGACTCAAATGAGTAAGATGAAAAAACAGGACAATTACTAATATCCATGTAGCTTGCCCCTTCAGTGAATAAAAACAGTTAGTAACAAAAGGAGAACAGGGGTGATTTTCAAAGCCTTAATGTGGCATGGTGTATTATTTATCTCCATAACCCACGTGCACAGAGAGAGTCACTATAATAAAATAGTTGTTTGACGTCACTCTTCTGTCGTGAACAAACAAAATGTTTCTAATGAATTGCTTTGCTGATCTACAAGTGGCATGACTGTGAGTCGTTGAGAGAAATAAAAAGCTATGTTAGCTACGCATATAACTACTACGTCATTATAGTTACATACTGTATAAGAAATATGTCACCACACATGACATACAGTGCCTTCAGAATGTATTCATGCCCCTTGACTTATTCCACATTTTCTTGTGTTTTGTTGAGATATTTCAGTATTTAATCTTCAATACATTTGCAAAAATGTCTAAAAACAAGTTTTCACTTTGTTATTATAGGGTATTGTATGTATATGAGTGAGAAATATATATACTGCTCAAAAAAATAAAGGGAACACTTAAACAACACAATGTAACTCCAAGCCAATCACACTTCTGTGAAATCAAACTGTCCACTTAGGAAGCAACACTGATTGACAATACATTTCACATGCTGTTGTGCAAATGGAATAGACAACAGGTGGAAATTATAGGCAATTAGCAAGACACCCCCAATAAAGGAGTGGTTATGCTGGTGGTAACCACAGACCACCTCTCAGTTCCTATGCTTCCTGGCTGATGTTTTGGTCACTTTTGAATGCTGGCGGTGCTTTCACTCTAGTGGTAGCATGAGACAAAGTCTACAACCCACACAAGTGGCTCAGGTAGTGCAGCTCATCCAGGATGGCACATCAATGCGAGCTGTGGCAAGAAGGTTTGCTGTGTCTGTCAGCGTAGTGTCCAGAGCATAGAGGCGCTACCAGGAGACAGGCCAGTACATCAGGAGACGTGGAGGAGGCCGTAGGAGGGCAACAACCCAGCAGCAGGACCGCTACCTCCGCCTTTGTGCAAGGAGGAGCACTGCCAGAGCCCTGCAAAATGACCTCCAGCAGGCCACAAATGTGCATGTGTCTGCTCAAACGGTCAGAAACAGACTCCATGAGGGTGGTATGAGGGCCCGACGTCCACAGGTGGGGTTTGTGCTTACAGCCCAACACCGTGCAGGACGTTTGGCATTTACCAGAGAACACCAAGATTGGCAAATTCGCCACTGGCGCCCTGTGCTCTTCACAGATGAAAGCAGGTTCACACTGAGCACGTGACAGACGTGACAGAGTCTGGAGACGGCGTGGAGAACGTTCTGCTGCCTGCAACATTCTCCAGCATGACCAGTTTGGCGGTGGGTCAGTCATGGTGTGCGGTGGCATTTCTTTGGGGGCCCGCACAGCCCTCCATGTGCTCGCCAGAGGTAGCCTGACTGCCATTAAGTACCGAGATGAGATCCTCAGACCCCTTGTGAGACCATATGCTGGTGCGGTTGGCCCTGGGTTCCTCCTAATGCAAGACAATGTTAGACCTCATGTGGCTGGAGTGTGTCAGCAGTTCCTGCAAGAGGAAGGCATTGATGCTATGGACTGGCCCGCCCGTTCCCCAGACCTGAATCCAATTGAGCACATCTGGGACATCATGTCTCGCTCCATCCACCAACGCCACGTTGCACCACAGACTGTCCAGGAGTTGGCGGGTGCTTTAGTCCAGGTCTGGGAGGAGATCCCTCAGGAGACCATCCGCCACCTCATCAGGAGCATGCCCAGGCGTTGTAGGGAGGTCATACAGGCACGTGGAGGCCACACACACTACTGAGCCTCATTTTGACTTGTTTTAAGGACATTACATCAAAGTTGGATCAGCCTGTAGTGTGGTTTTCCACTTTAATTTTGAGTGTGACTCCAAATCCAGACCTCCATGGGTTGATAAATTGGATTTCCATTGATTATTTTTGTGTGATTTTGTTGTCAGCACATTCAACTATGGAAAGATAAAAGTATTTAATAAGATTATTTCATTCATTCAGATCTAGGATGTGTTATTTTAGTGTTCCCTTTATTTTTTGAGCAGTGTATATATATTTAATCCATTTTGAATTCAGGCTGTAACAAAAAAAGTGGAATAAGTCAGTCAAAGGGTATGAATACTTTAAGAAGGCACTGTATCACTAAAATGTCTACATAAATTATATACAGTACCAGTCAAAAGTTTGGACACACCTAATCATTCCAGGGTTTTACTTTATTTTTTGTATAATAATAGTGAAGACATCAAAACTATGAGATAACTCATATGGAATCATGTAGTAACCATAAAAGTGTTAAACAAATCAAAATATATTTTATATTTGAGATTCTTCAAAGAAGCCACCCTTTGCCTTGATGGCAGCTTTGCACACGCTTGGCATTCTCTCAACCAGTTTCATGAGGTAGTCACCTGGAATGCATTTCAATTAACAGGTGTGCCTTGTTAAAAGTTAATTTGTGGAATTTCTTTCCTTTTTAATGCATTTGAGCCAATCAGTTGTGTTGTGGAAAGGTAGGGGTGGTATACAGAAGATAGCCCTATTTGGTAAAAGACAAAGTCTATTTTATGGCAAGAACAGCTCGAATAAGCAAAGAGAAACGACAGTCCACCATTACTTTAAGACATGAAGGTCAGTCAAAAACTTTGAACGTTTCTTCAAGTGCAGTCGCAAAAAACATCAAGCGCTATGAAGAAACTGGCTCTCATGAGAACCGCCACAGGAAAGAAAGACCCAGAATTACCAGGCTCAGAAATTGCAGCCCAAATAAATGCTTCACAGAGTTCAAGTAACAGACACATCTCAACATCAACTGTTCAGAGGAGACTGCATGAATTAGGCCTTCATGGTCGAATTGCTGCAAAGAAACCACTACTAAAGGACACAAATAATAAGAAGAGACTTGCTTGGGCCAAGAAACACGGGCAATGGAGATTAGACCGGTGGATATATGTCCTTTGGTCTGATGAGTCCAAATTGGAGATTTTGGTTACAACCGCCGTGTCTTTGTGAGACGTAGAGTAGGTGAATGGATGATCTCCCCATGTGTGGTTCCCACCGTGAAGCATGGAGGAGGAGGTGTGATGGTGTGGGAGTGCTTTGCTGGCGACACTGTCTGTGATTTATTTAGAATTCAAGGCACACTTAACCAGCATGGCTGCCACAGCATTCTGCAGTGATACACCATCCCATCTGGTTTGCGCTTAGTGGGACTATCATTTGTTTTTCAAGAGGACAATGACCAAACACACCTCCAGGCTGTGTAAGGGCTATTTGTCCAATAAGGAGAGTGATGGAGTGCTGCATCAGATGACCTGGCTTCCATATTCACCTGACCTTAACCCAATTGAGATGGTTTGGGATGGGTTGGACTGCAGAGTGAAGGAAAAGCAGTCAACAAGTGCTCAGCATATGTGGTAACTCCTTCAAGACTTTTGGAAAAGCATTCCAGGTGAAGCTGTTTGAAAGAATGCCAAGAGTGTGCAAAGCTGTCATCAAGGCAAAGGGTGGCAACTTTGCAGAATGTAAAATCTAAAATAAATGTTGATTTGTTAACCTGTTGGGGATAGGAGGCAGTATTTGCACGGCCGGATAAAAAACGTACCCGATTTAATCTGGTTACTACTCCTGCCCAGTAACTAGAATATGCATTTAATTGTTTGATTTGGATAGAAAACACCCTAACGTTTCTAAAACTGTTTGAATGGTGTCTGTGAGTATAACAGAACTCATACGGCAGGCCAAAACCTGAGAAGATTCCAAACAGGAAGTGCCCTCTCTGACCATTTCTTGGCCTTCTTTGTCATCTCTATCCAAAACAAAGGATCTCTGCTGTAACGTGACACTTTCTAAGGCTCCGATAGGCTCTCAGAAGGCGCCAGAACGTTGAATGATGACTCTGCAGTTACTGGCTGAAAAACAGTAGCGCATTTGGTAAGTGGTCGATCTGAGAACAATGAGACGGGTGTGCGCGTGCACGTGAAGAGTCCATTTTCTTCTTTGAGTCTTTGAACGAAAACAACTTCTCCCGGTCGGAATATTATCGCTATTTTACGACAAAAATCGCATAAAAATTGATTTTAAACAGCGTTTGACATGCTTCGAAGTACGGTAATGGAATATTTAGAATTTTTCTGTCACGATATGCGCCGGCGCGTCACCCTTCGGATAGTGTCTTGAACGCACGAACAAAACGCCGCTATTTGGATATAACTATGGATTATTTGGAACCAAACCAACATTTGTTGTTTAAGTAGAAGTCCTGGGAGTGCATTCTGACGAAGAACAGCAAAGGTAATCCAATTTTTCTTATAGTAAATCTGAGTTTGGTGAGTACCAAACTTGGTGGGTGTCAAAATAGCTAGCCTGTGATGGCCGGGCTATCTACTCAGAATACTGCAAAATGTGCTTTCACCGAAAAGCTATTTTAAAATCGGACACCGCGATTGCATAAAGGAGTGTTCGGTGGGAATGCTAGTCACATGCTAGTCACATGCTAATGTAAAAAGCTGGTTTTTGATATAAATATGAACTTGATTGAACAAAACATGCATGTATTGTAAAACATAATGTCCTAGGAGTGTCATCTGATGAAGATCATCAAAGGTTGGTGCTGCATTTAGCTGTGGTTTTGGTTTTTGTGACATTATATGCTAGCTTGAAAAATGGGTGTCTGATTATTTCTGGCTGGGTACTCTGCTGACATAATCTAATGTTTTGCTTTCGTTGTAAAGCCTTTTTGAAATCGGACAGTGTGGTTAGATTAACGAGAGTCTTGTCTTTAAAATGGTGTAAAATAGTCATATGTTTGAAAAATTGAAGTAATAGCATTTTTAAAAACTTTTTTGATTATTACATGATTCCATATGTGTTATTTCATAGTGTTGATATCTTCACTATTATTCTACAATGCAGAAAATAGTAAAAATAAAGATAAACCCTTGAATGAGTAGGTGGGTCCAAACTTTTGACTGGTAATGTATATGTATATTTCCTTACACATCCTGTGTTGTGAGCTGGGTAGACATCCCTGCTGTACCTGGTGAAATAACATGCCCATATTTTTGTGAGAAATTACACTGGTCACTCAAAACATTTATCGGGTATTTATAAAGTATAAATAGCACTCACTTTAGATCAAGGTCTGCAAAAACACTTTAGTAATTGTTAGTAAATGGTTTATTTATGTCGGAGTAATGATTAATAAATGGTGAACACACAATTTATAAATGCCTTATAAATGGTTTATTACGGACCCTTACAATATAGTGTTACCCATCCTAGTTGTGAATGACACATACATTTTATTAACTACACCCATCCAGTAGCGGGTCGGACCCTCCTTTGTTTCTAGAACAGACTGAATTAATGTGTGCCAGGAAAACAGTACCCACGATACAGTACACAGTACACTACATTATTCTACAACGTAGAAAATAGTAAAAAATAAAGAAAAACCCTTGTACGAGTAGGTGTGTCCAAACTTTTGACTGGTACTATGCATGGTTCGATGTCACTATTTTCACATATTCTGATGAGACCATGTTGAGGTAAAAGGTCTTTGGGAATCTCAGCACAGGTCCAGAAACTAAAGATGGTATAGTGAAAGCACTTGTATTGAAATGAGCGTGACAGCCATAGCATCAGGGAGCCATTATGGGAGCCTCACCTCACAGTCACACGTCACGTCGTGTACTGTCTGTGTTGGAACTGAGGGTGACAGCTTGTTTATTGTTGACACAAATTGTAGGGGGGTCAGGGGGGGCATAGGTGTGTGTGTGTGCGTGTCCTGTGTGTGCGTGTATGTGTGCGTGTGTTCATTCCACTTCAAAGACACCGACTGGCAGGCGTGACAGAGAGAGGTGTGTGTGAGGGAGGTGGGAGGGGGAGAAGTGCCTGTACACGGCCAAGGTGAGATTCTTGGTGGTGTGATGGCTAGCAGCTGGTCCACTGGTCACTCAACAGGATGGCTATTCTCCTGACACTCACTGTCACGCAACAAACAATCAAGTATAGTTATTACTGATATTAGTATTGATACCAACACTAATCTTGGTCCTATTACTATATACTGGAAAAATACTGTATATACAGTATATATAACTTTTTCTTACAGATGTTGAAAGTCACTTATTCTTAAACATTAAAATCACTATAACATTCATCAATCTGAGCTTGCCATAAGAACAACATTGAATAAGGAAAACTGGGAGCTAGTTTGTCACAAATACTGTACATTATTGTGGAACTGTTTAGAGGTGATTTTGTTTGAAAACTTAAAACATAACATCACTGTAACATATCTATATGGCATTATATGAGTTTGAAATGGAGGTTCCTTGTCCCAAAGGTGACCAATGGAAAGTGCTAACTTGGTAAATGAGTGCAATAAAGAGTTTCAATTAAGTCAATCAATCAATCAATCCCCGCTAAACAGTTTCAGTTTTGAGGCTTAGAGGATTCACCCTTCCCCCCTGGTTAAACCTCAGTAGCTCTACGCTCATGGGGAAAGAATGCTTTGAAGTTGTATCCGGGGAGGCCTGCTGATTCCCCTTTGTTTACCTCCCCTTCACCCTTTAAACCCTCGCAGCCTGCTCAAAATTGCTCCCCGCTTTTCTGTCTAGTGAAGCATCACCACAAAGACTTTGATTGCGTTTGAATTGGCACCCTAGTCTGGGCTCACATGTTCAAAAGTAGTGCAGTATTTAGGGAATATGTTGTCATCCTGTCTTTTCCGGCCCTAGGATACGTTGATAAGCAACATTAAAGGGATACTTTACGCCAAAATAAACAGCCAATAATGTTCACTGATGCCCACGTGGTGTAGTGTCATTCCAACCAAATTGCATAAAAATATGATTTCCGATGTGTTAATCTTCCAAGAAAATAGCATGCTGGCTACTTATGGCTGGATGGCAGTATTGAGTAGCTTGGATGAATAAGGTGCCCAGAGTAAACTGCCTGCTACTCAGGCCCAGAAGATATGCATATTATTAGTAGATTTGGATAGAAAACACTCTGAAGTTTCTAAAACTGTTTGAATGATATCTGTGAGTATAACAGAACTCATATGGCAGGAAAAAACCTGAGAAAAAATCCAACCAGGAAGTGGGAAATCTGAGGTTTGTATTTTTTCAAGTCTTGGCCTATCCAATATACAGTGTCTGTGGGGTCATATTGCACTTCCTAAGGCTTCCACTAGATGTCAACAGTCTTTAGAACCTTGTTTGAGGCTTCGACTGTGAAGTGGGGGAGAATAAGAGCTGATTGAGTGAGAGGTCTGCCAGATGGGCATGAGCTTCAGCCATGCGAGCGCCCGTGAGAGGTAGCTGAGTTCCATTGCATTTCTAAAGACAAAGGAATTCTCCAGTTGAAATCTTATTGAAGATTTATGATAAAAACATCCTAAAGATTGATTCTATACATCGTTTGACATGTTTCTACAAACTGTAATGGAATTATTTGAGTTTTCATCTGGCCTGCGGGTTGTGAATTTGGATTTGTGAACTGAAGGTGTGAACAAAAAGGAGGTATTTGGACATAAAGGATGGACTTTATTGAACAAAACAAACATTTATTGTGGAACTGGGATTCCTGGGAGTGCATTCTGATGAAGATCATCAAAGGTAAGTGAATATTTATAATGCTATTTCTGACTTCTGTTGACTCCAACATGGCTTGTTTTTGTGTCTGAGCGCCGCACTCAGATTATTGCATGGTGTGCTTTTTCGGTAAAGCTTTTTTGAAATCTGACACAGCGGTTGCATTAAGGAGAAGTTTATCTAAAGTTCCATGCATAACACTTGTATTTTCATCGATATTTATGATGAGTATTTCTGTAAATTGATGTGGCTCTCTGCAAAATTACCGGATGTTTTGGAAGCAAAACATTACTGAACATAATGTGCCAATGTAAACTGAGATTTTTGGATATAAATATGAACTTTATCGAACAAAACATACATGTATTGTGTAACATGAAGTCCTATGAGTGTCATCTGATGAAGATCATCAAAGGTTAGTGATTAATTTTATCTCTATTTCTGCTTTTTGTGACTCCTCTCTTTGGCTGGAAAAAATGGCTGTGTTTTTCTGTGACTAGGCTCTGACCTAACATAATCGTTTGGTGTGCTTTCACTGTAAAGCCTTTTTGAAATCGGACACTGTGGTGGGATTAACAACAAGTTTATCTTTAAAATTGTGTAAAATACTTGTATGTTTGAGGAATTTTAATTCTGAGATTTCTGTTGTTTGAATTTGGCGCCCTGCACTTTCACTGGCTGTTGTCATATCGATCCCGTTAACGGGATTCCAGCCATAAGAAACTAGCAATGCTAGCACCGTAAATGAGTTTACTCTGGGTAATTTGAGTTTCTGGAAAGGGTCTACTCACAGCCAATCAGCCAGCAGCCACTGGCAATCACTACTCCACTCATACCTAATTTTTCAATATGAAGTTCCACTTTCGAGAGCAACGTAAGCGAAGCATGAGAGCTGAAGCTATCTGATGAGTAGGTTCAACAATCTGCAGACACTCTTTTAAGTTTTGTTTTTAATGACAAACTTTGATTTGGGTTTTAGGGCACATGTGGTCATATTGACTAAGAATTGGTACAGGTACAACATGAACGCTTGTTATTTGGTCTGAAGAAATATATATACTGTATATTTTTTACAATAGAACAAACGGGTCAAATATAGGTTAAGAGAAGAAATCGGGAAAAAACATTTAACAAATACTCAATCTTTGCGCTGGTGCACCCTGTAAATAAATCCGGCCCTAAGAAATCTGATCGCTCTGAAAGGTCTGTACCTGGAAGAAGGTAAGTGGATAAGAAAGTATTCTTTATCCTATGTTATGTACTAGGGCTGGGAATTGCCAGGGACCTCACAATACGATATTATCATGATATGTAGGCGCCGATACGATATATGTTGTGATTCTCACGATTTTATATGTTTTGCGATTCGATACTGTGATTTCATTGCGATTCGTTCCGAACATATTGCACACCATATGTCTGCTGCAGAGGGACAAGAGAGAGCCATGAGAAAACAAGTTTAAAAGTGCTCAAAACAAATGGGCTCCCTATTTAAAAAGAAGATGAAGAACAAGCTATAAAGGAAAAATAGTGGAGTTTTGGTACAGCCAACTAGTGCAAAAATAATATATTGCGATATTGTCAAAACAATATGAAACATCGTAAAAAAATAATATCCCAATATGTAACTGTATCAATTTTTCCCCATCACTATGTACTTTCTGTATGTGTCTATGCATTTCAACATTTCACTAAGCACAGAAATGTCATGGTAAGCAATGATTTTATACATGCCAAGTAACCTCATCAAGATAGGCACCTGCTGAGCAAACGATTGACCATCCATCTCAACTCATACATTTCATGGCCTCAGTAGGGTATTGTACTGTTATTTCAATACTGTCTGAAATATTTCACTCTCCCTGTAGGGAGAATTCTGATGACTCCAGAGTTCCATTGTTCCACAACCTGTCTCTCATGGCCTAGTTCTGTAATGTGAGAATAACCCTTGTTCCCTATCTGAGGAAAACATACCCAGGCTCTGTAAGGCTCCCCTGCTATGAGGGTATTTAGCTTTTCCTTCACACACACACACGCACACACACACACACACACACACACTAGGGTGACTTTGGGCAGGAGCACAGGCCATCAATGGTGCTGTTGTTGGGTTTTTACAAGGCATTGACCCAGCAAACCCCTGCTTCTGTACATATGTCATGTGCTGCCTTCCTGTTCCCTTTTCGTTTAGGTCGTTTCAAGTTCTTGGAGCTGGAACGTGTTCCCACCTCATATAAATCCTGAAATAGATGTTGCTGGGTTATTTTAAACTTGGTAGAGTGTTGTTCTCTTCTTCCCAGAGCCAATGTGTGTGTTTGTGTGTCTGTGTGTGTGAGAGAGAGTGTGAGTGTGTTATTGTTGTTGTTGTCACTCTCCTCTATCCTCACTCTCTCACAAGGACATTTAGTTCTTTAGTCCTCATTCAAAGCAAGGTCACCATGTGACCCGGTAGGAGAAAGACTGTCAGGAATTCCAGGTCACTGAAATAGAGGAGATTGAAGAGAAAGAAGAAGGAAGGGAGGAGAGGCATGTGTGTGTTTGTGAGTGTGCATTGCGTGCTTGTGAAGGGGAAGCTAAATATCGTCACATGCCAAGCACCGTATCTCCCCTCCTTAACTCCTTACATCATCCCCCTCACCTTCCTACACCTGCCCTCCCTCCTCCTCCTGGCAGTGACAAATAGTGGGTGGTGCGTTGGCAGAGTCAGCGCTGCTGGGAAAGTTGGACCCCCGCTTCTAAGCCCCTATGATAATGGGCCACGGTGTTATGTAACAGAGTAGCAGGGGGCTCTGTGGAACCAAAGGGAACAAGAGGAGGCTTCTTCTCCAAAACCGAGTGAAGGAATGCCTGTAAATCCATACATTAGCTAAGTGCCTCCATGACCGGCCCTATTTACACTCTGTAAATCGCTGTCACAAATGGAACCACTGTCATTATCATTTTTTCAAATCATTTTTACACCTCGGCTTTAATTCATAAAGGATGTTTTTATGAATATTCAGACAGGTTTTTATTACATTTTGATTCGGTTGAATGAGAGCATGTACGTGCCGTGGCAGTGGATAGAACAGTGCTTCATTCGTGTGTGGTATGATTATGGTGCTGTAGGCTAACTACAGTATATTATCGGATAAAGTGTGCCATTGGTATCTGGGTAACCCTTTATTTGAACTGCACGTCATAAAGATGTTAATTGGAGTTAGGGTGTGATTAGGTGCTATGACTATATACTGTATGCAGAGCAATCGCCAATTTGCCAGTTTGGACCTCACCCGTCATCTTGTGGATCTCGAGGTGAGTGCTATTCGGGGGGTGCTCTGCACTTCCTCCTGCAAACTAACAAATGACTAGCAACAACTATATCAACATTATTGTGTGGCCATCGAGAATAGATGATAGATTATATGGATTTGGCCACACATTCTTATTACTTTTTCTCATGAAAATGGACAATAAACTGTGAAATTGACATCTGTCCAAAGTGTGTATCTTTTGCAAATGAAAATGGGAAAGGTTTTGGAGTTGCTTTGTTGCACCCAGCAATTAAGGTCTTGCTACAAATGTTATTACAATGTTATGTTTTGGTACTTACGTAACTTTGGTATTTTGAAATCAAGAGTCATATAGCACAAAGCTGGTAAGGACTGCAATGCCGTGACATTCAATCAATAATGACATTCTTTGGATGGTGCGCCTATTTCTGTAGGAATTCTGATATTTCACACTCTCTTGGCTAAGAGATTCTCCAATGACATCCCCTTCCATTCAAGTTTGTCCTACGAGACTCTATGAATAAGAGGCTCGGGTCTTGACCTGGGAGGAGAAGCTAGAGCTGACTAAGCAGAACAATGCAAAACTAAGCAGAACAATGCCGGATTGTATTATACCTGGCAACGTAACTTCTCTATTCTCTCTAGACACACCCAAGATAGATTTTCCAGTTCAGAGCACAAAAGAAGCATGGGACGTATTTATTGTCATTGGCAAATACGACAAGCACCAAAGTCTCCTCACTTCTCAGTTGAAATATCAGATGTGGATCCATTATGAAAGGCAGAAATGGATGCGTGCACAGAGTATTATAGCAGGACTTCTGCTGCAGGTGTGTCCAAGGTAAGAAAGCAATAAATACCCATTTTATGGTGGATAATCATGCCTAATATATTTTACCTTACCACCAATTTAAATAGGACAAATTCGATACAGTACAGTGAAAATAGGCATTTAACTCAATGCACTGCAAACAATGATGGCAAGTGGAAACAGAGAAAGATCAACAGTGATAGTTATCTTGGACTGGGCCAATGACTGGTGTAAGAACAGTGCGTATCTCCTGGTCTGTGGTCAATGTCACTGCAGCCTCTGGAAGAGCAAGGTTACCTCAGAACCAGCTGATAAGGCCAGTAGGGTTCAGAGAATTAGCTCATTGCGAGGAAACCACTAACCTGAATTATTTTTCTAAGCATCCTATCTGCAAAATATCAGTATACCCTTTTTCTTTGTGAAAAAGTTTGTATTTTGACAACATAGACTAACTAACATTCACTTACTGTGAAAGTCCAAAATTGTGATCTGGGGGTCCAAAAAAGTGATCTAGGAGAACCCTAATGATATGTCAAAATGTATTTTTTTCAGGGTCCAATACAGTAATCTGAACACGGCCCTGGATGGTCCAAAACCTAACCTGGAAGTATAAGGAAATGATCTGGGACAGATGATCCAAGTAAGTTATCTGTTGGTGTCATTCCAACTAAGAAAGTGATCATCCAAAGATAAATAGCCTATCTCTGAATACCTGCCTTGGACTCATGGCATGGATGGAAATGTGATGCCTTGGATGAACTTTTATTTCATCCGTGCTACAAAAGCTGGCCAATTCATTCAGTACAAGAAAGTTATCTAAAACCCTAACAATCACTGGACCCTGACATTAGATGAAAAAGTCGGAGTCAAACTTTATTTGGATAGTCCCATATAGATGATCTATAAATGGTCATACTTTCAACATACTATATGTTGATAAGCAACTGCTTGCTAAGTTTACAGTTAGGGTTAGGTTTACAATAAGGTTAATGGTTAAGGATAGGATTAGGGTTAAGTTTAGGGTTAGGAGGATAAGGGTTAGTGGATAGTTAGTTGAACTGTTGTTGACAGTTATTGAATATCTACTGAACATTCTACAAGCCATCTACAAACCATTACTTGGGACTATCCAAATAAAGTGATACCAAAGTCGGGGTTCATTTTGAAGCCTTTGTTGTTCTCATCACCCACTCTACAAGTGGCATGGATGTCCCAGAGCAGTGACAGTTTTAAGTTTGTCAGTGTGTGTGTGTGTGTGTGTGTGTGTGTGTGTGTGTGTGTGTGTGTGTGTGTGTGTGTGTGTGTGTGTGTTTTCAAGTCTATCTCTGTGGTGTGACATGAGGAGGTCAACAAACCCTTCTCCTGCTTCACAGCTCCCTTATCAGCTGACACAGGATGCCTTCTCACGAGAGGCTTACATGCTGGCACACAGGCTGGAATACTCTCTCATGTTTCCATGATGCCAGTCATGGAAGTCCGGGGCGTAAAGTAAGACTGGCATGGAGGAAATGGGTTATGACATCAAAGCATACAGACTTTGAAAAGTACTGTATCTGTAAGTAATTCTCCCTTATGTTGTCATCAGAAAGTTGCAAAAACAGATAACTTACAGGGACAATAGAAGTAATGTCCCTGAAAAGATCACCAACGACAACTTGTTGACCCTGATCATTTCAGAATGTCATGCCTTAGAAGACCTTCAAAGAGCTGTGATTATATTTAGCACCGAACTGCAACACATGAAGGCTTGTCTTTCTGAGACACAATTCTTATTTTGTTATACATTTCTGACAAATACTCATATCAGAATGAAACATAATAGGAGGCAAACAAACAGTGCGCCGTCATCGCACCTTTGAAGCAATGTCTCGGGCATTCGAGGAGATCACATTTGGTGTGGATGTGTAAAGTAAACGCTGTGGCGGCTCAAGTGTAAAATGCTGTACCTTTAAAGGCAAGTTCAGTGCGATGTCTCCACAGTGCGGTTTGTTTGCCCTCATGAAAAGGTACTACTGAATAACTACTCATCACTATTACTCAAGATCTACACAAAACGTTCTGGTTTTTACTACTTTATTGCTATTGACATGTGTAGTAAACCAGTAGTGATTTATGTAGTAATTAAGAAGTGATGAGTGGTAAATTATGACGTTTCATTACTGGTGAACACTACATTACGTCCTACTCAAATCACTACATAATTCTCCCTTAATGACTACTGTGTAACTACTGAGCTTTTGGGTACAGTATCTACTACTTAAAACCTACACATACCTACACAATTCCTACATGTTCACTATTTAATTACTACACAATGCCTACACATTACTGCTGTTTGCCTACTCAATCCCCATTGAATTCCTACTGCCAGTGCTATCTATGCGTTTAGTGTTGTGTCACTACTGACCACTACTGAATTGCTCCTGATCGTTTTTAATTTCCAACATAAACCCTTCTGAATTACTATTGAAAACATTTACTACTGTTTGCCTATTCAAAATCACGATTGACATCTTCTTGTTTCACTACTGTGTCACTGCTAGAGTAGTTCACATGTTAGTTCCTTAAGTTTATGTTAACTGTAGTTACAGTTGAAGTCGGAAATTTACATACACCTTGGCCAAATACATTTAAACTCAGTTTTCCCAATTCCTGACATTTAATCCTAGTAAAGATTCCCTGTCTTAGGTCAGTTAGGATCACCACTTTATTTTAAGAATGTGAAATGTCAGAATAATAGAAGAGAGAATGATTTATTTCAGCTTTTATTTCTTTCATCACATTCCCAGTGGGTCAGAAGTTTACATACTCTCAATTAGTATTTGGTAACATTGCCTTTAAATTGTTTAACTTGGGTCAAACGTTTTGCGTAGCCTTCCACAAGCTTCCGACAATAAGTTGGGAGAATTTTGTCCCATTCCTCCTGACAGAGCTGGTGTAACTGAGTCAGGTTTGCAGGCCTCCTTTCTCGCACACGCTTTTTCAGTTCTGCCCATAAATTTTCTATGGGATTGAGGTCAGGGCTTTGTGATGGCCACTCCAATATCTTGACTTTGTTGTCCTTAAGCCATTTTGCCACAACTTTGGAAGTATGCTTGGGGTCATTGTCCATTTGGAAGACACGTTTGCGAACAAGCTTTAACTTCCTGACTCATGTCTTGTGATCTTGCTTCAATATATCCACATAATTTTCCTGCCTCATGAAGCCATCTATTTTGTGAAGTGCACCAGTCCCTCTTGCAGCAAAGCACCCCCACAACATGATGCTGCCACCCCCGTGCTACACAGTTGGGATGGTATTCTTCGGCTTGCAAGCCTCCCCTTTTTTCCTCCAAACATAACAATGGTCATTTTGGCCAAACAGTTCTATTTTTGTTTCATCAGACCAGAGGACATTTCTCCAAAAAGTACGATCTTTGTCCCCATGTGCAGTTGCAAACCGTAGTCTGGCTTTTTTATGACGGTTTTGGAGGAGTGGCTTCTTCCTTGCCTTTCAGGTTAGGTCGTTATAGGACTCATTTTACTGTGGCTGCAGATACTTTTGTACCTGTTCCTCCAGCATCTTCACAAGGTCCTTTGCTGTTTTTCTGGGATTGATTTGCACTTTTTGCACCAAAGTACGTTCATCTCTAGGAGACAGAACGCCTCTCCTTCCTGAGCGGTATGACGGCTGCGTGGTCCCAAGGTATTTCTACTTGTGTACTATTGTTTGTACAGATGAACGTGGTACCTTCAGGCGTTTGGAAATTGCTCCCAAGGATGAACCAAACTTTTTGGCAGATTTTGGGGGATTTCCCCATGATGTCAAGCAAAGAGGCACTGAGATCGAAGGTAGGCCTTGAAATACATCCACAGGTACACCTCCAATTGACTCAAATGATGTCAATTAGCCTAGCAGAAGCTAATAAAGCCATGACATCATTTTATGGACTTTTCCAAGCTGTTTAAAGGCACAGTCTACTTAGTGTATGTAAACTTCTGACCCACTGGAATTGTGATACAGTGAATTCTAAGTGAAATAATCTGTCTGTAAACAATTGTTGGAAAAATTACTTGTGTCATGCACAAAGTAGATGTCCTAACCGACTTGCCAAAACTATAGTTTGGTAACCTCTCTGGGCCAGTGGAACGCTTGCGTCCCACCCTAATCAACAGCCAGTGGAATTGTGTCGCGCTAAATGCAAAACCTCATAAATGCTATAACTTCAATTTCTCAAACATATGACTATTTTACACCGTTTTATAGATACACCTCTCCTGAATCGAACCACGTTGTCCGATTTCAAAAAGGCTTTACAGCAAAAGCAAAACATTAGATTATGTCAGCAGAGTACCCAGCCAGAAATAATCACACAGCCATTTTCAAAGCAACTAGCATGCATCACAAATACCCAAAACACAGCTAAATGCAGCACTAACCTTTGACAACCTTCATCAGATGACACTCCTAGGACATCATGTTACACAACACATGCATTTTTTGTTCGATAAAGTTCATATTTATATATAAAAACAGCATTTTACATCGGGGCATGACGTTCAGAGAATCTTTTGCCTCAAATGCTTCCGGTTTATTAGCGCTACAATTTACAAAATTACTATTCGAAAACATTGTTAAAATGTAATATTGTCGTTCAAAGACTTATAGATTAACATGTCTTGAATGCCATCTCTTTGCCAGATTTAAAAATAACTTTACTGGGAAATCACACTTTGCAATAAACGACGTGGTATGCCCAGAAAAATAGTCTAGGCTATACATGTTTTGAGCCATCTTGGAACGATCAACCATCAAAAATACTATTGTAAATAATCCCTTACCTTTGATTATCTTTATCAGAAGGCACTTCTAGGAATCCCAGGTCCATAACAAATGTGGTTTTGTTCAAAAAAGTTTATAATTTATGTCCCAATAGTGTTAGCGCGCTCCGAAGGCTAGTGAAAATATACCGTATGCGTCTGACTTGTCGTCAGGAATGAGCAAAAAAAAAATATTTAAGTTCGTTCAAACATGTCAAACGTTGTATAACATAAATCTTTAGGGGCTTTTTCAACCAGGGCTTCAATAATATTCCATTGGGATGGTTGCATTGTCTTTCAAAACGTTTCGAAAAGGGAGAGTACCCATGGGCGCCGACGTCACAATGGTAATGGCCCATTTCCTGTGACCAAGGTAAACATCCTCTCTTTCAGTCAATTTTGATGGTAGGAGGCTCAAACCACTTTGTAAAGACTGGGGACATCTAGTGGAAGCCATAGGAAGTGCTAAATGAATCGCAAGCCACTGTGTGTTTCAATGTTTGAAGTGATATCCACACATCAGATTTCAGTTTCCTGTCAGGATTTGTCTCAGGGTTTTGACTGCCATATGAGTTCTGTTATACTCACAGACACCATTCAAACAGTTTTAGAAACTTTAGGGTGTTTTCTATCCAAAGCCAATAATTATATGCATATTCTAGTTACTGGGCAGGAGTAGTAACCAGATTAAATCGGGTACGTTTTTTTATCCGGCCGTGCAAATACTGCCCCCTAGCCCTAACAGGTTTTAACAAGAAATGTGTGGAGCGGTTGAAAAACTATTTTAATGACTCCAACCTAAGTGTATGTAAACTTCCGACTTCAACTGTATATCATAAAACAAGAAATAATAAGCTTATACAAACTTTATTTAATTTTTTTAATTAAATTGATAACATAGTAAATGATATATTTTTGCTGTTTTGTTGATCCCTTTGAGGCCTTGTCTTTATTCAGCTTTGACTTGACTGTCTTCTGATCCTATTTTTGTTGCAGCCACATTTCTCCAGTACATAACCAGAGGTGTGGACTCGAGTTACATGACTTGGACTTGAATCTGACTTGAGTCACAAATTTGATGACTTGAGACTCAACTAGGTACAAAATAAAATAACTTGAGACTTGACCTTGACTTGGAGCCTCAAGACTCGGGACTCGACTTTGACTTGAGACTGATGACTTTAAATTATCTGTAACATTTTTTATTAGGCTACATTTAGCCTACTATTTGTATTTAAAATGTACACCTTTGCTTATTAAATCTGGTATGCGATTACTAAGGCTAGCATAGCTAACAAATTGTCAGCCAACGTAATATAACTTATTTGAAAAGTCATTACTTTATTACATTGATCAACATTTCTTAACATTTGTCATAATTAGTTAAAGCAATTCATTTATATCCGTTCTCGTTGGACTTTTTCTTCTTCTATGGTATATTGGCAATCAACACAATGTAATGTGCATCTTGCCACCTACTATGCGGGATGGAAACAGGATTCTCCCAAAAAACTGAACCACCAAAAAATGACTAATAAATAAATAAAATAAACTAAATCAAACAACTTTTCTGTTAAAAATAAATAAATAAAACAGATGTGATCTCTTCCGGTGCCAGTACCCCTTCAAAGTCTTCAGATGTAAAATCCTTGAGTCCCAAAAACCTTTCTGCCGCAGCCACAATAATGTCCAGTTTCTTAGACTTCTTTGAGACATGTGCTGTAGTTAATAACTGTGGCAAAGGTGTGGCCACCTTTTCAACACACTCTTTTGTCTGGCAGCAAACATTTACTACAAGCTGTGGTGTATCCACTACCATAGAGAGCGAGAGTTGCACCCCTTCTCAAAAACCTACACTCGATCCCTCCGATGTCAACAACTACAGACCAGTATCCCTTCTTTCTTTTCTCTCCAAAACTCTTGAGCGTGCCGTCCTTGGCCAGCTCTCTTGCTATCTCTCTCAGAATGACCTTCTTGATCCAAATCAGTCAGGCTTCAAGACTGGTCATTCAACTGAGACTGCTCTTCTCTGTGTCACGGAGGCTCTCCGCACTGCTAAAGCTAACTCTCTCTCCTATGCTCTCATCCTTCTAGACCTATCTGCTGCCTTTGATACTGTGAACCATCAGATCCTCCTCTCCACCCTCTCCAAGTTGGGCATCTCCGGCGCGGCTCACTCTTGGATTGCGTCCTACCTGACAGGTCGCTCCTACCAGGTGGCGTGGCGAGAATGCGTCTCCGCACCACATGCTCTCACCACTGGTGTCCCCCAGGGCTCAGTTCTAGGCCCTCTCCTATTCTCGCTATACACCAAGTCACTTGCCTCTGTCATATCCTCACATGGTCTCTCCTATCATTGCTACGCAGACAACACACAATTAATCTTCTCCTTTCCCCCTTCTGATAACCAGGTGGCGAATCGCATCTCTGCATGTCTGGCAGACATATCAGTGTGGATGACGGATCACCACCTCAAGCTGAACCTCGGCAAGACGGAGCTGCTCTTCCTCCCGGGGAAGGACTGCCCGTTCCATGATCTCGCCATCACGGTTGACAACTCCATTGTGTCCTCCTCCCGGAGTGCTAAGAGCCTTGGCGTGACCCTGGACAACACCCTGTCGTTCTCCGCTAACATCAAGACGGTGACCCGATCCTGTAGGTTCATGCTCTACAACATTCACAGAGTACGACCCTGCCTCACACAGGAAGGGGCGCAGGTCCTAATCCAGGCACTTGTCATCTCCCGTCTGGATTACTGCAACTCGCTGTTGGCAGGGCTCCCTGCCTGTGCCATTAAACCCCTACAATTCATCCAGAACGCCGCAGCCCGTCTGGTGTTCAACCTTCCCAAGTTCTCTCACGTCACCCCGCTCCTCCGCACACTCCACTGGCTTCCAGTTGAAGCTCGCATCTGCTACAAGACCATGGTGCTTGCCTACGGAGCTGTGAGGGGAACGGCACCTCCGTACCTTCAGGCTCTGATCAGTCCCTACACCCAAAGAAGGGCACTGCGTTCATCCACCTCTGGCCTGCTCGCCTCCCTACCTCTGCGGAAGCACAGTTCCCGCTCAGCCCAGTCAAAACTGTTCGCTGCTCTGGCACCCCAATGGTGGAACAAGCTCCCTCACGATGCCAGGACAGCGGAGTCAATCACCACCTTCCGGAGACACCTGAAACCCCAACTCTTTAAGGAATACCTGGGATAGGATTAAGTAATCCTTCTAATCCTCCCCCCACCCTCCCCCCAAAAAAATATATAGATGTACTATTGTAAAGTGGTTGTTCCACTGGATATCATAAGGTGAATGCACCAATTTGTAAGTCGCTCTGGATAAGAGCGTCTGCTAAATGACGTAAATGTAAAATGTAAATCTTCACTAGCATCACTTGTTTCGTCCCCAAACCACTGCAGTGTAAGAATTGTAAAGGATTTGGCCATGTTTCAAGTATGTGCAGACAAACAGAGTACAGTGCATTCGGAAAGCCTTCAGACCCCATGACTTCTCCACATTTTGTTTCGTTACAGCCTTATTCAAAAATTTATTAAATTGTTTTTTTTCCCTCATCAATCTACACACAATAACCCATAATGACAAAGCAAAAACAGATTATTCTATATTTTTTTGCAATTTATATATTGTTTTATCTGGAAATATTACATTTACATAAGTATTCAGACCCTTTACTTAGTACTTTGTAGCACCTTTGGCAGCAATTACAGCCTAGAGTCTTCTTGGATATGACGCTACAAGCTTGGCACACCTGTATTTGGGGAGTTTCTCCCATTCTTCTCTGCAGATCCTGTGAAGCTCTGTCAGGCTGGATGGGGAGCAATGCTGCACAGCTATTTTCAGGTCTCTCCAGAGATGTTCAATCGGGTTCAAATCCGGGCTCTGGCTGGGCCACTCAAGGACATTCAGAGACTTGTCCTGAAGTCACATCTGCATTGTCTTGGCTGTGTGCTTAGGATAGTTGTCCTGTTGGAAGGTGAACCTTCGCCCCCAGTCTGAGGTCCTGAGCGCTCTGGAGTAGGTTTTCATCTAGGTTCTCTCTGTACTTTGCTCTGTTCGTCTTTCCCTCAATCCTGACTAGTCTCCTAGTCCCTGCCACTGAAAAGCATCCCCACCCAGCATGATGCTGCCACCACCATGCTTCACCGTAGGGATGGTGCCAGGTTTCCTTCAGACGTGACACTTGGCATTCAGGCCAAAGAGTTCAATCTTGGTTTCATCAAACCAGAGAATCTTGTTTCTCATGGTCTGAGAGCCATTTCAGTGCATTTTGGCAAACTCCAAGCGGGCTGTCATGTGCCTTTTACTGAGGAGTGGCTTCTGTCTGGCCACACTACCATAAAGGCCTGATTGGTGGAGTGCTGCAGAGATGATTGTCCTTCTGGAAGGTTCTCCCATCTCCACAGAGGAACTCTGGAGCTCTTTCAGAGTCACAATCGGGTTCTTGGTCAACTCCCTGACCAAGGCCCTTTTCCCCTGATTGCTCAGTTTGGCTGGGTGGCCAGCTCTAGGAAGAGTGTTGGTGGTTCTAAACCTCTTCCATTTAAGAATGATGGAGGCCACAGTGTTCTTGGGGACCTTCAAGGCTAAACAAATGTTTTGATACCCTTCCCCAGATCTGTGCCTCGACACAATCCTGTATCGGAGCTCTACGGACAATTCCTTCGACCTCATGGCTTAATTTTTGCTCTGACATGCACTGTTAACTGTGGGACCTTATATAGACAGGTGTGTGCCTTTCCAAATCATGTCCAATCAATTGAATTTACCACAGGTGGACTCCAATCAAGGATGATCATCGTGTTTCCATTGCACCTGAGCTCAATTTCGAGTCTCATAGTAAAGGGTCTGAATACTCATGTAAATAAGTTATTTCTGTATATCGGTTTTAGATTTTATGAAATCTAAAAAACAGTTTTCGCTTTGTCATTATGGGGTACAGTGTGTAGTTTGATGAGGGATTAAAAAAAATTCTTTTTTTGAATAAGGCTGTAACGTAAGAAAATGTAGAAAATGTCAAGGGGTCTGAATACTTTCCGAATGCACTGTACTCTGTTCATCTGCACACACTTGAAACATGTCCAAATCCTTTACAATTCTTACACTGCAGTTGTTTGGGGACGAAAGCCCTTACGGCGTATCTTTCATAACCAAGCTTTACATGCATAGGTATTTTTCTTTATCAAAAAACAACAGGACAGACTTGATTATTTTCCTCCATTCACTCAGCGGGTCAAACGCCGGGCACCAACCACACCAGGAATTCTCTTCAGGTATTCAACCTGAACATCCGTCATCACCCGAAATGACTCCTTTGACGGGTGCTCTACTCCGAAGTTCAAAACACAAAACTTCTGTCGTCTGGATTGTTTTGAGGACCACTGAAATCTTCCTCTGCTCTTCAGAAATACAATCAAAATAAGACCAGTCCTGGTCACTCTGATAGACTCCACTTTTCCAAGCTCATACTTCACAATTTTCGGCACCTCAAACGGGTTTCCCACATATGCATCCTTACTCAACAAACGCATCCCAACAAGAAGCGATTCCTTATCATTTTCAGACGTATCCTCCACTCCAATTTTAGACTATTTCCCTTTTGTTCCAGTTTTTGATACTAATGTTGTCCATTCAGAACATTGGTCTTCACCAAATTTGCTTAATTCCAACTGAGCATCCACTTCCACCATCGTCCCATCCAAACTTCCTTCTGAAAATGTTGAGAAACCACACCCATTTTCTGAAGAATTGCATTATGGGCCCTAAAAGTACGTAAATAGTGTCCACTGCTTGTATACTTCGTATTTTGTCGAATGTAGTACGACATCCGGGAACTTTTGGCATACTTAGGGTGCTTTCGTAAGTTCACTCTGGCCATCTACTCCGATTAACTTCTATGGGCTAGGTGGGACGTGACCGTCCTACCTGCGGGACACACTATTCAACAGCCAGTGAAATAGCATGGCATGAAATACAAAACAGCAAACATCTCATAATTCTATTTTCTCAAACAATCAACTATTTTACACCATTTTAAAGATACACTTCTCGTTAATCTAACCACATTGTCCGATTTCAAAAAGGCTTTACGGCGAAAGCATAAAATTAGATTATGTTAGGACATAAACTTCACAAGAAAAACCACACAGCCATTTTCCAAGCAAGGACATGCATCACAAAAACCAAAAATACAGCTAAAATATTCACTAACCTTTGATGATCTTCATCAGATGGCGCTCATAGGACGGTGAATGTGCACATCAATTTACAAAAATACTCATCACAAACGTTGATAAAATTTACAACAGTTATTGAAAGAATTATAGATATACTTCTCCTTAATGCAACCACTGTGTCAGATTTTAAAATAGCTTTACGGAGAAAGCACATTTTTCAATATTCTGAGTACATAGCTCAACCATGAAAGCAAGCTATACAGATACCCGCCATGTTCTTGGTTCAATTAAACTCAGAATTAGTATTATAAATATTCTCTTACCTTTGCTGATCATCGTCAGAATGCACTACCAGGACTCCTACTTCCACAAGAAATGTTATTTTTGTTCGAAATACTCCATATTTATGTCCAAATACCTCCGTTTTGTTTGTGCGTTCAGATCACTATCCAAAGGCATAACGTGCGAGCGCAGTACCAGAGACAAAAAAAGTCAAATAGTTCCATTACCGTTCGTAGAAAGATGTCAAACGTTGTTTACAATCAATCCTTAGGGTCTTTTTAACATAAAATGTCAATAATATTCCAACCGGACAATAGTGTATTCATTCAAGAAGAAAAAGAAGGAGGGGCGCGCTGGCGGGGTCGCGCATCACCAAGTTCTTTGTCCTCAGGCAGTCCACTCAATGACTGAGCTCCTATTTTCTGCCCAGTAACAGGATAAGTATGAAACGTTTCTAAAGGCTGTTGACAGCCATTGGAAGCCTTAGGAAGTGCAACGTGACCCCACAGACACTGTAGTTTCGATAGGGATTCAAAAGAAGAACTACAATTCTCAGATTTCTGACTTCCTGGTTGGATTCTTCTCAGGTTTTTGCCTGCCATATGAGTTCTGTTATACTCACAGACATCATTCAAACAGTTTTAGAAACTTCAGAGTGTTTTCTAACCAAATCTACTGATACTACGCAAATATTTGACTCTGGGCCCGAGTATTAGGCAGTTTACTCTGGGCACGCTTTTCATCCGAAAATGAAAATACTGCCCCCTATACCTTAAAAAGTTAAAGAACACTCTGGTCTGAGTGTGCCAGAGCGCAGAATACCTGATGAATTTATGAACGCTCAACACCAGTTGAATATAGTCGGTGTCGGTAAACGCCGACCATAAACAAATCAGTGTAATTAAATTGTTGCCAGCAGCAGAGTTAGTCACCAACACTCTGGATAACACGAAACAGACTAACCAGCTCTGCAAGGGTGAGTAAAATAGTGTGAGGTGTTCTCTCATTTCTGTCTGTAAGTAGCTAGCAAACTAGCCAACGTTAGCCAGTTAGCTTGGGTGCTTGACTGCCATTGTGACGTCAGAACGCTCAGATCAACCCACTCCTCGGCCTGAGCATCCAGTGTGCGCTCTGAACACTCTGAGAGTGAAACGGTCTGAATATACTAACAGACAATCTGACAAAACTCTGAATTTACGAATGCCCAGAGTGCATTCTGAGCGAACTCTGGCACTCCAGATGGAATTTACAAACACACACAGTATCCGTGCTATGACCAATAAGTATACTACATACTTAATTTATGTCACCAAAATTATGGTTAGTGCGGTTAGTATGAAGTGCTGTTAGTATGAGTATTCGAACACAGCTCTAGTCTGTTTTTCAGAACCCAATAGTTGCAAGTCTTGACTGTTGACCAATGACCAGTCATCAGCATTGGCACGCAAAGGCAGGCTCACCTATACAGATTAGTGACCAGAAATCGCTTGTTTAATTTTCTCCGGTTTTCCTGGCAAAAACAGAGTAGTCTATCTACGTTAATAATAATCATATAAAAAAACTATTTAGCAATCTGTTACATCTTTGCCAGAACAATAGGCTACCTGGTGATTCCATTGATCATCTTCATATTTCAGTTAGGCCTAGTTTGGGTGGGTTATAATTAGTCCATATACCTCAGTGGTGGTACTACTGGCTATATGTCTATAGCTGAAACATGGCAAAACCTTCAATAATTATAGGATGAAGATGTAAACATAGTCTGGTGAATTAATTACGATATTTGTGAGGAAGGAAAAGGCTACAGACAGATCATGCTTTCCATCTGATCCTTCAACCCCGCTGCATACAGGTAGGCTGTATGATCCTGCTAGCTCTGGACTCCAAAGTAACAATGTGACATGATATCCCTAGTTGATATTGACTGCTAACATGAATGACTCAAAATGCAGGTCTAAAATGCAGTTTATTTCTGTATCTTGCGTTCTGAAAATGCATCACCCTTTATGACTGGAATGACAGGTTACATTTGCGCAGCAATCGTGCCTGCGTGTTCGCCCTGTGTACGCGTGCATGCAAGCTTTGAACCACTCCTGTTTGGGGTCGTGGGTCAAAAAGAACCACTGAGCGAGCGAACAGATTACTGATGTAAAGCTAGCTATAGGATCGGGTGCAGCGCAAACGTCAAATTGTAGGGAGAGAGAATTGCCATAAATACATATTCAGCTACCAAAATTGTTCGGTTATCAAGAATATTGACTGTTTCTTTTGCAAACTCACCAGCAACAGGGGCATAAAGTAACAATTACTAGTATAGGCCTACTGGACTTTTGGAATGTAATAGTTGCATTTGTATGAAGCTTGCATGTGGAATTTGTTGTTAAAATGAATTATTACATAAAATGTGTTGTAGACAAAATAATGAAAAGAGCTGTCAGGTAGCCTCAATAAAATACAAATATTTTGTGACTTTAGGACTATAAGGTTATATTTGCGCAAAGCATAGTTCTGAGATATTGAACATTAAAGTTTTCACATCCCAGACCTCAGAACTGTTTTGTAGTGAATTCTTCATTCATAACCCATTAAGATCCTCACCTTAAAGCTACAGTACCTAAAGTATACAGTATCAAAATCCTGATAGAACGCTATGGCTCTGAAATGTCAATCTGGTTTCAGCCATAAGGTTCTATCTGACACTTCTGAATTAGACATGTTCAGTTTTGAAGAAGACTGTAGCTATTTGAATACATAAATGATAGAATAACACTATTTTACCAAGATAGTCAGAACAAATCATAAGAAATGTACCACAAACCGACGCTGGCACTAAGACCACACTCAACGAGCTGTTAAAGGCCATAAATAGTACCCGCAAAACACCAGTCTCAACATCAACATTGAAGAGGCGATTCCGGGATGCTGGCATTCTGGGCAGAGTTGCAAAGAAAAAGCCATATCTCAGACTGGCCAATAAAAATAAAAGATTAAGATGGGCAAAAGAACATTAGACACTGGACAGAGGAACTCTGGCTAGAAGGCCAGCATCCTGGAGTCACCTCTTCACTGTTGACGTTGACACTGGTGTTTTGCGGGTACTAATTAATGAAGCTGCCAGTTGAGGACTTGTAAGACGTCTGTTTCTCAAACTAGACACTCTAATGTACTTGTCCTCTTGCTCAGTTGTGCACCGGGGCCTACCACTCTGCTTTCTATTCTGGTTAGAGCCAGTTTGTGCTGTTCTGTGAAGGCAGTAGTACACAGCGTTGTACAATATCTTCAGTTTCTTGGCAATTTCTCACTGGAATAGCCTTAATTTCTCAGAACAAGAATAGACTGACAAGTTTCAGAAGAAAGTTCTTTGTTTCTGGCCATTTTGAGCCTGTAATGGAACCTACAAATGCTGATGCTCCAGATACTCAACTAGTCTAAAGAAGGCCAGTTTTATTGCTTCTTTAATCAGGACAACAGTTTTCAGCTGTGCTAACATAATTGCAAAAGGGTTTTCTAATAATAAATTAGCCTTTTAAAATGATAAACTTGGATTAGCTAACACAACATACCATTGGAACACAGGAGTGATGGTTGCTGATAATGGGCCTCTGTACGCCTATGTAGATATTCCATAAAACATCTGCTGTTTCCAGCTACAATAGTCATTTACAACATTAACAATTTCTACACTGTTTTTCTGATCAATTTGATGTTATTTTAATGGACCAAAAAATGTGCTTTTCTTTCAAAAACAAAGACTTTTGAACGGTAGTGTACATATATAGGACAAAACACACTTTTGTCATTTAGCAGACGCTCTTATCCAGAGTGACTTAGAGTAGTGAATGCATACATTTCATACATGTTTCTTCTTCCCCGTACTGGCCCCCCGTGGGAAATGAACCCACAACCCTGGTGTTACAAACACCATGCTCTACCAACTGAGCCAGACGGGACCATCACGACAAGAGACAACACAACACTACATAAAGGAGACCTAAGACAACAACATAGCAAGGCAGCAACACATGACAACACAGAATGGTAGCAACACAACATGACAACAGCATGGTAGCAACACAACATGGTAGCAGCACAAAACATGGTACCAACATTATTGGAGACAGACAACAGCACAAAGGGCAAGAAGGTAGAGACAACAATACATCATGCAAAGCAGCCACAACTGTCAGTAAGAGTGTCTATGATTGAGTCTTTGAATGAAGAGATTGAGATAAAACTGTCCAGTTTGACTGTTTGTTGCAGCTCGTTCCAGTCGCTAGCTGCAGTGAACTGAAAAGAGGAGAGACCCAGGGATGTGAGTGCTTTAGGGACCTTTAACAGAATGCGACTGGCAGAATGTGGAGGGTGAGGGCTGCAGTAGGTATCTCAGATAGGGGGGAGTGAGACCTAAGAGGGTTTTATAAATAGGCATTAACCAGTGGGTCTTGCGACGGGTATACAGAGATGACCAGTTTACAGAGGAGTATAGAGTGCAGTGATGTGTCCTACAAGGACCATTGGTGGCAAATCTGATGTCCAAATGGTAAAGAACATCTAGCCGCTCGAGAACACTCTTACCTGCCGATCTATAAATTATGTCGCCATAATCTAGCATGGGTAGGATGGTCATCTGAATCAGGGTTAGTTTGGCAGCTGGGGTGAAAGAGGAACGATTACAATAGAGGAAACCAAGTCTAGATTTAACTTTAGCCTGCAGCTTTGATATGTGCTGAGAGAAGGACAGTGTGCCGTCTAGCCATATTTCCAAGTACTTGCATGAGGTGACTACCTCAAGCTCTAAACCCTCAGAGATAGTAATCACACCTATGGGGAGAGGAGCATTCTTCTTACCAAACCACATGACCTTTGTTTTGGAGGTGTTCAGAACAAGGTTAAGGGTAGAGAAAGCTTTTTGGACACTAAGAAAGCTTTGTTGTAGAGCATTTAACACAAAAGCCAGGGAGGGGCCATCTGAGTATAAGACTGTATCATCTGCATATAAATGAATGAGAGCGCTTCCTACTACCTGAGCTATGTTGTTGATGTAAATTGAGAAGACCGTGGGGCCTTGGATCGAGCCTTGGGGTACTCCCTTGGTGACAGGCAGTGGCTGAGACAGCAGATTTTCTGACTTTATACACTGCACTCTTTCAGAGAGGTAGTTAGCAAACCAGGCCAAAGACCCCTCAGAAACACCAATACTCCTTAGCCGGTCCACAAGAATGGAATGGTCTACCGTATCAAAAGCTTTGGCCAAGTCAATAAAAAAAGCAGCACAACATTGCTTAGAATCAAGGGCAATGGTGACATCATTGAGGACCTTTAAGTTTGCAGTGACACATCCATAACCTGAGCGGAAACAAGCTTCCTGACATCCATGACCTATATACTAGGCAGTGTCAGAGGAAGGCCCAAAAAATTGTCAAAGACTCCAGTCACCCAAGTCATAGACTGTTCTCTCTGCTACTGCACGACAAGCAGTACCGGAGCGCCAAGTCTAAGTCCAAAAGGCTCCTTAAAAGCTTCTACCCCCAAGCCATAAGACTGCTGAAAAATGAATCAAATGGCCACCTGGACTATTTGCATTGACAACCCCCCTTTAGTTTTACAATGCTGCTACTCGCTGTTTATTATCAATGCATAGTCACTTTACCCCTACCTACATGTACAAATTACCTTGACTAACCTGTACCCCTGCATATTGACTTTTTTTACTGTAGTTTATTTAGTAAATATTTTCTTAACTCTATTTTCTTAAAACTGCATGGTTGGTTAAGGGACTGTAAATAAGCATTTCACGGTAAGGTCTACACCTGTTGTATTCGGCGCATGTGACATATAAAATTTGATTTGATTTGAAATGTATTATTATCATCAGACGTATTACTGTCATCACTGAATAATGATGTGACAACATAATTGACTTTAAGATTTCTGACAGTGTTGTTTTTTTGTTTGCATGCCATTATTGCTGGTTAGACTAGCCTAGACCAGTGGTTCCTAACCTGGGGGTACTTAGCTTATCCACAGGGGTTACTTGAGAAGACTCATGAGACTATAGGTCTACTGATAAAATACTTCAAGGGTACTCCGTGCAGAGCAAACTTCAGTTGGTGATACAGTAACTGAAAAAGGTTGGGAACCACTGCCCTAGACCATACTTAGAGGGAGATGGCAAAGACGTGTTCTGGTTGGTCCATCTGTATTTGTTCAGGCTTATGATTGGACTGCAGATAGAACCTTATAGCTCCAAGTTCAAATTGGTTGATGCAGATAGTTTAAAAAAAATCTAGTTAAAAAAAAATTCACATAAAATTTACATTTTCAAAAATCTAACTTCACCGACATATGAAGAAATATTTAAAGATCTATTATTATACTGTATGTGACAAACACATTTTTGACAAAAATGTCAGATAGAACCTTATGGTCCCAAGGTCTTGATTTGTAGCTGTCACGGATCCCTCCGGAACTTTCATTACGCACACCTGTCCCCTATTCCCAGTGATTAGTAATTGTATAAGTGTGCCCTTGGTTTACCAGTGCCCTGTCAATTATTGTCACTATGTCCGTTGGTGTGTGTGTGAGTACCTGTGCTGTGTGTTTTGGCTTTTGTGCCGTTGTGGATTGCGCAGATGATTACGGGTCTCGTCCCGTGTGTTAATCATTGTGCGCGTGTGTTATTTATTCAAGGTACTCCTCGCTCTTTTGTTTTGGGTTTCTACCCTGTGTTTTGTTACATGTTTGTTTGGACTTTGTCCCCATGCCTTTGAACGGCACGCCGTAATTGGGGCTTAATAAAAAAAACTACTACGCATCCTGCGCCTGTCTCCCGAATCTCTTCATACCAACGTGACAGAATAATCTACCATTAAGAGAGACAGCTGGAATGGTCTGTCCGACGACGCTGCAACTGGCCCGTCCAACGCCGCCACAACCGGTCCTTCCGACGCCACTGCAACTGGTCCGTCCGACTCCGCCGCAACTTCAGCAGCGGCAACTGGCCCGTCCGACGATGACACAACTTTGGCAGCTGCATCGGGTTCTGATCGACCCGCACCGAGTTCCTGTGATCGTCCTCGAGGTCGGTGTCATTGTTCTGCTGGTGCTGCATGTATTGGGGGGGGGTACTGTCACGATCCCTCCAGAACTTTCATTACGCACACCTGGCCCCTATTCCCAGTGATTAGTAATTGTATAAGTGTGCCCTTGGTTTACCAGTGTCCTGTCGATTATTGTTATTATGTCCGCTGGTGCGTGTGAGTACCTGTGCTGTGTGTTTTGGCTTTCGTACAGAAGTGTGGACTTGAGTCAGTCTCGAGTCACAAATATGATGACTTGCAACTCGACTTTGACTTTAACACCAATGACTCGTGACTTAACTTGGACTTGAGCCTTTTGACTTGAACTGGCTTGATACCCTCCCCAAGCCCAAATATTATAAATGATACTATTAAAAAGTGTGCAGCACATCAACTCTTCATTTAACAGATTACAGTTTGAATCGGACAGCAGCCAATCAAATTGTTCAAGCTGAGAAAAAAAGGAATGTCGGTGGGTGAATTCAGACAGAGCCCTTGGAAAGATGACACCCAACATTTAGATTTTCGGATATAAAGGCTACCCTGTAGTCAACAAAAAACGGATTGCAACTTGCAAAACATGCAGGAAGAAAATTACAGACGGAGGCGCAACTTCCAATTTTGTTCGGCATTTGAAACTGCACAAAGAACGGTAAGTCGTGACTAATATGGCCGACAGCAATATATAACTTTGCTAGTTTAGCATGTAGGCTAACGTAACATTAAATCAATGAGCCTCAATCTTGGGTGATCATTGCATCATTGGGCTACAACTGGCTAGGCAGTTGGTAGCCTAAATCCTGCCTGATGTTACTGCTGTTCCTAAAACCATTGACATACGTTAGCCTACTGTAACCAGACACAGTGTGTGTGTGTGTGTGTGTGTTAAGTTTGGGCGATTGTGTACAAGCCTATCACGCCACATAGTGATAGTCGATTGCTATGGGGGGGGGGGGGGGGGGGGGGTCTTTCTAATGGCTACCCATGTATTTCCATAAATATAAAGTTGATTTGGAAAGTAATAAATCTACATATTTTTAAAAGCATTCATGATTTGCGTAGATGTAATATACTAACTATTACTCTTATTATGTCACGTCTTTCGTAGGTATTGGACCAAGGCGCAGCGGGTTGAGTGCTCATATTTACTTTATTGTACACTAAAACAAGAAAATGTCAGAACGAACAGGATGCAGGCTAAACACAAAGCTATGCAACTACAACTACCCACAATACCCCATACAAAACAACCCCTATACATAGGACCTTCAATCAGAGGCAACAAGAAACAGCTGCCTCCAACTGAAGGTCAAATCAATAAACTGAACATAGACGTAAACAACCTAGAACTAACATAGAATACACTAACCTAGAACCTAAACCTAAAACCCCGGTACACTCTAAACCAACACCCCTCTACATAAACACATAGCCCAACAAAAAAAAACGAAACACTCTAAACAAATACCCCTTCTACATAAACACATAATATAACAAACCCCTAAACACTCTAAACAAATACCCCCTGCCACGTCCTGACCAAACTACAATAACAAATAAGCCCTTTACTGGTCAGGACGTGACATATTAAAAATATGAAATGGTATTACATTTGGTGAAGAGCACATTATGACTTGTTTAGGACTCGAAACTCAAACTTTAGGACTTGAGACTTGACTTGAGACTTGTTGGTGTTGACTTGAGACTTGACTTGTGACTTGAGTGCTAAGACTTGAGACTTACTTCTGACTTGTAAAACAATGACTTGGTACCACCTCTGCTTTCGTGCCGGTGGATTTTGCAGATGATTACGGGTCTCGTCCCGTGTGTTAATCATTGTGCGCGTGTGTTATTTTTTTTAGGTACTCCTAGCTCTTTTGTTTTGGGTTTCTACCCTGTGTTATGTTACATGTTTGTTTGGTCTTCGTCTCTGTGCCTTTCCACGGCATGCCGTAATTTGGGCTTAATAAAAAACTATTACGCATTCCTGCACCTGTCTCCCGAATCTCTTCATACCAATGTGACAGTAGCTGAACAAGTCATTGCATGTCCATTTTTGACTTGACTTGAAAAAACGTGACTCGACTTGACTTGCTCTTAGAATGTACGACATGGACTTTACTCGAAACTTGACCCGTTTTACTTGGGACTCGACTAGAGACTTTGACCTCGTGACTTCAGACTTTCTTGTGACTCGATTTAATAGTGACTTTATCCCACCTTTGCAAGTAACCTTTTAGAAAATAAAGACAAGCACAAGAGACAAACAATTACAAGCCATTATCAACCATCGCCTAACAGAGGTTAAGACAGCACAAAAAAAACATATGATAAACAATGTTAATCTTGTTAAACAGGTCAAGAAAGGTAAGTAGAATGGGCATGTATACCAATATTAACGTAGTGTACATTCGCTTACAAACACACATAATTATCAGCTAGCATTACTCTACCTGATAACACTACAAAACTCTACTTATGTATCTTGAGTAGTGCATAAACTGCACATTCACTACATAATCCCTACAAGTCTCCACATAGTCACTACTGCACAAATAGGTTTTGTGTAGTAATTCAGTAGTACTTCTTCATGAGGTTGAATCCTGGTTCTGGTCACAATCCGAAGCACGTTGTAGAGCGCTTGACATTTAAAGGTAATTTCTAATTGAGTCTTCATCTGCAGCGCTTACGTCAATGCGATTTCTGCGAACAGCAAGAACATTGTCTTTAAAAGGCACATTGTCGACAGTGTTCTGCAACGTTTTGAATCAAAGCCCTAATGTCTGCAGAGCTTCAGGGAACCAGCTCGGGTTCCTGAGCTGTTTCCCAATGCAGACTGAGAGGAGAACAATATACAGAGGCATCTTGTGTCAGCTTCCTGAGTAGTCCCATAATGTCTAGTAAATCTCTCTTCTCTAAACACACTGTCCCCAAGAGACATTTACCAGTCCGCATCTGTGGAAGAGTTGACGAAAACGGCACCCCGCCCACGCGCTTAAGACAATATGCCAGTTGCCAAAGTGGAAGATACGAAGGGTATTACGCCAACTTGTAAACAGAACGCCTATAGAGAGTGGGGTAAATACTCATACGATACAGGAACGCAAAGTTTTAGTTTGAAATGATCCGTGCGATTCAGTTTGATTGGAGAATAAATCGTTATGATTCGTTGAAATCTATGCGATTCGTTCGAAATGATTCAATTCGTTCTAATCGATGCGATTTGTTGCATAAACATTCATTTTCCATTCTAAATGTAAATCTGTTGCTGATGGAGCTCATGAGCTAGGCCTCTCTGAGCTGGATCTATCTGAGCTGACTTCTGCGTGTGTGTGTATAAATGATGTAAGCCTATGGTGTATGTACTGTGTGTGTGTAAATTATGTACAGTATGTACACCATTCTGTATAATTCTGGCCCTTCTTTGGACACTGTGTTAACAACCCTCCAGACGAACTTCAATGCCATACAACTCTCCTTCCGTGGCCTCCAACTGCTCTTAAATACAAGTAAAACTAAAAGCATGCTCTTCAACCGATCGCTGCCTGCACCTGCCCGCCCATCCAGCATCACTACTCTGGACGGTTCTGACTTAGAATATGTGGACAACTACAAATACCTAGGTGTCTGGTTAGACTGTAAACTCTCCTTCCAGACTCACATCAAACATCTCCAATCCAAAGTTAAATCTAGAATTGGCTTCCTATTTCGCAACAAAGCATCCTTCACTCATGCTGCCAAACATACCCTCATAAAACTGACCATCCTACCGATCCTCGACTTCGGCGATGTCATTTACAAAATAGCCTCCAATACCCTACTCAATAAATTGGATGCAGTCTATCACAGTGCCATCTGTTTTGTCACCCATATACTACCCACCACTGCGACCTGTACGCTCTCGTTGGCTGGCCCTCGCTTCATACTCATCGCCAAACCCACTGGCTCCACGTCATCTACAAGACCCTGCTAGGTAAAGTCTCCCCTTATCTCAGCTCACTGGTCACCATAGCAGCACCCACCTGTAGCACGCGCTCCAGCAGGCATATCTCACTGGTAACCCCCAATGCCAATTCCTCCTTCGGCCACCTCCTTCCAGTTCTCTGCTGCCAATGACTGAAACGAACTACAAAAATCTCTGAAACTGGAAACACTTATCTCCCTCACTAGCTTTAAGCACCAGCTGTCAGAGCAGCTCACAGATTACTGCACCTGTACATAGCCCATCTATAATTTAGCCCAAACAATTACCTCTTCCCCTACTGTATTTATTTATTTTGCTCCTTTGCACCCCATTATTTATATTTCTACTTTGCACTTTCTTCCACTGCAAATCTACCATTCCAGTGTTTTACTTGCTATATTGTATGTACTTTGCCACCATGGCCTTTTTTTGCCTTTACCTCCCTTATCTCACCTCATTTGCTCACATTGTATACGGACTTATTTTTCTACTGTATTATTAACTGTATGTTTGTTTTACTCCATGTGTAACTCTGTTGTTGTATGTGTCAAACTGCTTTGCTTTATCTTGGCCAGGTCGCAATTGTAAATGAGAACTTGTTCTCAACTTGCCTACCTGGTTAAATAAAGGTGAAACAAAATGGCTATGGCTATACTATGTACACACCTGATCTGATCTAGGCATCTAGCACCCCACTACCACTATCAAATTAGGCATCTATGCCCCCCCCCCACACACACACACTTTGCTTCAGAAATCACCATCACCCACTAATGAACTTGTCATTTTTGCAGATTAAGATAGAGATAGAAATATATCAATATTTATTGTTTACAAATTAGATATGACGTAGCCAATGAATATATAGCACAACTTTGGATTACACCCCATCTCAAAATCGAATGGTGAGCTTATTTTCTCCTCCCGCTTTGGCCATGCAGTGCGCCTTGCTAAAGTGATTCCTCGTTATTAAATTATGAACTTTACCCTGTATATCTAAAAATATGAAAAATCTACCAAAACTATTGCTGATGGTAAAGCTGAACAATATAAATTAAAGCTATTGTAAGCCCTGTTCAGCAGGTATCACCAGATGAGAGTTGTGTCTCCGGTAGTTTACATTTTATTCTGGTTAAACACAATTTTCAACAGTGTATAGATAACAATAACCTAGCAAATTACATAGGTTGTCACTTAACTAATCAAGCCTAATATCACGCAAGCCATTTTAGCATTTTAATGCTGGTGCTGCGCAGATGTGCAAGATCAGGAACAGGCTGCCTACCTCACATTGGTCAGCCTGCGAAGCTGGGCACAGTGGGCAGTTTGACTAGGCTACTGATACTCCCTAGGGTTGTTTGGCTCGCAAAATGACTTGTAGATCAATAACTGTTAACAGTTGCATGCAGTTCGACACTGAAGGAGAGGATGTATCAGTTGTCACAAAATATTAGGTATTTTCGAAAAGGTAGAAAGTAATAGGAGAAAAATAATTTTGTAAATGATCAATTTGTAAAGTTTGAATCGATTTTGCAGTCATATCTTAAACATTTGAATCGGGGACCAATGCGTATCGGTGAATTGTTACAACCTTAGTAAATACTCATCAACAGATAGCGATTTAGCATACGTTTTTGGGATCTGTGCTAAAACTAAAAAAAAATTCTTAATATACTACAGTCAGAGCAACAGAAACAGAATAAAACTGTTCAGTTGTGCACTTGTATGACAATGATTTCTGATAATGTCTATGCTAGCACTGGTGTTTACCCCCCTTCACAATGACATTGTTTACAAGATGATGTCCCTGGTTGCCCTCAAGTTATTATCTAAGAACTGTGTGAAAATATCTTCTGAAATATGTCCAAGCCTTCATTATCTTCACTCAACAATGGATACACAGCGTTCCGGCTATGGACACTTCGAAACAGCTCCTTTGATTTACAGTGACCGTAAAACAACGGTTGTGAGTTTCAATGACTGACAATAATTACATGCATGTGGCCCCAAAAACTAGTAAGCAACATTCCAATCATAACTGTTGGCCCCACAATAACAACTTCAAGCCAATAGTGTACTCAAAACTCAGGCACTGACTACTTAGTACAGTCAGTACCTTCCTCCTGCCTCCTTCCATTCTTAACATTTTCTAGGCATGTCTCACCTCATCTAACATTTTATTTTTGAGCATCGGTAAGCCCCAATGTTTGGCAGTATAGTATAGTCCACATGTTCAGTGTCAGTGTCACCATAGTGACTGTGTAGGGTTGTAAACAGATATTCTGAAGGGAGAATAACAATGTTATGTAAGGCACTGTAAAAGAAGGGAGAAGGAGGGGATGCACTGATGGGGGGGGGGCATGTTGGATAACAAATTATGGGTTAAAGGTCAACAAGCATAGCGGAGGTGACGTGATGAGATGCTAAAAAAGATTCCCCTGTCATAATTTACATTTGACACCTTTAAAGAAGGCTAAGTATGGATTTAAGGTGCCCATATACCTATATTTCAACTGAATTTTTACAGTTATAGTCCACTTCCTCTAGTGTCAGAGTTGGCTTATAGAGCCAAGAATTATATCACAAACTATATCACAATATAGGCCATAGAGTATAGATTCTATAGTATGTTTTTATATTGCCGTGCATGCATGGTTTTATGGTTTTATCCATGGTTTTATCCATTTTTGTTTCATTTATACTGGAACTGCCGTGCGTAACATACATGGATCTCAACCTGAAGCAATAACCCCTCAAAAGTTCCCTCTCTCCACATCTCAACTCAGTCATATCATATCCCAGCAGCATTTTAGCACAGCAGCCATGTGAGGTGGAAGGCCGCTGTCTTCTGCAGCGCCCCTGTTTCCCGTTTAAGTCTTTAGGGCTTCCTGGTAGATTAACCAATCACCAGTTAGAATGAGCCTCTTTTTGTTCTCCTAGTTCATTTCACACTCTTAAAGAAAAAGGTGTTATGCAGAACCTAAAAGGGTTTTACGGCTATCCCCACAGGAGAACACTTTGAAGAACCCTTTTCGGTTCCATGTAGAACTCTTTTGGTTCCAGGTACAACCCTTTTTGTAGAACTGTTTCCACACAGGGTTCCACATGGAACCCAAAAGGGTTGTACCTATGGAACCAAAAAGGGTTCTCCTATGGGGACAGCTGAAGAACCCTTTTGGAACTATTTTTTCTAAAAGAGTGCCGGACTGGGGCCATAATGGTAATGATGTTTGTGTTTCCCAGTAAGGCCCCCAGACCTTCTCTAGCAGTTGGGCCCCAGAGACCAGCCATAAGTCATTGGGAGGGGAAAAGCCAGCTAGCCTAGCTAGCGCTTCTGACTCACAACCCTGATAACATTTACAGTTAATGAGAAACAAATCGAGGGGACGAGCGAACAGGCAAACAATGTTTTTTCTTCTTTTATGAGAGCTGTTAATCTGGTTTTTGTGTCTTTCCCTAGTACAGTGGATTGGTTATTTTAGTCTTCTGAATGTGGGTTTCATTTGTGTGTTTTTGAGGAAAGGTTTGAGGAAAAGCAAGATGTAGATGAATGCTTAAAGGGATAGTTCAGGGAAATTACATAATTTAGATGTTTGCTTTCGTACCTTAAAGCAGTCTATGGACAAGGAGTGACTGCAATCCAGATTTACAACTGGTTTGTTATAGCCACCGGCTGCCAACAAATCCTAATATTAAGTAAGGAAACATATTTAAATATGCAATTTCGCTGAATGATCCCTTTAATGTCAATACATTAATAACATGAAGGTTTCAGATAACTTACAATAACTATACATTATAGTGCATATATGGTTTTGATATCGAAGATGACCGCTCCTCATTGTATGGCTATCCTCGGCCGTTTTATACCCCTAGTAATCTGCAGTGGCGTGACGAGGGCAGAGAGACCCTCTGAGATCCTCTTCTCCTATTACAGCACAAGTCACGCTGCGGTTCTCAGGACCAAACTCTGATCCCATTACTCTCTACAGTCTTGTAACAGCTTTATTCACATCCCTTTCTCATTGTCACGATTGTCGTCTTCGTCTTCTGACGATATAACGAAATCATCGTCGGAAAAGGTAGACCAATACGCAGCAGAGTCGATAGAGTTCATCTTGAACATTTAATGAAATTCAACACGAATACAAAAACAACAAACAAGAAAACGAACGATACACTGACAGTCTGCAAAGCTCAACACAGCACAATCACTCCCTTATATATGGGACTCTCAATCAAAGGCAGATAGACAACACCTGCCTTCAACTGAGAGTCCCAACACCAATTAACCAACATAGAAACACACTCACCAGATTAGACATAGAAATACATAAACAGACTATAAACCAAAACCCTGGAAATACTAAATCAAACCCCCCTTTGAACAAACACACCACCCTGAACCACATAAAACAAATACCCTCTGTCACGCCCTGACCAAACTACAAAACAATTAACCTTATATACTGGCCAGGACGTGACAGTACCCCCCCCTTAAAGGTGCTACCCCGGAAGCACCTTAACAAAAAAAAAAAAATACCCCCAAACAATACCCAAAAGAAAAATTCCCCCTTACTAAAGGGAGGGAAGGGAGGGTGGCTGCCATCAACGACGGCACTGTGCTACACCCCCCCTCCCCAACCCACCTATTTTTGGAGGTGGCTCCGGCTCAGGCCGTTCCAGGCTGTCTGGGCAGTCTGGCAGCTCGGGACAGTCTGGGCAGTCTGGCAGCTCGGGACAGTCTGGGCAGTCTGGCAGCTCGGGACAGTCTGGGCAGTCTGGCAGCTCGGGACAGTCTGGGCAGTCTGGCAGCTCGGGACAGTCTGGGCAGTCTGGCAGCTCGGGACAGTCTGGGCAGTCTGGCAGCTCGGGACAGTCTGGGCAGTCTGGCAGCTCGGGGCAGTCTGGCCACTCGGGACGTTCAGGGCAGTCTGGCCACTCGGGACGTTCAGGGCAGTCTGGCCACTCCGGCAGGTCAGGGCAGTCTGGCCACTCCGGCAGGTCAGGGCAGTCTGGCCACTCCGGCAGGTCAGGGCAGTCTGGCCACTCCGGCAGGTCAGGGCAGTCTGGCCACTCCGGCAGGTCAGGGCAGTCTGGCCACTCCGGCAGTTCAGCGCAGTCTGGCCACTCCGGCAGTTCAGCGCAGTCTGGCCACTCCGGCAGTTCAGCGCAGTCTGGCCACTCCGGCAGTTCAGCGCAGTCTGGCCACTCCGGCAGTTCAGCGCAGTCTGACCACTCCGGCGACTGTTGACTGGCGGGCAGCTCCGACGACTGTTGACTGACGGGCAGCTCCGACGACTGTTGACTGACGGGCAGCTCCGACGACTGTTGACTGGCGGGCAGCTCCGACGACTGTTGACTGGCGGGCAGCTCCGACGACTGTTGACTGGCGGGCAGCTCCGACGACTGTTGACTGGCGGGCAGCTCCGACGACTGTTGACTGGCGGGCAGCTCCGACGACTGTTGACTGGCGAGGCTGGGTTTACGCACTTGCCGTTTAGTGCGGGGAGCGGGAACAGGACGAGTCGGACTGGGTGGACGCACTTCCGGGTCCGCACGAGAGACAGGAGCTGGAAACCCAGGGCTATGGAGGCGCACAGCCGGTCTAGATCTTACCTCCTGCACAACCCGCCTTGGCTGGATGGAACTAGTAGCCCTGTACGAGCGGAGTGCTCTTACAATGCAGACTGGGCTGTGCAGGGGCCTGATGGTAGCCGTGCGTAGAGCGGGAGTTGGGTAGCCTGGTCCTCGGAGGCGTACCGGCGACCAGATGCGCTGCGCAGGCATCCTCCTACCAGGCTGGATGCCCGCTCTAGCACGGCACCTGCGAGGGGCTGGAATAACTCGCACCGGACTGTGCGTGCGTATGGGTGAGATAGTGCGCTTCTCAGCAAAACATGGCGCTCCCCACCTCATACGCTCCTCCATATAACCACGGGTAGCTGGCTTCCGGCTCTTCCTTCGCCTAGCCAAACTACCCGTGTGCCCCCCCCCAAAAATGTCTTGGGGGTGCCTCTCGTGCTTCTCCCTCAGCGCGTCTCTGGCCTCGTACCATCGCCTCTCCGCCTTGGCTGCCTCAATTTCCCACTGCGGGCGCTGATAATCCCCAGCCTGATGCCAAGGTCCGGCCCCGTCCAGAATTTCTTCCCAAGTCCACTTCTCCCGCCAGTCCAGCTCGAACGCCGTCTGCTCCTTCCTCTGCTGCTTGGTCCTTTGGTGGTGGGTGATTCTGTCACGATTGTCGTCTTCGTCTTCTGACGATATAACGAAATCATCGTCGGAAAAGGTAGACCAATACGCAGCAGAGTCGATAGAGTTCATCTTGAACATTTAATGAAATTCAACACGAATACAAAAACAACAAACAAGAAAACGAACGATACACTGACAGTCTGCAAAGCTCAACACAGCACAATCACTCCCTTATATATGGGACTCTCAATCAAAGGCAAATAGACAACACCTGCCTTCAACTGAGAGTCTCAACACCAATTAACCAACATAGAAACACACTCACCAGATTAGACATAGAAATACATAAACAGACTATAAACCAAAACCCTGGAAATACTAAATCAAACCCCCCTTTGAACAAACACACCACCCTGAACCACATAAAACAAATACCCTCTGTCACGCCCTGACCAAACTACAAAACAATTAACCTTATATACTGGCCAGGACGTGACACTCATTTCAGTTTGGTTTTGAAATATGACAACTGCGGCTTCAAAGATATCCCCAGCCAGACTGAGCCTACAGCGGTTACATCTCTCTAAAACCTGCTGGTAACCCCCAAGCTAACAAATTATGTATCCCAGAACGTTGTGAGAAAGTATTTTGTTTAATAACCAAAGCAGAAACTTGAGGGAACTTTCTGTGTTTGTTGGGCTATATCTATTTTAACCAACCTCGCTCTAAATCCTACCCTATCACACCCCTCTCCTTTACCTTTATTTCACTAGTGCATGGTAAACCATGCCAATATATCCCCCAAACACCGGCTTTGAGGGCATTATCACTTTTATACAATGGGTTACCAACATATTCAAATAATGGTATGGTTGCCACAGACGCGGACCAGTCGTTCATTCTTTTTGTTCTATATCTATGGACACGACCCTGTCGTTCGTTCTAAATGTTCCATTGCCATACTGGCTGGCAACGTTCTTATCCCTTGCTTGCTAGGTAGCCAACTACGGCTAACTTACAGTCACGTCAAACAGTGCAGACCGAATAACAACAGTAGCTGCACTTGTTTAAGCTGTTTTCTAGTGACATTTATTTGGATACACCCATAACAATTAGCTAATGAAGCAAGATTTCGCCTGGCATAGAAAATGTGCTCTCTCGTCAGGACACTGCTGTTCAGAGGAGCTAGCCAACAACACATCTAACACAATAACTTCAAACTGAATCTGGAAAGACTGCAAACTAACTGCACTTTGTTTCGTTTGACCTTTTTTCAATTGACATTTCTTTGTATATATCCATAAAAATTATGCCAGCTGATTCAGGATTTCGACTGGCTGAGAAACGCTGCCTGCCTCTCTCTCTCGTCCCGACTCCTACACGTTCATTACTATGGGACAGTTGGAGATCGAATTTGAATATTGAAACAATGTTGCACATGTCGGAGAGACAGACAGCAAGGTTTATACAAATCTCCGCTTTTGAAAACGAAATGTTAGTCTGAAAGAAATGAGATAATGTCTAGATGCTTTTTATAGTGGAGATCAAGTTTATAACTTGCCTGCCTGGGCTAATGAGACAGTAGATTACGCAGTCAGATGGAACAGAGTAAATAGGCATTTTAACATCATAGATTTAGCCGGTGGTAACTTGTGGAGTCGACACCTGCTGGAATGCGCTTTTAACCAATCAGCATTCAGGATGAGACCCACCCGTTGTATAATCCTTTCTGGTAGCCATATGTTGAGATTATCCACAAAGGATATAGCAAAGCAAACTAACTGAAAGTAGACTTCAATCCAACTTTAGCTCAGTACAGTGTAACACCTAGGGCTGTTGCTGTGACCGTATTACCGCCACACCGGCAGTCATGAGTTAAGACTGCAGTATAATTCCACATGACTGATGAGTCACTAAATCTCCTCTTATGTACTCGGGACATGTTTTGGTAGTAGGCCTGCCCAACTTGATAACAACCATCAGGTCCTAATGGCCAAAACAGTATAATGCTTTTATAATTCACCTCACTGTAATGATCAATTTGAAGAAAGAAGCAGGTTGAAACTTGAGTGTAAAACACAGTTGTTGTGGATGTTGTTTCAAAGCCTAAGAACAGAATGGACAGGGCATTCTGAACTGATGATTAATTCAAAACACCCATACGCATATTAGAGCTTATGAGTACACATAGGCTTATGAGCCAAAGCCCCCCCCCCCCAAAAAAATACAACCCATAGCCTACCGCATATTACGCACAGCAGAAAAACATAAAACAAATCTGATTTAAGATGTTTTTTGTACATAATTGGTCTAGCCTATAGGGCCTACTCCAAAATGAAACAAATTCAGGAATCGCCTTTGAGTGTGGACCAGAACATGTGAGCAGAGTTGAGCGGTTGGAAATCCCGCTTATGGAGCAGTGATTGCACACTACTCTGGCTGCTCCAAATTCGCACCAATCATTAAAATCACAATTTAATCAATACCTATATCTATTTTTGTGACTACCTGGACCTACCATTTGGTTTTGAAGTATTGAAACCAAACATATGATTTAAATGAAATGTATTTTAATAAACATGAAAAGGTGAATGTGAGAAGCGCTCATCATTTCAAATAGGTTACATGTCATATTAAAGAACAAATAAACACTCTAAATAAAAATAAATGTCCTCACTGTCAACTGCATTTATTTTCAGCAAACTTAACATGTGTAAATATTTGTATGATCATAACAAGATTCAACAACTGAGACATAAACTGAACAAGTTCCACAGACATGTGACTAACAGAAATGGAATAATGTGTCCCTGAACAAAGGGGGATCAAAATCAAAGTAACAGTCAGTATCTGGTGTGGCCACCAGCTGCATTAAGTACTGCAGTGCATCTCCTCCTCATGGACTGCACCAGATTTGCCAGTTCTTGCTGTGATATGTTACCCCACTCTTCCACCAAGGCACCTGCAAGTTCCCAGACATTTCTGGGGGGAATGGCCCTAGCCCTCACCCTTCAATCCAACAGGTCCCAAACGTGCTCAATGGGATTGAGATCCGGGATCTTCGCTGGCCATGGCAGAACACTGACATTCCTGTCTTGCAGGAAATCACGCACAGAACGAGCAGTATGGCTGGTGGCATTGTCATGCTGGAGGGTCATGTCAGGATGAGCCTGCAGGAAGGGTACCACATGAGGGAGGAGGATGTCTTCCCTGTAACGCACAGCATTGAGATTGCCTGCAATGACAACAAGCTCAGTCCGATGATGCTGTGACACACCGCCCAAGACCATGACGGACCCTCCACCTCCAAATCGATCCCGCTCCAGAGTACAGGCCTCGGTGTAACGATCATTCCATAAACGCGAATCCGACCATCACCCCTGGTGAGACAAAACAGCGACTTGTCAGGGAAGAGCACTTTTTGCCAGTCCTGTCTGGTCCAGCGACGATGGGTTTGTGCCCATAGGCGACGCTGTTGCCGGTGATGTCTTGTGAGGACCTGCCTTACAACAGGCCTACAAGCCCTCAGTCCAGCCTCTCGCAGCCTATTGTGGACAGTCTGAGCACTGATGGCGGGATTGTGCGTTCCTGGTGTAACTCGGGCAGTTGTTGTTGCCATCCTGTACCTGTCCCGCAAGTGTGATGTTCGGATGTACCGATCCTGTGCAGGTGTTTTTACACATGGTCTGCCACTGCGAGGATGATCAGCTATCCGTCCTGTCTCCCTGTAGCGCTGTCTTAGGCGTCTCACAGTACGGACATTGCAATTTATTGCCCTGGCCACAACTGCAGTCCTCATGCCTCCTTAGGCATGCTGCAAGGCACGTTCACGTAAATTAGCAGGGACCCTGGGCATCTTTCTTTTGGTGTTTTCAGAGTCAGTAAAAGGGTCTCTTTAGTGTCCTAAGTTTTCATAACTGTGACCTTAATTGCCTACCATCTGTAAGCTGTTATCACAGCTGTCTGATTGATCGGACCAACGCGTAGCATGGTTGTGGTTCCACGTATTTATTCAACCTGAAACTGAATGCAATACACTTATACTTGAAAATACAAAAACAACAAACCATGACGCAGAGAGGAAAACACACTACTCAAAAGATAATCACCCACAAAACAGGAAGAGAGAAACCCCTACTTAAATATGATCTCTAATCAGAGGCAACGAGGATCAGTTGCCTCCAATTAGAGATCAACTCAAACAATCTCAACATAGAAAAACTAGAACTTAAACATAGAAATAGAAAACATAGAACAAACACCCCCTGTCATGTCCTGACCTACTCTACCATAGAAAATAACAATTTACTATGGTCAGGACGTGACAGCTGTTAATGTTTTAATGACCGTTCCACAGGTGAATGTTCATTAATTGGTTATGGTTCATTGAACAAGCATGGGAAACAGTGTTTAAACCCTTTACAATGAAGATCTGCAAAGTTATTTTATTTATTTTATTTCACCTTTATTTAACCAGGTAGGCCAGTTGAGAACAAGTTCTCATTTACAACTGTGACCTGGCCAAGATAAAGCAAAGCAGTGCGACAAAAACAACACAGAGTTACACATAAACAAACGTACAGTCAATAACACAAAAGAAAATCAAAATAGAAAAATCTATGTACAGTGTGTGCAAATGTAGAAGAGTAAGGAGTTAGGCAATTAATAGGCCCTAGAGGCAAAAATAATTACAATTTAGCATTAATACTGGAGTGATAGATGTGCAGATGATGATGTGCAAGTAGAGACACTGGGGTGCGAAGAAGCAAGAGGTTAAGTAATAATATGGGGATGAGGTAGTCGGGTGTGCTATTTACAGATTGGCTGTGTACAGTGATCGGTAAGCTGCTCAGACAGCTGATGCTTAAAATTAGAGAGGGAGATATAAGACTCCAGCTTCAGAGATTTTTGCAATTCGTTCCAGTCATTGGCAGCAGAGACCTAAGAGGAAAGGCGGCCAAAGGAAGTTTTGGCTTTGGGGATGACCAGTGCAATATACCTGCTGGAGCGTGCGCTACGGGTGGGTGTTTCTATGGTGACCAGTGAGCTGAGATAAGGCAGGGCATTTACCTAGCAAAGACTTATAGTTGACCTGGAGCCAGTGGGTTTGGCGACGGATACGTAGTCAGGGCCAGCCAACGAGAGCATTCAGGTCGCAGTGGTGGTTAGTATATGGGGCTTTGATGATAAAATGGATGGCACTGTGATAGACAACATCCAGTTTGCTGAGTAGAGTGTTGGGGGCTATTTTGTGAATGACATCACCGAAGTCAAGGATAGGAGGGATAATCAGTTTTACAAGGGTATGTTTGGCAGCATGAGTGAAGGAGGCTTTGTTGCGAAATAGGAAGCCAATTCTAGATTTAATTTTGGATTGGAGATACTTAATGTATGTCTGGAAGGAGAGTTTACAGTCTAACCAGACACCTAGGTATTTGTAGTTGTCCACATATTCAGATAGAGTTCAGTGTGTCAAATCGGAGGGCCTGTTGTCCGGACCTCTGGCAGTCTCTATGGGTGTGCCACAGGGTTCAATTATCGGGCCGACTCTTTTCTCTGTATATATCAATGATGTCCCTCTTGCTGCTGGTGATTCTCTGATCCACCTCTACGCAGACGACACCATTCTGTATACATCTGGCTCTTCTTTGGACAATGTGCTAACAAACCTCCAAACAAGCTTCAACCCCATACAACACTCCTTCCGTGGCCTCCAACTGCTTTTAAATGCTAGTAAAACAAAGTGCATGCTCTTCAACCGATTGCTGCACAAACCCTCCCGCCCGACCAGCATCGCTACTCTGGACGGTTCTGACCTAGAGAAGTATTTGGTGAACCAGGCTAGGCAGTCATTTGAGAAGCCAAGGCTATTGAGACTGCCAATAAGAATGCTGTGATTGAAAGAGTCGAAAGCCTTGGCCAGGTCAATGAAGATGGCTGCACAGTACTGTCTTTTATCGATGGTGGTTATGATATCCTGTTAGGGATAGGGAGCAGTATTTACATGGCCGGATAAAAAAACGTACCCGATTTAATCTGGTTATTACTACTGCCCTGAAACTAGAATATGCATACAATTATTGGCTTTGGATAGAAAACACCCTAAAGTTTCTAAAACTGTTTGAATGGTGTCTGTGAGTATAACAGAACTCATATGGCAGGCAAACACCTGAGAAGATTCTGTACAGGAAGTGGCCTGTCTGACCATTCCTTGAGCTTCTTGGCTCTGTTTAAAGAAAATTTAGGATCTTTGCTGTAATGTGACACTTCCTACGGCTCCCATAGGCTCTCAGAACCCGGGAAAAAGCTGAATGATGTAATTCCAGGCGCTGGCTGAAAAACTTTAGCGCCTTTGGATGGTGGTCGATCAGAGGGCCATCAGACTGAGGCTCGTGCACGAGGGGATCCCATGTTCTTACTTTCTCTCTTTGTACTAAAAAAACGATTTCCCGGTCCGAATATTATCGCTTTTTTACGAGAAAAATGGCATAAAAATTGATTTTAAACAGCGGTTGACATGCTTCGAAGTACGGTAATGGAATATTTAGAATTTTTTTGTCACTAAATGTGTCGTGCTCGTCACCCTTCTTTACCATTCGGATAGTGTCTTGAACGCACGAACAAAACAGAGGATATTTGAACATAACTATGGATTATTTTCAACCAAACCAACATTTGTTATTGAAGTAGAAGTCCTGGGAGTGCATTCTGACGAAGACAGCAAAGGTAATAACATTTTTCTTATAGTAAATCTGACTTTGGTGAGTGCTAAACTTGGTCGGTGTCTAAATAGCTAGCCCTGTGATGCCGGGCTATCTACTGAGAATATTGCAAAATGTGCTTCCACCGAAAAGCTATTTTAAAATCGGACATAGCGAGTGCATAGAGGAGTTCTGTATCTATAATTCTTAAAATAATTGTTATGTTTTTTGTGAACGTTTATCGTGAGTAATTTAGTAAATTCACCGGAAGTTTGCGGGGGGTATGCTTGTTCTGAACGTCACATGCTAATGTAAAAAGCTGGTTTTTGATATAAATATGAACTTGATTGAACAAAACATGCATGTATTGTGTAACATAATGTCCTAGGGTTGTCATCTGATGAAGATCATCAAAGGTTAGTGCTGCATTTAGCTGTCTTTTGGGTTTATGTGACATTATATGCTAGCTTGAAAAATGGGTGTCTGATTATTTCTGGCTGGGTACTCTGCTGACATAATCTAAAGTTTTGCTTTCGTTGTAAAGCCTTTTTGAAATCGGACAGTGTGGTTAGATTAACGAGAGTCTTGTCTTTAAAATGCTGTAAAAAAGTCATATGTTTGAGAAATTGAAGTAATAGCATTTCTAAGGTATTTGAATATCGCGCCACGGGATTACATTGGCTGTTGCGTAGGTGGGACGATTTCGTCCCACATACCCCAGAGAGGATATCGTTTAGGACCTTGAGTGTGGCTGAGGTGCACCCATGACCAGCTCGGAAACCAGATTGCATAGTGGAGAAGGTACGGTGGGATTCGAAATGGTCAGTGATCTGTTTGTTAACTTGGCTTTAGAAGATTTTAGATAGGCAGGGCAGGATGGATATAGGTCTATATCCATAGGGGGGGGTGCTGAGGGGGTGCTGAGATGTTGGTCAGGGTAGGGGTAGCCAGGTGGAAAGCATGGCCAGCCTTAGAAAAATGCTTATTGATATTATCAATTATCGTAGATTTATCGATGGTGACAGTGTTTCCTATTCTCAGTGTAGTGGGCAGCTGGGAGGAGGTGCTCTTATTCTCCATGGACTTTACAGTGTCCCAAAACGTTTTGGAATTAGTGCTACAGGAAGCAAATTTCTGTTTCAAAAAGCTAGCTTTAGCTTTCCTAACTGACTGAGTATATTGGTTCCTGACTTCCCTGAAAAGTTGCATATTGCGGGGGCTATTAGATGCTAATGCAGAACGCCACAGGATGTTTTTGTGCTGGTCAAGTGGGATTGATTTGCACTTTTCCCACCAACGTATGTTCATCTCTAGGAGACAGAACGTGTCTCCTTCCTGATCGGTATGACTTTTGCGTGGTCGCATGGTGTTTATACTTGCGTGCTATTGTTTGTACAGATGAATGTGGTACCTTCAGGCGTTTGGAAATTGCTCCGAAGGATGAACCAGACTTGTGGAGGTCTACAATTAAAAAATTGGCTGATTTCTTTTGATTTTCCCATGATGTCAAGCAAAGAGGCACTGAGTTTGAAGGTAGGCCTTGAAATACATCCACAGGTACACCTCCAATTGACTCAAATGATGTCAATTACCCTAACAGAAGCTTCTAAAGCTATGACATAATTTTATGGAATTTTCCAAGCTTTTTAAAGGCACAGTCTACTTCGTGTATGTAAACTTCTGACCCACTGGAATTGTGATACAGAGAATTATAAGTGAAATAATCTGCCTGTAAACAATTGTTTGAAAAATTACTTGTGTCATGCACAAAGTAGATGTCCTAACCGACTTGCTAAAACTATAATTTGTTAACAAGAAATTTGTGGAGTGGTTGAAAAACGAGTTTTAATGACTCCAACCTAAGTGTATGTAAACTTCCGACTTCAACTGTATATCTTTTGTTAGTTCTACATTTTTTGAATGGGGCATGCTTATTTAAAGACGGATTTTTATTTGGATTTTTACAAATGAACTTTGAAAGACAGGGTCCTGAAAAAGGGACGTTTCTTTTTTTTGCTCAGTTTAGGTCAGGAGCCAGACAGGGAGCCTAAGAAGGAATGGAAATTCATTATTTAGGCAATATTATTTCAATTATTTCAAGGCTATAGCCTATAAAGAAATACATTGTGAAGCATTTGTGAGTGCGACACACTAGGATGGTACGGAGTCAGGACGTTAAGCGCTCAGCATTTAAACAACATTTTTCATTGTAGTCAGAAAATTGCATATATGGGCTGTGACATATAGGCTGTGAATTAAATATAAATTATTAGGCTCAGTCTACAATGCCTTTGAATTCATTTTTAGAAACACCAGTTTGGCCAGAGTCTGTGGCTTTAGGAGAATATTGTCACGTCCTGACCATAGAAAGATGTTATTTTCTATGGTAGAGTAGGTCAGGGCATGACAGGGTTTTTTCCCTATGTTTTCTATTTCTATGTTTAGGTTCTAGTTTTGTATTTCTATGTTGGGGTTTTTGTTTGGGATGATCTCCAGAGGCAGCTGGTTCTCGTTGTATCTAATTGGAGATCATACTTAAGTAGGTGTTTTTCCACCTGGGTTTTGTGGGAGATTCATTTTGAGTTGTGTATGTTTCACCTCTGTGTCACGGTTTGTTGTTTTTGTCTTTCAGTTTATTTATGTATTGCATAGTTTCACAGTGTAATTAAAAATGTGGAACGACACACACGCTGCACCTTGGTCCTCTCATTCCTACGACAACCGTGACAAATATCCTCTCCACGCTTGCAGAGCCATTGGGGATGATAAACACCCTTTTGGGCACTCTTGCCAGCTGGGCAGGAATGCAGAGTTTTTTTTTTATATATATATAGGTAGGCCTAAAGGTTTTTATGCAAAATAACCCAATCAAAACGGAAAGCTCCTTAAAAGTTGGAATATACCAGGCCAATTGGGACAAAATCAATTATGGCCATTGTATAGATAATAGGAAAAAGATTTTTATAGATATTAGATAATAGATAGGAAAAATATTTTTTTGTTTATAAATGCATGACACAATTAGCTACCCACCTCGTTCCTTTCTTTTAACATGTGCATGTAGTAAGTACACCATCATGCTTTCTGGATGTGTGTCTTTTCAGATTCCACGATGATTCTAAGGTTGTGGACATTAGAGCACCGCACTCCCTCTCTTGCTCTTGGTCCTCATCTTTGTAAGTCACCTTGATTTTATACCTGTGTGTTTTATCCCTTTCTTTATGAAAATATTTAGCGAACTCCATGTCAGCAGTTAAAGCAAGGGGCTATAGCAGCAGACAAGTAGACTACAAATGCATACTGGGCCAGGCATGCCCTTAGCTCGTGAAGTGAGCGCTACTGGAGCCCTATTAGAGTGAAATTGTAGTGGGCTAAAAGGCCGACACTACAGCCTTTGGGAATCTTGCTACAGCATACAATGATGTTCTAGACAATTCTGTACTTCCAACGTTGTTTTTTGTTTTATTACCTAGGCAAGTCAGTTAAGAACAAATAATTGTTTTCAGTGACAGCCTAGGAACAGTGGATTAACTGCCTTGTTCAGGGGCAGAACAACATATCTTTTACATTGTTTTACCTTGTCAGCTCGGGGATTCGATCTTGCAACCTCACTAGGCTGCCTGCCGCCCCGTAGAAGTAGAACGCCATCCAAGAACTAGTAGAACGCCTTCCAAGAACTTAGTAGCAGCAGTTTGGGGATGGCCTGCTTCTGTCAATGTGCCCTTTAGCAAGACACTTTACCCTAATTGCTAAATGACTTAAATGTAAATGCTGTACTTACTGTAAAGTCAAGACACCTTGGTCATTCATAACACACAAAAATGCTAAATGAAACACAAATGTATTAACACTAACGGTTAAAATAAATAAAAATCTAAGTTTAAACCATACATTTCCTTTCATTTTTACATTTTTAAACAATACAAATACTTTAAGTTTCAAAAAGTCCAGCAATGCAATTACATTGAACACTACACAAGGCTGTGAATAGTGTTGCTTGTCCCTGAGCTGGTGGACAAATGGTTCTTGACTCTCTGCCTGCTGGAGGTACTGCATGTTGGTTCCAACCTTAAAATTAACAACAAAGAAAGTTAGCAGGCCTGTTAGGAAATGCCTTTGTCACAACATCTGTATAAGGGCATTTCTGTGCTGCACCAGAAATACTCTGAATGGGGTGATGGGAAACTCCTTTCAATTCATATTATTGTATTCCTCTTTCATTTACATATCTTATGACGTGACTATGAGACGTGGCTTTATCTAGGGGAATTTTATTTAGTTGAGCCTGCTAGCTAGCTAAATGTAATACTGGTATAGCTAGCTAGCTAGCTTATGCTGCTAACATTAGCTAGCTATCTAACGTTAGCTGGCTAGCAATTGCTGTGAATTCACTGAAATTAACATTTAACTACTACAATTCAAATTACAATAAATAAAGGATAACTTACACATTTTTGCTATCCAGTGGCACCACAAGTGGGCATTTGATTTGCGAATTCCATCACATGTGTGCTTACAGCGCTACAGAAACACCTATAACCAAACAGTGCATGCGTTAAAGGGGAATTAAAGGTTAACTACAGTCAAAAATCGAAGTTTCTTACATTTTTACAAGACCTCAAAAGTGGACCCCTGATGCGGTTTAAGTACTGTTTTGAACACATAAAATAAAATGTTGTTTCTCTATTAAAAAAGTGTGAAAAGAATGGGGGGAAAACAGAAAGAATGGGAGAAATACAAAACCTGTAAAAACAAAACTGAGAAAAGAAAATTTGGGAGAAAAAAACAGAATTAGGAAAAAAATACAAACTGATTTAAAATGCCATCGTAAAATTGTTGCTGTGCATGACTGCACTTTAGGGCGTGTGTCATCCTGCAGCACAGCATTTTGGGGAAAGTTGAGGTCAAGGTCTAATATTGGCTATGCACCCAAGAGGGAAAGCGGTTGGGCCATCCTAAAAATGTTTTAGAGTAATATAATAGAAAATGCCATTTAGCAGACGCTGTTGTCCAAAGCGACTTACAGTCATGTGTGCATACATTTTTACGTATGGGTGGTCCGGGGAATCAAACCCACTATCCTGGCATTGCAATGCTCTACCAAGATGCATGACAAGGTTATACATGCTTTGTGAAACCTCAATTTAATATGATATATAAAGCTTTTATTAAGCGGTGCTTATGCCACCCTTTATAACACAGGCTTATGTAAAATTTGACATAGTGAGTTATGTCACATTTGACATTGGTGGTTGTGTCACACAGTTATGCCACGTTTCTGAACTTTATAGAGCATGACATACGGTTATAGATAATTAGTGACACATTTATGTAGTGTTTATGGAGGCTTTATGAAGGCTTTATGAAGGCTTTAAAAGCTGCAAGTCATTTAACATTTAGATGTTCCAAATGCGTGCAACAGCAACTTGTATGCAGCTTGTATGCGTGGAGGCCTGGAGATGCTAAACTTGTTTATGTTAATTAACACGCAATTACCGTGAGACTGGCAGACTTTTGCATGACAATAACTGGCTGACAAAATGTAATGACCACCATTTCTCTGTAATACCAAATCAGCAGACGTATTGGTTTGTGGACTTATTTCATTTCTCGCCGTTATGTAAGCTTGGCTCTACTTTGCAGAAACACAACAATGGTTGATTTATTTCAGAGCAGGCCTCTTTCAGACCTCTTGGAGTCCACAGTCTGTGTGAGGGGAACATTGTGGCGTGCATATTCATCTCGAAACCCACTGCATTGAATAATACATGTAAAACAACTGATTAATCATTGATTCAGATACAAGGTTAAAGATCCTCTTGTACTGGTACTGCAATGGCTTGTTGGTTAAATAGCCATGCAGCTCTGGTTTTAGTTAAGGCAGCCACGCTGCTTCAAAACAGGAAGTCAGAGGTTTGGCTTAATATCAGTGGTGGTGAGTCTCTGGTGGTCCTCATTGATAATTGCTACGTAGCTCTGCCTGTGCATTAAGTGCTTTTTTTGTTGCCATACAGGCCTCCGTCCATCCATCTGGGAGATAGATATATACCCAGTCCAAAAACAAGCCATAGCGTCTCCTACTCCTTCCATGTTTGCAAATACTGTACATGTAGGCTGCTGTGTGTAAGTTCATTGAGCAAAAATATAAACGCAACTTGCAACAATTTCAATTTTTTTGCTGAGTTACAGTTCATATAAGGAAATCAGTAAATTTGTATAAATAAATTAGACCCTAATCTATGGATTTCACGACTGTGGATACAGATATGCCTCTGTTGGTCACAGATATTGTACTTTAAAACAAAGGTAAGGGCGTGGAGCAGAAAACCAGTCAGTATCTGGTGTGACCACCATTTGCCTCATGCAGCGGGACACATCTCCTTCGTATGGAGTTGATCAGGCTTTTGTGGAATGTTGTCCTACTCCTCTTCAATGGCTGTGCGAAGTTTATGGATATTGACAGGAACTGGAACATGCTGTCCTATACGTCGATCCAGAGCATCCCAGAGCATCCCATGCTCAATGACATGTCTAGCGAGTATGCAGGCCATGGATGAACTGGGACATTTTCAGCTTCCAGGAATTGTGTACAGATACTTGCGACATGGGGCCGTGCATTATCATGCTGAAACATCAGGTGATGGCTGCGGATGAATAGCACGACAATGGATCTCAGGATCTCGTCACGGTATCTCGATAAAATGCAATTGTATTATTTGTTGTAGCTTATGCCTGCTCATAGCATAACCCCACTGCCACCATTGGGCACTCTTTTTTGACATCAGCAAACCGCTCGCTCACACAACACCATACACGCTGTCTGCCATCTGCCTGGTACAGTTGAAACCGGGGATTCATACAGCGTGCCAGTGGCCATCGAAGATGAGCATTTGCCAATTGAAGTAGGTTATGACGCCAAACTGCAGTCAGGTCAAGACCCTGGTGAGGACGAGGAGCATGCAGATGAGCTTCCCTGAGACGGTTTCTGACAGTTTGTACAGAAATTATTTTGTTGTGCAAACCTAGAGTATTCAGCTGTCCTGGTGTCTGGTCTCAGATGATCTCGCTGCTGAAGAAGCCAGATGTGGAGGTCCTGGGCTGGCGTGGTTATACGTGGTCTGTGGTTATGAGGCCCGTTGGACGTACTGCCAAATTCTCTAAAACGACAGTGAAGGCGGCTTATGGTAAAGAAATTAACATTCCTGCAGTCAGCATGCCAATTGCACGCTCTCTCAAAACTTGAGACATCTGTGGCATTGTTATTGTCCCCAGCACAAGAAGCACCTGTGTAAAGATTATGCTGTTTAATCAGCTTCATGATATGCCACACCTGTCAGGTGGATGGATTATCTTGGCAAAGGAGAAGTGCTCATTAACAGGGATGTAAACAAATTTGTGCAGAAAATGTGAGAGAAATAAGCTTTTTGTGTTTATGGAAATCTGCAATCTTTTATTTTAGCTTATGAAACATGGGACCAGCACTTTACATGTTGTGTTTATATTTTTGTTCAGTATAATATGGGTACGGGTGGCAGGTAGCCTAGAGGTTAGAGCGTCGGCCCAGTAACCGAAAGGTTGCTAGATTGAATCCCTGAGCTGACAAAGTAAAAATCTGTCATTCTGCCCCTGAACAAGGCAGTTAACCCACTGTTCCTAGGCTGTCATTGTAAATAAGAATTTGTTCTTAACTCACTTGCCTACTTAAATAAAGTTTAAATAAAAAATAAATAAACCTATCCTTCCAATAGACTAAGAGGAGCTTCTGCCATATGGATTAAACAAATCCTTCAGATTTGCAAGCATTAAAGGGGTAGACTCTTAGGAAAAAAGGTTCCTCGGCTGTCCCTGTAAGATAACCCTTTTAACCCAACAATCCACCTAAGAAACCTTTCGTGGCGTTTGGGGTTAGGGACTATTCTCGGGCCTGGTCACTATAATGAAGTTTGGTGGAGAGGAAGAAGAGAGTTTGCGGAATGAGTCAGGGCCAGATGACTTGGAAATCCTTGATCTTTACAGTACAACGGGTCAACCTCACCTTCAGGAATCATCTAGGAATGTGCTGTAATCATTAACACCAAGTGGAAACCTTGGAGGAGAGCCGCCATGTTTCATGAATGAATGTATGGATATGTACACACACAAACTCACGCACACACAGTCTCTCTCTCTCTCTCTCTCTCTCTCTCTCTCTCTCTCTCTCGCACACACACACCTACAGCTCTGCACTTGGCAACTACCTTATGGCAGCAGTATCGCACAGATGCCTTTTCATGCAATAGGCGGAGGTTTGTTATGCAATTCAGTGATCTGCCCAGATGTTTGTTTATGTTGGAGTGGTCACCTCTTCATTGCACCACTGATAGCAAAGTCCAGAGGGCCCCCTCTCTCCCAGACAGGCCTCTCTGTCCTGCAGAGAAGCACTCGCCTGTTCACCCTTATCCACAAACTGAACTGTCTAACTGGAGGCCAGTTACTCTGCTCTGCGCTGACTATGAATTGACGCTTTAAAAAACGACAACTAAATTAATCCTGGTCAGGAGGGGGATGGAAACCAAACTGACAGACCGCTTGTCAGAATTTGTTTTCCCAAAAACAGAGTACCCACTGTACACCATGTGTAGGGGTTACTGTGTCTCTGTACATATGTTTTGCCATGGAAACACGTGTATGAGGTCATGTCTTGACGCTGCATGAGCAGCTATCCGTGAGTGAGTAAGGGACAGGACTGAGATGAGTGTTTACCATATTTGTAGAAAGTAAACACAGATACACTCTTAGTCACATAAGTGTGTACACACGCACACATGTATGGCAAACGTACACACACAAGTATGAACAAGAAGATGTCTGTCATTGTTAGATATGTAATTCCATGAATGAGCCTTGGATCAACCAATCCCAGAGTAAAGAAATACTACAGTTGAAGTCGGAAGTATACATACACTTAAATTGGAGTCATTAAATCTTGTTTTTCAACAAACTATAGTTTTGGCAAGTCGGTTAGGACATCTATTTTGTGCATGACACAAGTCATTTTTCCAACAATTGTTTACAGGCAGATTATTTAACTTATAATTCACTGTCACAATTCCAGTGGGTCAGAAGTTTACATACACTAAGTTGACTGTGCCTTTAAACAGCTTGGAAAATTCCATAAAATGATGTCATGGCTTTAGAAGCTTCTGATAGGCTAATTGGCATCATTTGAGTCAATTGGAGGTGTACCAGTGGATGTATTTCAAGGCCTACCTTCAAACTCAGTGCCTCTTTGCTTGACATCATGGGAAAATCAAAAGAAAAATGTATTGTAGACCTCCACAAGTCTGGTTCATCCTTGGGAGCAATTTCCAAATGCCTGAAGGTACCACGTTCATCTGTACAAACAATGTACGCAAGTATAAACACCATGGGAGCACGCAGCCGTCATACCACTCAGGAAGGAGACACATTCTGTCTCCTAGAGATGAACGTACTTTGGTGTGAAAAGTGCAAATCAATCCCAGAAAAACAGTAAAGGACCTTGTGAAGATGCTGGAGGAAACAGGTACAAAAGTATCTATATCCACAGTAAAATGAGTCCTATATCGTCATAACCTGAAAAGCAAGGAAGAAGCCACTGCTCCAAAACCGCCATAAAAAAGCCAGACTACGGTTTGCAACTGCACATGGGGACAAAGATCGTACTTTTTGGAGAAATGTCCTCTGCTCTGAAGAAATTAAAATATAACTGTTTGGCCATAATGACCATTGTTATGTTTGGAGGTAAAAGGGGATGCTTGCAAGCCGAAGAACACCATCCCAACCGAGAAGCACGGGGTGGCAGCATCATGTTGTGGGGGTGCTTTGCTGCAGGAGGGACTGGTGCACTTCACAAAATAGATGGCAACATCTCAAGACATCAGTCAGGATGTTAAAGCTTGGTCACAAATGGGTCTTCCAAATGGACAATGACCCCAAGCATACTTCCAAAGTTGTGGCAAAATGGCTTAAGGACAACAACGTCAAGGTATTGGAGTGGCCATCACAAAGCCCTGACCTATAGAAAATTTGTAGGCAGAACTGAAAAAGTGTGTGCGAGCAAGGAGGCCTACAAACCTGACTCAGTTACACCAGCTCTGTCAGGAGGAATGGGCCAACATTCACCCAACTTATTGTGGGAAGCTTGTGGAAGGCTACCCGAAACGTTTGACCAAGTTAAACAATTTAAAGGCAATGCTACCAAATACTAATTGAGTGTATGTAAACTTCTGACCCACTGGGAATGTGATGAAAGAAAAAAAAGCTGAAATAAATCATTCTCTCGACTATTATTCTGACATTTCACATTCTTAAAATAAAGTGGTCATCCTAACTGACCTAAGACTGACTTTTTACTGGGATTAAATGTCAGGAATTGTGAAAAACTGAGTTTAAATGTATTTGGTTAAGGTGTATGTAAACTTCCGACTTCAACTGTACATGACACAAGACTTACTACAAGCATGCCTCTATCCGTTCTCAACAATGGCTGATATTCCAATTTAACAAAATGTTTTCTCTGACTCATAACAGGAGTTAGTTAGAACCAAAGAGTTCTTCATTTGAACTTCATGAACCTGTCATGTTGGTAATTGAGCGTGATGGTTATGACTACATTACCAATGATCCCCTGCTGTGACATGTTGTCATTGCACCGCTGCTCGTACATGAAATACGACAGTGCTTGGTGAGACTGAGAGGAGTACTGTACTGTACTGTATAGGCCTTAAGCTGGAGCAAGAGAAAGTAGACTGGAATGACTGGTACAGGAGCCAGGAGCAAGGAGAGCACCGGAGCTTCAAACACAAACACATGTGGAACAGCGAGGGCTGATACGCCCCAGATGTGTGTGGTTGTATGTGTGTCTGTGTGTGTATGTGTGTGGGTCTGAGGGATTGAAAAATAGAATGTTATAGCTACACAGTACAGTACTTTGGATCTTGGCATACTTTTCACTGGCCAGAGTGTAATTTTGAAATTGTATTGTTCCGCACCGCTGGTTTTGAGTGATTATGGGCCTGATTGAAATGAACCCAACCCCCTGGCTTCTGCTCAACCTGAGGTTTACTGACATCTGAGTGGTGGCCATTTTAAAGACTTAAATAAAGACAGAAATGTACCAAGAATGTCCAAGTCATTATCTCAAATACAGTGAGCGCATTAAAATAGGCTCTGGCAAACAAATACAGTATACAGTTAAAAAACACACACACACAAACACAGACACACTGACAGCCACACACAACCATACCTACAGTGAAAATCGCATTATAAAGTTATGCAACACGTTGCAACCTCCAAAATTATAGGTCCAAATCAAACTGCTGTGGATCATTATAACTGCTCCACAATTCAGTGAAAGAATGAGAGTCTCCTTGAAGTGTTCACAAAAATAACAGCCACCTTGTCTTTTAAATGTTATGGCGGCTTTCTCATTATAATTACGTGTCTGACATTGCATTAATACGAAGGATAATTACCGAAGACAATCGAGAGTCTTCAGCTCTATTGTAACACTGAGACAACAGTGAAGCCATAAATGATATACTGTACACAGGATGTGTTTGGAATGACCTCTAACCTGATAGTTTTGTTGGCACAAATCTGGTATAAACCTTCATGCAATTTTCACTTGTGTCCTGTATATTCTGGGTTAAGAGCCCTTTTGGGCAATTGTTCTGAACTGTTGTTAGGGTGTGATTATGGTTGCTATGGCCCAGGGCATGGACACAGCAGAAGAGATACACTGTACACAACTGTCTTTATGAGTGATAATGGTAGAGAAATGTATGCCAATCATAACTACATACAAACTACAGAGATCTATTTTAAATCTATGGACGATTTGGCTCCTCACACATGGTTTTGATAGGGTTTGGTTGCTGGAGACTGAGGATATATTAGAAGTATCCAATTTGAAAATGTAGGGCAGGACATAGGCTAAGTTATGTCGTTGTGGTATGGTTTCCATTCAGTTTCTCTACCATCATCATTCATTATGAAAAAGTAAAGCATGGAACTTTACTTTGCCATAACAGCATAGGCAGCATAGGTCTCATAATGCCCAAAAACATTTTTCTCAGAAAAGGAACACTTTGTGCTTAAACTTTGATTGCCATCCGAGACCTCGAAACAAATCAATCAACTCCTGTTGGTCTGAGGGAAAATAAACAGGCATTTCTGTGGATTTCTTAAACACTGTTTTTTTGCATGCTCATGCACACTTGGCCTAGCAGTACAAGCAATGAGGATTTGCCCTTGGCATGAAAATGATATTTTTTTAGGACTCATGGTTTGGCCACCATATGTGCCTTTTTTTGTACTTTTTTGAAGTAAAAACAAAGTATGGACTGACTGCAGTAGTTGGGAATCCTCCATGTTTTTCATTTAGAGTTTGGATTGCGTTAGTTCCCTTGCCTCGCTTATGCTGAGTTAGGTGAGCATGGAATGAGATTCTGGAAATATTTTCACAGGTGGAAAGGCAATGTAATCAACTGAAATGGTGCTTAATTTCAAATACAATCTCAAACATGTACCCAATTGAGAGACCAATCATTGTCTCATCGTTAACTCCTCCTTATAATGTAAACAGTCACTTTGCATAGCTCTAAGCCTAACATGAAATATGGCGCAATACATCATGTCATTTTACCTACCAGTCCTAAGAATTGACTGCCGACCAGATACGGTAAAGTCACTTTGACTTGAGCAAAATAAATCCCTATCATAGAATAAGTCAATGTGCGACTCACAATGAACTGTGAAATACGAAACGTTCCCAGTGAAACGCCTGCTCAGTATTCACATGATACACACATTCCACCAGCAGCACATGTCTGCCAGGACAAGGTGCTATAAATCCACTGGGATGCTTTCATCCGAGCGCAGCGAGCGGAGTCAAATTGACAACAAATGTTGTCCCTTCTTTTCCTCTCCTTGCCTTTGGTTTTTACAAAGTGCTTCCAGAGGAGGCTTGTGAATGGCTGTGGCTGTTCAGAAGGGGTCCGATTTATGACTATGGGAGTTAGCAGAGTTATGTGTGGTGTTAATATGCAGCGGGCTCCATGTGGTACTCCTTCTTGTATACTGGACTCTGCACTGGATGGATAAAGGTTTGAGTCCCAGCCTTAGGGACTAATGTTCTAGCTGTTGACATGCAGCAGGTTACAGCACGCTGTTATCAAATTAAAAGGGCATACTCTGAACAAACACAGTCAACTAGACTTCTAGTTCCAGGTAGCTGTGGCATACACCACAATCAACAGAAATTGCCAAAAATTACTGTTTGCGATCTTCGACTTCCCCATAGCTTTCATTTTGCATTGCCATCTATTCAGATCACGGTACTTGAAATGGTGTATTTCATGACTCTTTTTTACAGTAAACATGATAAGGTCAAGTAAAGATAAGTTAGAAGGTGAAGAGTGAGTAGAGACATCCTGCTGCCTTGGAGAAACAGTATCTGTAAAATCCTGAGCATGGAAAGTCTGATCGGTTTTATGGTTTTGGCCAAGCAAATAAACAGTGAAAATGTACTGCACCACTCAAGCCTGATTCAGTACCTTTTCTACCCCCTCTGTCCACAACCTGCACTGAGCAAAGACTGTATCCACAGATATTTGGAATGAACTACCCTAGGAACTGACCGCACTTCAGCAACTCTATTTTAGGTCCTTAAAAATCCCCAGCCCCCAGCGTGAGGCAAGGATTGCATTATTTATTAAACTTTTTTCCTCACCTGTCAACACAGACAACTGCTGATATTTACAGTGCCTTCAGAAAGTATTCACACCCCTTGACTTTTTCCACATTTTGTTCTGTTCAACCTCATTTTAAAAGGGATTAAATTGAGATTTTGTGTCACTGGTCTACACACAATATCCCATGATGTTATACAACCAGGTGTGTAAAGCTCTTAGAGACTTGCCCAGAAAGACTCACAGCTGTAATCGCTGCCAAAGGTGATTCTAACATGTATTGACAGGGGTGTGAATAATTATGTAAATGAGATATTTATGTATTTAATTTTCAATAAATGTGCAAACATTTCTAAAAACATGTTTTCACTTTGTCATTATGGGGTATTGTGTGTAGATGGATGATAAAAAAATATTTTTAATACATTTTGAATTCAGGCTGTAACAACAAAATGTGGAATAATGTGTCACAACGTCCACAGAAGGTGGCGCCACTCCCCGGTCGGGCGGCGCTCGGCGGTCGTCGTCGCCGGCCTACTAGCTGCCACCGATCCATGTTTGATGTGTCTGTATGTTTCATGTGTCTGTTGGTTATGTCTGTTTAGTACGCACCTGTTCCTTGTTTGTAATTAGTGGGAGGGTATTTAGTTTGTCGGTTTCTTGTTTGGGATTTGTGCGGGATTGTTTTGTGTTACGTCGAGGTGTATGGGCTGGATGATTTTTTCCTATGTGTTTATGTACACGACTATTTTGATAGGCCGTAGGGTTGCCGGGCTGCGCCCCGTGTATTTTTGAGTTTGGAGCTGTTCTCCCTCTTGTTTGTGGTTTGCACCCTGCCTAGTCGCTGTATTCACTCTGGACTTTATTAAATATATATTCTATGGACCTTTCATCTCCTGCGCCTGACTCACCCGTTTCCTGCTCCTTGAAATACGTGACAGAATCCGTTCCGCCTGCGGAACCCCTAGCCAACAGCCAATGGCATCGCAAGGCGCGAAATACAAAACCAACTAAAATACCACAATTACATTTTCTCAAACAATCAACTATTTTACACCATTTTAAAGATAAGACTCTCGTTAATCTAACCACATTGTCTGATTTCAAAAAGGCTTTACAGCGAAAGCAAAACATTAGATTATGTTAGGAGAGTACATAGACACAAATAATCACACAGCCATTTTCCAAGCAAGCATATATGTCACATAAACCCAAACCACAGCTAAATGCAGCACTAACCTTTGATCTTCATCAGATGACACTCCTAGGACATTATGCTATACAATACATGCATGTTTTGTTCAATCAAGTTCATATTTATATCAAAAAACAGCTTTTTACATGAGCATGTGATGTTCACTTCCGGTGAATTTACTAAATTACTCATGATAAACGTTCACAAAATACATAATTATTTTAAGAATTATAGATACAGAACTCCTTTATGCAATCGCTATGTCCGATTTTAAAATAGCTTTTCGGCGAATGCACATTTTGCAATATTCTGAGTACATAGCTCGGCCATCACAGGCTAGCTAATTTGACACCCACCAAGTTTGGGACAACCTAAACTCAGAATTACTATTAGAAAAATTTGATTACCTTTGCTGTTCTTCGTCAGAATGCACTCCCAGGACTTCTACTTCAACAAGAAATGTCGTTTTGGTTCCAAATAATCCATAGTTATATTCGAATAGCTCCGTTTTGTTTGTGCGTTCAGGTCACTATCCGAAGGGTGACGCGCGAGCGCATTTCGTGACAAAAAAATTCAAAATATTCCATTACCGTACTTAGAAGCATGTGAAACGCTGTTTAAAATCAATTTTTATGCTATTTTTCTCGTAAAATAGCAATAATATTCCAACCGGGCAACGTTGTATTCATTCAAAGGTTGAAAGAAAAAAATGGAGTAGTCTCGTGAACGCGCATCTCAGTGTCCCTGTCCCCAGGCTGACCACTCACAAATTCTGATGCTGTTCTTTGCCCAGAGACAGCAGACACCCCATTCCACTTTCTGGCGCCTTCTGAGAGCCAACGGAAGAGTTAGAACGTGTCACGTTACAGCACAGATGCTGTAATGTCGATAGAGATGCAACAGAAGGACAACAAATTGTCAGACAGGGCACTTCCTGTATGGAATCTTCTCAGGTTTTGGCCTGCCATATGAGTTCTGTTATACTCACAGACACCATTCAAACAGTTTTAGAAACTTTAGAGTGTTTTCTATCCAAATCTACTAATTATATGCATATTCTAGTTTCTGGGCAGGAGTAGTAACCAGATTAAATCGGGTACGTTTTTCATCCGGCCGTGAAAATACTGCCCCCATCCCAAAGAAGTTAAGGGGTGGTCGAGGGAGTGCTCAGGCAGGTGTATAGGAGTTTCCATCGGTGCGACCACGGTGGAAAGTCCAGAACCAGTCTCCACCGTGCACATTCCCTCTGAATATGCCGATCTGGCTATCGCCTTCAGTAAAAAGAAGGCGACTCAATTACCCCCTCATCGTCAAGGGGATTGTGTGATAAACCTCCAGGCTAACGCGGCCTTTCCTAGGAGTCACGTGTATCCTCTGTCTCAGGAGGAGACAGCGGCTATGGAGACATACGTCGATGAGTCCTTGAGACAGGGATACATTCGGCCATCTAAGTCACCCCTCTCCTCAAGCTTCTTTTTTGTGAGGAAGAAGGAGGGAGGTCTGCACCCGTGCATTGATTATAGAGGTCTAAATTCCATCACGGTGGGTTTCAGTTACCCACTACCTCTCATTGCCATGGCAGTGGAGTCTTCACGGGGCGCGCTTCTTCACAAAATTAGATCTCAGGAGCGCGTATAACTTCGTGCGTATCCGAGATGGAGACGAGTGGAAAACCGCATTTAGTACCACATCTGGCCATTGAGTACCTCGTCATGCCGTATGGGTTAAAGAATGCTCCCGCCATCTTCCAATCCTTTGTAGACAAGGTTCTTCGAGACCTGCTCAGTCAGGGTGTGGTGGTATACATCGATGATATTTTGATCTACTCCGCCACACGCGCCGAGCATGTGTCTCTGGTGCGTAAAGTGCTTGGGCGGCTACTGGAGCATGACCTATACGTCAAGGCTGAGAAATGTGAGTTCTTCAAACGAGCCGTCTCTTTTCTGGGATATCGCATTTCCACCAATGGGGTAGAGGTAGAATGTGACCGCGTTACAGCCATGCGTAATTGGCCGACTCCAACCACGGTGAAGGAGGTGCAGCGGTTCTTGGGGTTTGCCAATTACTACCAGAGGTTTATCCGGGGCTTTGGTCAGGTGGCGGCTCCCATTACCTCACTGATGAAGGGGGTGCCGGTGCGGCTGCAGTGGTCGGCAGAGGCGGACGGAGCCTTTAGTCATCTGAAGGCTTTGTTTACTGACACCCCGGTGCTGGCTCATCCGGACCCCTCTTTGCCATTCATGGTGGAGGTGGACACGTCCGAGGCTGGGGTAGGAGCAGTGCTGTCGCAGCGCTCGGGCGCACCTCCGAAGCTTCGCCCCTGTGCGTTCTTTTCTAAGAAGCTGAGTCCGGCGGAGCGCAACTATGATGTGGGGGACCGGGAGTTGTTAGCTGTGGTCGAGGCCCTGAAGGTGTGGAGACATTGGCTTGAGGGGGCACGTCACCCTTTCCTCATCTGGACTGATCACCATAACCTGGAGTACATCCGGGCAGTGAGGAGACTTAACCCTTGTCAAGCCAGGTGGGCCATGGTTTTTACGAGGTTCCAATTCACCTTGTCGTACATTCCAGGTTCCCAGAACCGGAAGGTCGACGCACTGTCGCGTCTCCACGACACTGAGGAGCGGACCATCAATCCTACTCCCCTCCTCCCTGCCTCCTGTCTGGTGGCACCAGTGGTTTGGGAGGTGGATGCAGACATCGAGCGGGTGGGGCAGTCAGAACCTATTCCACCTCAGTGTCCCGCTGGTCGGAAGTACGTCCCGCTTGGTGTTTGCGATCGTCTGATCCGGTGGTTGCACACTCTACCCTCCTCGGGTCATCCTGGTGTGGAACGGACAGTGCGGGCCCTGAGAGGGAAGTACTGGTGGCCCACCTTGGTTAAGGATGTCAGGTACTATGTCTCTTCCTGTTCGGTGTGCGCCCAGTGTAAGGCTCCTAGGCACCTGCCGCGAGGGAAACTACAGCCCCTCCCTGTTCCACAGCGACCGTGGTCCCACCTGTCGGTGGATTTCCTTACGGATCTCCCGCCTTCTCAGGGGAATACCACGATCCTGGTCGTTGTGGATCGGTTCTCTAAGTCCTGCCGTCTGATCCCTTTGCTCGGTCTTCCTATGGCCCTACAGACCGCGGAGGCGCTGTTTACGCATGTCGTCCGGCACTACGGGGTACCCGAGGATATCGTCTCTGATCGGGGTCCCCAGTTCACGTCCAGGGTGTGGAGGGCGTTTATGGAGAGGCTGGGGGTCTCGGTCAGTTTGACATCGGGTTTTCACCCCGAGAGTGATGTGGGCAGGTTTCTGCGGTCCTATTGCCAGGACCGGTCAGGGGAGTGGGCGAAGTTTTTGCCATGGGCCGAGATGGCGCAGAACTCTCTGCGTCATTCCTCTACTAACCTGTCGCCCTTCCAGGTGGTATTAGGATACCAGCCGGTCCTGGTGCCTTGGCATCAGAGCCAGATAGAAGCTCCTGCGGTGGAGGAATGGGTTCAGCGCTCGAAGGAGACCTGGAGTGCCGTCCAGGAGTGCCTTAAACGAGCTGTAGGACGGCACAAGGAGAGCGCTGACTGCCTCCGCAGTGAGGTCCCATGTACAAACCGGGTGACAGAGTCTGGCTCTCGACCAAGAACCTGTCCCTCCGCCTGCACCTGCCGTAAGCTGGGTCCACAATTTGTGGGGCCGTTCAAAGTCCTGAGGAGAATAAACAAGGTGTGTTATAGGTTACAACTTCCTTCATATTACTGTATTAACCCCTCGTTTCATGTGTCTCTCCTCAGGCCGGTGGTAGCTGGTCCGCTACAGGACGCTGAGGTGCGGGAGGTCCCTCCGCCCCCCCTGTACTTCGGGAGGGCCCCGGCGTACACAGTCCGGTCCATCTTGGACTCCCGACGTCGGGTAGGGGGCCTGCAGTACCTCGTGGACTGGGAGGGGTACGGTCCGGAGGAGAGGTGCTGGGTCCCGGTGGGGGACATTCTGGATCCAGCCCTGTTGCAGAGATTCCACAGCCTCCGCCCGGATCGCCCTGCTCCTCGTCCTCCGGGTCGTCCCTGAGGCCGGCGTCGGAGCGCTGCGGGAGCCGCGCGTCGGGGGGGGGGGGGTACTGTCACAACGTCCACAGAAGGTGGCGCCACTCCCCGGCGGGGCGCTCGTCGGTCGTCGTCGCCGGCCTACTAGCTGCCACGATCCATGTTTCATGTGTCTGTTGGTTATGTGTGTTTAGTACTCACCTGTTCCTTGTTTGTAATTAGTGGGAGGTTATTTAGTTTGTCGGTTTCTTGTTTGGGATTTGTGCGGGATTGTTTTGTGTTACGTCGAGGTGTATGGGCTGGATGATTTTTTCCTATGTGTTTATGTACACGACTATTTTGATAGGCCGTAGGGTTGCCGGGCTGCGCCCGTGTATTTTTGAGTTTGGAGCTGTTCTCCCTCTTGTTTGTGGTTTGCACCCTGCCTAGTCGCTGTATTCACTCTGGACTTTATTAAATATATATTCTACGGACCTTTCATCTCCTGCGCCTGACTCACCCGTTTCCTGCTCCTTGAAATACGTGACATCATGAATACTGAACGATATTTTAACACATGAGATTTTGTACAGCACATAGGAAACAATATTGTCTCTTGTGGTTTGCTAGCCTGTTAGGGTATAGGGGGCAGTATTTTCACGGCTGGATAAAAAAATGTACCCGATTTAATCTGGTTACTAATCCTACCCAGTAACTACAATATGCATATACTTATTATATATGGATAGAAAACACCCTAAAGTTTCAAAAACTGTTTGAATGGTGTCTGTGAGTATAACAGAACTCATTTGGCAGGCAAAACCCTGAGACAGATTCTGACAGGAAGTGGATACCTGATGTGTTGAATTGACTTTAAGCCTATACCATTGAAAAACAAAGGGAAGGAGGAATATTTTGGCACTTCCTATTGCTTCCACAAGATGTCCCCAGCCTTTACAAAGTGTTTTGAGTCTTCTACAGTGAGATCTGACTGAAGAAGAGCGTTGGAACGGCGCTGGCCCATTAGACACCTGGCGTGCGAGTTGATGGTGGGTACTCTCATTCCGAAACGTTTTAAAAGAGAACCCAATGGTCCGCCTTGAATTTTATTCATGTTCTGGTTAAAAAAGGCCCTAATGATTTATGCGATACAACGTTTGACATGTTTGAACGAACGAAAATATATTTTTTCCGTTCTTGAAGTGAAGTGAAGTCCGGCTGGCTTAGATCATGTGCTACAACACGGAGGTTTTTGGACATAAATGATGAGCTTTTTTGAACAAAACTACATTCGTTATGGACCTGGGATTCTTTGGAAGTGACATCTGATGAAGAGAATCAAAGGTAATGGATTATTTACATAGTATTTTCGATTTTAGATCTCTCCAACATGGCGGTTAGTCTGTATCGCAATGCGTATTTTTCTGGGCGCAGTGCTCAGATTATTGCAAAGTGTGATTTCCCAGTAAGGTTAATTTTAAATCTGGCAAGTCCATTGCGTTCAAGAGATGTAAATCTATAATTCTTTGAATGACAATATAATATTTTACCAATGTTTTCTAATATTAATTAATTATTTTGTTGTGATGACTTGACTGCCGGTATTGGAGGGAAACGATTTCCTGAACATCAACGCCATAGTAAAACACTGTTTTTAGATATAAATATGAACTTGATAGAACTAAAAATACATGCATTGTCCAACATAATGTCCTAGGAGTGTCATCTGATGGAGATTGTAAAAGGTTAGTGCATAATTTTAGCTGATTTTATGGTTTTGGTGACGCCTGTCTTTGAATTGACAATACAATACACACAGCTATTGTCAATGTACTCTCCTAACATAACCTAACTTTATGCTTTCGCCGTAAAACCTTTTTGAAATCGGAAAACGTGGTTAGATTAAGGAGATGTTTATCTTTCAAAGGGTGCCAGATAGTTGTATGTTTGAAAAACTTGAATTTTGACATTTATTTGGTTTCAAATTTGCCGCTCTTGAAATGCACCTGCTGTTGATAGGGTGCGCCACGGGTGGCACGCTAACGTCCCACATAGCCCCAAGAAGCTAGCGAACAATATTTTTGAGAATATGTGATTGGGTATAGGTCAAAGAGTATATAGACACTGAGTAAAGTTCCAGTAATATCCCCCTGCACGCACGCACGCATACACATTCACACACGCAGACACAGACACACACTCAATGCCCATTCTGAGAGATCCCCAGGTCAGCCAGTGGCACTGCAGCCAAAGTCCACACATAGCCATACACCCATGGGTTCATTTTCCACCAAAACATAATGTTCTCCACACCGCCTGCCAACCAATACGAAGAGTAAAGGAGTAAAAACTCTAGGAACACTGTGTCTAGACTGCACACTACTACACCACATAGACAAATCAACATTGTGTTTCTCTGAATTATTGTTATTGTTCAGAGCATGGATGGGTGTTTACTTAGTTTATTTGATGAATGTCTATTGTATTATAAATTTGATATTAAGCAAGTGCATTCTAGTGTGAATATTAATGTGTGGTTTGTGCTAATTAAACTAATATTGGTTTTAACGAGAGCATACAGAAAGTAGCCTTTGTTTGTTGGCGTGTGCATGTGTGTTTATGTATACAGTCTACATATAGCAATCAAAGCAATCATTTTTTTTATCAAAGCAATCCTTTTCTTATCAAAATTACATTTGCCTGTGGTTAATAATAGTAGCGTTAACAGCACACATTGTCACGTCACTTCCTATTCAAGGAACTCAGTGTCCATCTAGACTTACAATTAAGAATAACCTGATTGCGAGATCCACACGGGGGGCATCTGTATTTTTATCACTGTCCCTAAACAGTACAAAGGCCAAATTATCGGCTGTTATCATGCAATCCTGGAACTGTCCCCTGCAATGTCTTCAGTAGCCCTTTGGGGAGCTAACAAGGGCACTGGGTTCAGTCCCTTTCCACATGTATACTTAAAGTATTCATAGCTTTCACAACTACTGATCTGAGCAGGCAATGAGAAGAAATGTTGTGGGGTTTTTCAACTGTCAACAAATTGTAGGGGAGAGAGTGGGGTAAGTTCAGCCAAAGGGGTAAGTTGAGCCAGCCTTGTTTCTAGGAATAATTTGACCAAATATTTAGGAAAAGGAGTCATGGAGACTGTAAAGGAAGGAGCCAAATGGAAAAAGTGGTTAACGAGTAAGGTCAAATTATTTTCGCCAAGTCAAATTCATTTATTGTGTAAGAGGTTTCATGATGCTTGTACTGTAAATAAACCAAAGTAGATCATTTAAAAATAGTTCTATATTGTACATCAGTTGGTGTCTTTATGAGCTTAAATATGAGGTCCTAAACCTAGCATGAAAGTGCATCCTTATAGCTGTGTGGGTAAATTGATCCTATGGCCATGGGGTAAGTTAAGGCAATTGTTGAGCCAATTGCAAGTTGAGCAAATAGGACAAATTCTATTGGACAAATTACCAGGTGTCGATGGGGGGATGGGTCCTGAGGTCCCATATAAGAAACATTTTGCAACAGAATCGACGTTAAGAATACCCCCCAGTCCTTTTGTTTTCTGTATTTTACATTCAGCAAGCAAGAGCAGGCTGTAGCAGTAAATTAGCTTTTCCTGGGACTCCAAGAACGAAAAAGGAATTATTAGTAATAATACTGCAGTGAATAGCCTATATGCGGATTTATATGAAATGACAGGCAGCCTAGGATAAACACATCGCTTGAAAACAGAGAAGAACGACTTGTAGGCATACAGATAGTCCAGCCATCCACATAGACTGTTGTCCTCCCCATTTGTGACACATTTCAAGAAACTAGGCGTATGTCGCACATCACTACTTCACAGGAGATGCATTTGAACGTTTTCTTTTTTTTATACGTTTTTTGGCAGAAATGCCTTCTGAAACATGTGAACTTTCATGTGCCTTAATAACAAACTTATATGCCATCTGTATATATGAATACAATTGTTAAATTACTAGCATAGTTGGTTTAGCCACGGAAAAATACAGGAACCTTCCCACCAGCCATGATTGGCTGAGATAATGAATGGGCTGGACATGTTGATATATGAGTTTGGAATGGTCTGCCATGTAGCATGCTTCTTTCTATAACATGAGCTGCTAAGTATGTGTGGATAATCCTGTCTACCGCTGCTTTTGTTGAAGATATGAAGAACTGAAAAAGTTTTACTATTGCTCTCAACATTGCTGCCCTGAAGTTAATAGTGCTATTGACAAAGCTCAGTGGGAAAACGTTGTGATGAACACATTTCTGGAGGGTGATCGTGCCATGCTGACTCTGAAAATTAATCAGACAATGAGGAAATCCCTGATTTAGGTAAAAACATTTTCATTGAACCAGAAATTGTACAGTCTTCTGATAACAATGGTGGGAAAGAAACGGTGTCATTGTCACAGGTTAACCGAGTTTTGAAATCAGTGTAATGCCCGGTTGAAGCAGAGAGATGATTGCCAAATGCAGAGAGTCCATAAAGAGAACACAGAATGAAGGCTGTTGTATAAAACACTTGTCTCCGGATCACATCATCAAACTAAGGCAACCATTGCATCCATGACAGAGGGAGAAGCACTCATCCATGTATACAGGTGAGAATCTAGCTACATTTTCAGATATTATACGTTTCTAATTTTGTCGTTTTCATTGCAAGTTAAAGTGTACTGTTAGCTAGTTAGCTAACATTAGCTGTCTGGCTCTCTAGCTAGCTAACGTTACGTGTATGATCTGTGTAGGAGCTCCAGAAAGAGACCCGAGTTCCCGAGTGGGAATTCCGAGTTGACCACTCAAATCGATTTTTCCCAGAGTTTTTTTTTGGGGGGGAGGGTTCCCATTTGTTTTGAACGTGGCATTAGAGTCGGCATTATGTTTCATTGTTTAGCTAGCTAGCTACATGTCTAAACAAAAGACTCCACTATGCAAGTAACCATTTCACTGTACCGTTTGCACCTTCTGTATCCTGTGCATGTGACAAATAAACATAGATGTTATTTGATATGGTATGTGTTTACCAGAGACGGTAATGTGAAGAACAACATGACCTGCACCAAAGCCACATTAGGATACAGGCCAAGAACTAGAAAATGTTTATTTTTACTACTACTTTTTTCTACTACTTTCACCACTTTTAGTCTTGAATTCTTTGCTTGTTTACCACTGTGAATCCTTAAAGAGATGGGTGGGGCTAAGGCTTGTGTAGACAAAGACAAGCTCTCCAGTAGGTGTACCAAAATATTTAGAGCCATCTTCTCAAGAGTTGGGTTACAAGTTAATCAACTTTCAAAGCAGAATTACTTTCTCATTGTTCCTCGACTGCATTGTATGATATACCATTTTACATTCATCCAATGTAAAAAACACAATTTCAAATGTTTTATAAATAGGACCGAATCCAGGTGATGGGTCACTTTTGATAGCATATGACCAATTTGTCATAATTGTGACCACTATATTATGTACAGGTCATAGTTAAGAAGACCTCATCATAACCTGGTAATGACCACCTGACTGTAAAACGTATTGGATATTGAAAACATTGTTCATTACATTTGTATTTGTTGCCATACGCACCACTTAAAGTTTCAATCTTCAACAGCTTGAAGAGTGGTGTGATGGGTCAGTGATGGGATGCAGTGAAGAGAATCATTAACTTCAGATTTTAAAAGAAAACTAGAAAAGCATATTCCTGAAGAATCTTTGTGGACTCAGCTGGCTAAACTTTGTGGACTCATGGTGCTAGTTGAAGAAGTTTGAGGCAGTTCTAGCTTAGAGATGTCTTTAAAAAAAGAGCAACTTGCTCATATACTGTACATACTTTGCGTCCTTCTCCACCTTAGCAGTCAGGGGCATATTTTTTGACTTTCTATTGGGTCCGCAACACTTCAACCTCTGGCTTTTCATGACATTTATTGTAAGCATAAAAATGTGAGGAAAATGAATTAACAATTGGCATAATGTGAGCATGCGGGACACGACAGTACAGTAACGCACAGTAAAATATCTATAACAGTCAGAATCTACAAAAAATGTCTCATTGTCTATGTCAAATGTCTCAACTGCTCAGATTTACTTACCAACTATGGATCACACACGAGTGGTGGTAAAGGCATGTTTGCTCCTCTGTCCCTGTCACAACGTCTACTGAAGGTGGCTCCTCTCCCTGTTCAGGTGGCGCTCGGCGGTCGTCATCGCCGGCCTACTAGCTGCCACCGATCCCCTTTTCATTTTCGTTTGGGGTTGTCTGTCCTGTGTTATCACCTGTTTTGAGTTAAGTTCGTTAGTGGGGTATTTAGTCTGGCTTTCTAGGTTTAGATTTGTGCAGGATTGTTTGTTTCCTATCGTGGTTTTGGGGATTGTTTTTCCTCTCTTGTATTTTGTTGAAAGGACGTTTAGCCTGGGTTGTGTCCCGACTCTGTACTGGTGGATTTTGCCCCATTGGGTTTCGTTGTTCCCTGCCTAGTATTTGGCATTTTTGGACTCGGTAACAAATAAACGTTCTACTACGTACCTTTGGTCTCCTGCGCCTGACTTCACCCCTCCTTCACTTCTAGTGCATCGTGACAGTCCCTTCATATTGATGTGGGAAATTAATTTATTAGTCATTAGTCTGAAACATTTTAAGAAAGAGGATATCAAAATTAGACAGTAGTAGGATAATGACAATTTTAAACTCATCTTGAAATGGTCAAATTTAGCTTAATCATAATTAAATATATTATTTGGTAGTCCTCATAAGAGAACCCTTTTAGGTTCGAGGCAGAACCCTTTTTGGTTCCAGGTAGAACCCTCCATGAAAAGGGTTCTACATGGAACCCAAAAGAGTTTGTCGTGGCTTTACTTTAGCATTAATCTGACGACTGTTATTTATCTAATTAACTAGCTATGTTTAATTGTTACCCAATTAAATTAATCATGTAACAATTAACTCATCAGGATCTGGGGCACCACGAGAGCGGTTCTTTAAAGAGTTACCATCTCCCTTCACAGAACAGCGCAAACTGGCTCTAACCAGAATAGAAAGCGGAGTGGGAGCCCTCGGTGCACAACTGAGCAAGAGGGCAAGTACATTAGGATGTCTAGTTTGAGAAACAGACGCCTCACAAGTCTTCAACTGGCAGCTTCATTAAATAGTATCCAAAAAACACCAGTCTCAACGTCAACAGTGAAGAGGCGACTACGGGATGCTGGCCTTCTATGCAGATTTCCTCTGTCCAGTGTCTGTGTTCTTTTGCCCACCTTAATCTTTTCTTTTTATTGGCCAGTCTGAGATATAGCTTTTTTCTTTGTAACTCTTGCATGGAATAGCCTTCATTTCTCAGAACAAGAATGGACTGATGAGTTTCAGAAGAAAGTTATTTGTTTCTGGCCATTTTGAGCCTGTAATCGAACCCACAAAGTCTGATGCTCCAGATACTCAACTAGTCTAAAGAAGAAGAAGAAGAATACGTTTTTTTGCTTCTTTAATCAGGACAACAGTTTTCAGCTGTGCTAACATAATTGCAAAAGGGTTTTCTAATGATCAATTAGCCTTTTAAAATTATAAACTTGGATTAGCTAACACATCGTGCCATTGGAACACAGGAGTGATGGTTGCTGATAATGGGCCTCTGTACGCCTATATAGATATTCAATTCAAAATCAGCCATTTCCAGCTACAATAGTAATTTACAACATTAACAATGTCTACACTGTGTTTCTGATCAATTTGATGTTATTTTAATGGACAAAAGATTTTCTTTAAAAAACAAGGACACAAGGACATGACCCAAAACTTTTGAACGGCAGTGTAAATTGCTTAAAAGTTTTAAAGGAAAATATAATAGTCTTATTTTCAGGGTCAAATTCTGGTGTAATAATTTGACAAATTATTGATGAAAATAAATAAAAAATAGGGTTTGTAAATCTTGGTGGATTCTTGTAGAATATTGAAATATCCTAACAGAATATTTCTGAAGGCCAATAGTGCCTTCAGAAAGCATTCATACCTAATGACTTATTCAACATGTTGTGTTACAGCCTGAATTCAAAATAGATTAAGTCATTTTTAGAAATGTGTGCTAATTTATTGAAAATGTAATACAGAAATATCTCATTTACATAAGTATTCACAACCCTAAGTCAATACTTTGTAGAAGCACCTTTGGCAGTGATTACAGCTGTGAGTCAGTGTTTCTGGGCAAGTCTCTAAGAGCTTTCCACACTTGAATTGTGCAACATTTGCCCATTATTATTTTCAAATTTCTTCAAGCTCTGTCAAATTGGTTGTTGATCATTGCTAAACAACCATTGTCAGGTCTTGCAATAGATTTTCAAGTAGATTTAAGTCAAATCTGTAACTCGGCCACTCAGGAACATTCACTATCTCCTTAGTAAGCAACTCCAGTGTAGATTTGGCCTTGTTTTTTAGGTTATTGTGCTGCTGAAGGTGAATTCATCTTTGAGTGTCTGGTGGAAAGCAGACTGAACTGTAACGTGGGTCGTATAAAGAGGACCAAGGCGCAGCGTGTAGAGTGCTCATATTTACTTTTAATGAATATAATTTTAACAAAACGACCGACAACAGTTTCATCAGGTGACATACACTAAACAGAAAACAACTACCGACAAAACCCAGGAAGAAAAACCCCTACTTAAATATGATCTCTAATCAGAGGCAACGAGGATCAGCTGCCTCCAATTAGAGATCAACCCAAACAATCCCAACATAGAAATAGAAAAACTAGAATTTAAACATAGAAATAGAAAACATAGAACACCCCCTGTCATGCCCTGACCTACTCTACTATAGAAAATGACATCTTACTAGGGTCAGGACGTGACATGAACCATGTTTTTCTCCAGAATTTTGCCTGTACTTAGCATCACACCATTTATTTTTTCTCCTTTAATGATTACAAGCATACCCATAACATGATGCAGCCACCACAATGCTTGAAAATATGGATATTGGTACTCAGTAATGTGTTGTATTGGATTTGCACCAAACATAACACTTTGTATTCAGGACAAAAAGTTTATTGCTTTGCCACATTTTTAGCAGTATTACTTTAGTGCTTTCTTTCTAACTGGATGCATATTTTGGAAGATTTCTTATTGTCTACAGGCTTCCTTCTTTTCACGTATGACTCACTGTATGACTTTCGAGTTCCTAGTTGTCTTGAAAGCACCAAAAAACGATGTGGTTTATCACAACAACGATTATGCAAGGACGACAACTTGTGAAAAAAGTTATCTTCACAATAATTTAAGGCAGGGGTGTCAAATGCATTCCATGGAGGGCCTAGTGTCTGCTGGGTTTAGTTTTTTCCTTTCAATTAAGACCTAGACAACCAGGTGAGTGGAGTTCTTTACTAATCAGTTACCTTAATTAATTAATTGGGGTGGCAGGTAGCCTAGTGGTTAGAGTGTTGGGCCAGTAACTGAAAGGTTGCTAGATCAAATCCCTGAACTGACTTGGTAAAATTCTGTTGTTCTGCCCTTGAACAAGGCAGTTAACCCACTGTTCCTAGGCTGTCATTGTAAATAGGAATTTGTTCTTATCTGACTTGCCTGGTTAAATAAAGGTTAAAATAAAAAAAATCATGTACAAGAGAGGAGAGTAAACCTGCAGACACTTGGCCCTCCATGGAATGAGTTTGACATGTGATTAAAGGTTTTCTTTGCAGTCTGCTAAAGAGAGTCTAGAAAAGTTCAATAGAATTTTGTTGTCAAAAGGAGATGGTTCCTCAATGTGGAGAAAAGTGAATGGAAAAGTGAGTGTACATACGATGTCTTTTTCATGATTCCTTTTTGACGTCATGAAAAATACGTCTTATTTTTATTCATATCTGTTTTTTGGTTTAAATCTGATTGAACTATTGACCAGTTATCTAAATGCTACTCAATTAATAGACACCAATCTATATAAACATGTGCATAGTGTTTGTGGGCCATGTTCCCATTGCATATAAGACACTGGAACCATTACAGTTATAGCAATTGGAGTAATGTCCTTTTTCAGCTGGGTTTCAGCTTGGCAACAACAGCTGGCAGAGCGAACCAAAGCAGGTTAGGATCTTGTGGCACATTGTACCAAGTCAACATGCTAGGCTCGGGCCTATTCCATTTAAGACTCTGGGGACTCGGCATAGACTCTGACTCGGGGCTTCTTGCGGGCTGAGCTCTTCCCAAGTCTGGCATAATCACAACTATGGGCTCTGGCTAATGGGTACACAGGCCGAGTCCACATCAGTTTTTATTTCGGCAGGTGATGAAATTCTAATTTTTTAAACTAAGACATTTTATATATTTCACCTCCAACTCATTGAATTTGCTAGGCCAGAAAAGGCTACAATTTGTGACAGTCTCTGTTTATCAGAGATGGTCCCTAATTTAGAGAGTCTCTGATGCTATAAATGCTTTTGCTTTTAATACAGGCTATGGCAGTGTTTTTCATAGATGCAGTCCACCCAATTGAAAAGTGCGCATTCACTTCCAAAACGCTTGTTCTGGGCTACCAGCATGTAAGATAAACATGCACAATAATACAGGATATCCTTACAAAAATTCACTGCCATTAAAATGCAGTAAAACTGCAGTATAATGAAATAATGTCTGTTTAATTAATGAGATCTGGTAGCTTGCTGTATGTGTTGGTTTCTAATAGTAATCTGTTGTCTGTGTTAGCTAACCGCACTGTTTATTGTGCTGCACATTTTCTTCTGATCCACTGAATGCTGTTTTCATGTTCTATTATGACTAACTCAATTTGTTTTCAGAATGTAGGTTAACAGTGCCTTCAGAAAGTATTCACACCCCCTCAAGTAAAAAAAAAACATTTATTTGAAGAATCCCGTCCATTGATCCCACTCCTACTTGGAGTAGTACTGTTGACCAATCACAGAGGAAGGGGCGTAGACTTTGGCTATCAAACTTCGACTTTCCTCAAGAAAACATTTTGTGTGCACGAACAGCCCCCCCCAAAAACCTGCCAAACACCAAAACTAACAAAAACGTCACAAAATTTCGGCATAATATATGCGGAAACTGTTTCAACTGGGAAGCATACAACAGGCTTTACAGGATCAAACAGCAGGGGATGGGTTCACAGTGACATACTGGGAATTTGGGGAAGGGAAAAACCTGTTCCTGCCTTGGAAGTTGACACGACATCAGTCATGCAAAATACATGTTTATTACACTACCGGTCATAAGTTTTAGAACACCTACTCATTCAAGGGTTTTTCTTTATTTGTACTATTTTCTACATTGTAGAATAATAGTGAAGACATCAAAACTTTGAAATAACACATGGGATCATGTAGTAACCAAAAAAGTGTTAAACAAGTCAAAATATATTTTATATTTGAGATTCTTCAAATAGTCGCCTTGATGACAGTTTTGCAAGCTCTTGGCATTCACTCAACCAGCTTCACCTGGAATGCTTTTTTTGTGGTCCGACTCTTCCCAAACCATCTCAATTTGGATGACGTGGGGGGATTGTGGAGGCCAGGTCATCTGATGCAGCACTCCATCACTCTCCTTCTTGGTAAAATAGCCCTGGATGTGTGTTGGGTCATTTGTTGAAAAACAAATGATACTCCAAACCAGATGGGATGGCGTATCGCTGCAGAATGCTGTGGTAGCCATGCTGGTTAAGTGTGCCTTGAATTCTAAATAAATCACAGACCGTGTCAACAGCAAAGCACCCCCACTCCACAACACCTCCTCCTCCATGCTTTACGGTGGGAAATACACATGCAGAGATCATCCGTTCACCCACACCGCGTCTCACAAAGACACAGCGGTTGGAACCAAAAATCTCCAATTTGGACTCCAGACCAAAGGACAAATTTCCTTCGGTCTAATGTCCATTGCTCATGTTTCTTGGCCCAAGCAAGTATCTTCTTCTTATTAGTGTCCTTTATTAATGGTTTCTTTGCAGAAACTCGACCATGAAGGCCTGATTCACACAGTCTCCTCTGAACAGTTGATGTTGAGATGTGTCTGTTACTTGAACTCTGTGAAGCATTTATTTGGGTTGCAATCTGAGGCTGGTAACTCTAATGAACTTATCCTCTGCAGCAGAGGTAAATCTGGGTCTTCCATTTCTGTGGCGGTCCTCATGAGAGCCAGTTTCATCATAGCGCTTGATGGTTTTTGCGACTGAAACTTTCAAAGTTCTTGACATTTTCCGGATTGACTGACCTTCATGTCTTAAAGTAATAATGGAATGTTGTTTCTCTTTGCTTATTTGAGCTGTTCTTACCATAATATGGACTAGGTCTTTTACCAAATAGGGCTATCTTCTGCATTCCCCCCTACCTTGTCACAACACAACTGATTGGCTGAAACGTATTAAGAAGGAAAGAAACTCCACAAATAAACTTTAAGAAGGCACACTTATGAATTGAAATGCATTCCAGGTGACTACCTCATGAAGCTGGTTGAGAGAATGCGAAGAGTGTGCAAAGCTGTCATCAAGGCAAAGGGTGGCTATTTGAAGAATATAAAATATAAAATCGATTTTGATTTGTTTAACACTTTTTGGGTTACTACATGAATCCATATGTGTCATTTCATAGTTTTGATGTTTTCACTATTATTCTACAGTGTAGAAAATAGTACAAATAAAGAAAAACCCTTGAATGAGTAGGTGTTCTAAAACTTTTGAGCGGTAGTGTACTAGGTCCAAATATTTTGCCTGATTATTTGTGTGTGTGAATGCATTCGTGTCAGAGAGAGAGAGAGTGAGAGAGACTATCACTATTGGATGTAAATATATACGAACACACAGGCACGCTCACATACACTACTCAAACTAAAGGTGCAAAAAGAGGTGGATAATTTTAGCTTCCACTAGTTTATCAACACAAACACACACGTGTTACCTGTACTAAAAAACGACAACTTCATAGAACATTCCTGTACATTTTTAGGACACCATTTTCCCATTCCCCCATACAACATCAATGCACTGTATACATAACCTAAGAGAGACTTTGATATAAATACATACAAGTTGTCACGACTTCCGCCGAAGTCGGTCCCTCTCCTTGTTCGGGCGGCGTTCGGCGGTCGACGTCACCGGCCTTCTAGCCACCGCCGATCCACTTTTCATTTTCCATTTGTTTTGTCTATGTCTTACACACCTGGTTTCACTCACCCAATTCCCTGTTTATTATTTAACCCTCTGTTCCACATGTTTGGTTGTGAGTGATTGTTTGTTGCATTGTGGTCCGTATTGTGTGGCTTGGTAATTCTCATGTATTTTTGATGACTGAGTAAAGTTACTTTTATTTACTAATCTTTGCTGTCCTGCGCCTGACTCCTCTGCACCAGCTACACATAGATCCTTACACAAGTGAATAATACCAGTGATTCATAGCTACACAGACACTGCCCCCATAGACAGGGTGTGACTGGCCTGTGGTCTACTAAAGGTCTTGAATCTCCTGAGACTCTCGTCAAGAACATTGGGTTTGAGAGAGGGAGAGAGAGAGAGGGTCGAAACAGAAGATCCGGACAAGCTAGCACTACCGGTGAAGAGGTCAGGGTTCCATAGCCGCAGGCACATAGACTATTACAGCATAGATACTGGAGACTGAGATGGGGGGGGGGGTGGGCGGGGGACAATGTGGCCCCGTCCAAATTTAACCCCGGACAGGGCCAACCAGGCAGGATATAACTCTACCCACTTTGCCAAAGCACAGCCCCAAAGCCACTAAAGGGATATCAACAGACCACGAATGTACTACCTTGAGACAAGGCCAAGTATAGCCTACGAAGATCTTCCCCACCGCATGATCCCGAGGACAGGAAGGATGGGAGAGCGCGAGCAAGCCAGTGACTCAGCCACCATAATAGGGTCAGAGGCAGAGAATCCCAGTGGAGAGGGGGAGCCCGCCAGGCAGAGACAGCAAGGGTGCTTCGTCACTCCAGTGCCTTGATACTCACCTTTGCACCCTTGGGCCAGACTACACTAAGCTATTTCCAAGTCCTATTCTTGAAGATCAGGCGGTAATGCATTAAAATCTGTGTTCTATCTTTCAAAATGATTTTCTATATTTTCAACATATTTGGTATTTTATTAGGATCCCCATAAGCTGTTGCAAAAGCAGCAGCTACTCTTCCTAGGGTCCACATAAAACTTGACACTGCACACAATACAGAACATTAATAGACAAGAACATCACAAGGACAGAAACATAAATAAAAATACAAAAGGCACACTTACCCTACATATCAATACATACACACAAACTATCTAGGTCAAATAGGGGAGAAATGTTGTGCCGTAATGTGTTGCTTTATCTGGGGTTTTTAAACCAGTTTTGCTGTTGACTTGAGCAATATGAGATGGAATGGAGTTCCATGCAATAATGGCTCTGTATAATGTTGTACACATTCTTGAATTTGTTCTGGATTTGGGGACTGGGAAAATTACCCTGGTGGCATGTCTGGTGGGGTAAGTGTGTGTGCCAGAGCTGTGTGTAAGTTGACTATGCAAACAACTTTGGATTTTCAACACATTAATGTTTATTATAAGAAGAAGACGTGATGCAGTCAGTCTCTCCTCAATTCTTAACCAAGAGAGACTAGCATGCATAGTACTTATATCATCCCTCTGATTACAATGAAGAGCAAGACATGCCGCTTTGTTCTGGGCCAGCTGCAGCTTAACTAGGTCTTTCCTTGCAGCACTCGACCACATGATTGGACAATAATCAAAATAAGACAAAACTTTAGCCTGCAGGACTTGCTTTCTGGAGTGTGGTGTCAAAAAAGCAGAGCATCTCTTTATTACAGACAGACCTCTCCCCATCTTTACAACCATTGTATCTGTATGTTTTGACCATGACAGTTTACAATCTAAGGTAACGGCAAGTAATTTAGTCTCCTCAACTTGTGCAACAGCCACACCATTCATTACCAGATTTAGCTGAGGTCTAGAACTTAGGGAATGATTTGTACCAAATACAATGCTCTTAGGTTTAGAGATGATCAGGAACAGTCTATTACTGGCCACCCATTCCAAAACAGACTGCAACGTTGTTAAACCTGTTGGGGCTAGGGGGCAGTATTTGCACGGCCGGATGAAAAAAACGTACCCGATTTAAACTGGTTACTACTCTTGCCCAGAAATGAGAATATGCATATAATTAGTAGATTTGGATGGAAAACACTCTAAAGTTTCTGAAACTGTTTGAATGGTGTCTGTGAGTATAACAGAACTCATATGGCAGGCCAAAACCTGAGAAGATTCCATACAGGAAGTGCCCTGTCTGACAATTTGTTGTCCTTCTGTTGCATCTCTATCGAAAATACAGTATCTGTGCTGTAAATTAACACTTTCTAAGGCTCCCATTGGCTCTCTAAAGCCGCCAGAAAGTGGAATGGGGTGTCTGCTGTCTCTGGGCAAAGAACAGCAGCAGAGTTTGTGAGTGGTCAGCCTGGGGACAGTGAGACTGAGATACGCGCGTGCACAAGACTACTCCATTTTTTTCTTTCAGCCTTTGAATGAATACAACATTGCCCGGTTGGAATATTATTGCTATTTTACGAGAAAAATAGCATAAAAATTGATTTTAAACAGCGTTTGACATGCTTCTAAGTACGTTAATGGAATATTTTGAATTTTTTTTGTCACGAAATGCGCTCGCGCGTCACCCTTTGCATAGTGACCTGAACGCAAGAACAAAACGGAGCTATTTGAATATAACTATGGATTATCTGGAACCAAAACAACATTTGTTGTTGAAGTAGAAGTCCTGGGAGTGTATTCTGATGAAGAACAGCAAAGGTAATCCAATTTTTCTAATAGTAATTCTGAGTTTAGTGAGTCCCAAACTTGGTGGGTGTCAAAATAGCTAGCCGTGATGGCCGAGCTATGTACTCAGAATATTGCAAAATGTGCTTTCGCCAAAAAGCTATTTTAAAATATGACACCGCGATTTCATAAAGGAGTTCTGTATCTATAATTCTTTAAATTATTGTTATGTATTTTGTGAATGTTTATCATGAGTAATTTAGTAAATTCACCGGAGATTTTCGGTAGGTATGCTAGTTCTGAATATCACATGCTAATGTAAAAAGCTGTTTTTTGATATAAATATGAACTTGATTGAACAAAACATGCATGTATTGTATAACATAATGTCCTAGGAGTGTCATCTGATGAAGATCATCAAAGGTTAGTGCTGCATTTAGCTGTGGTTTTGGTTTTTGTGACATATATGCTTGCTTTGAAAATGGCTGTGTGATTATTTTTGGCAGGGTACTCTCCTGACATAATCTAATGTTTTGCTTTCGCTGTAAAGCCTTTTTCAAATCGGACAATGTGGTTAGATTAACGAGAGTCTTGTCTTTTAAATGGTGTAAAATAGTCATATGCTTGAGAAATTGAAGTTATAGCATTTTTGAGGTATTTGTATTTCGCGCCACGCGATTCCACTGGCTGTAGTCTAGGGTGGGATGCAAGCATCCAACCTAGCCCATATAAGTTAATCTGTTAGGGTTAGGGGGCAGTATTTACACGGCCGGATAAAAAACGTACCCGATTTAATCTGGTTACTACTCCTGCCCAGTAACTAGAATATGCAAATAATTATTGGCTTCTATAGAAAACACCCTAAAGTTTCTAAAACTGTTTGAATGGTGTCTGTGAGTATAACAGAACTCATATGGCAGGCAAAAACCTGAGAAGATTTCATGCAGGAAGTGGCCTGTCTGACAAGGTGTTGTTGTTCTTGGCTCTGTTTATTGAACATTTAGGATCTTAGCTGTAACGTGACACTTCCTACGGCTCCCATAGGCTCTCAGAGCCCGGGAAAAAGCTGAACGATATCGAGGCAGCCCCAGGCTGAAACACATTATCGCCTTTGCCAAGTGGCCGATCAGAGGACAAAGGGCTTAGACGCGTGCCCGAGTCGACCCCATGCTCTATTTTCTTTCGTCTGTTTACCTAATTGCAGATTCCCGGTCTGAATATTATCGCTTTTTTACGAGAAAATGGCATAAAAATTGATTTTAAACAGCGGTTGACATGCTTCGAAGTACGGTAATGAAATATTTAGAAATCTTTTGGCACGAAATGCGCCGTGCGCATGACCCTTATTTACCATTCGGATAGTGTCTTGAACGCACTAAAAAATCGCCGCTGTTGGAACATAACTATGGATTATTTGGGACCAAACCAACATTTGTTATTGAAGTAGAAGTCCTGGGAGTACATTCTGACGAAGAACAGGAAAGGTAATCAAACCTTTCTAATAGTAAATCGGAGTTTGGTGAAGGCTAAACTTGCTGGGTGTCTAAATAGCTAGCCCTGTGATGCCGGGCTATCTACTTAGAATATTGCAAAATGTGCTTTCACCGAAAAGCTATTTTAAAATCGGACATATCGAGTGCATAGAGGAGTTCTGTATCTATAATTCTTAAAATAATTGTTATGCTTTTTGTGAACGTTTATCGTGAGTAATTTAGTAAATTGTTAGTAAATTCGCTGGAAGTTTGCGAGGGGTATGCTAGTTCTGAACGTCACATGCTAATGTAAAAAGCTAGTTTTTGATATATATATGAACTTGATTGAACAAAACATGCATGTATTGTATAACATAATGTCCTAGGTGTGTCATCTGATGAAGATCATCAAAGGTTAGTGCTGCATTTAGCTGTCTTCTGGGTTTTTGTGACATTATATGCTAGCTTGAAAAATGGGTGTCTGATTATTTCTGGCTGGGTACTCTGCTGACATAATCTAATGTTTTGCTTTCGTTGTAAAGCCTTTTTGAAATCGGACAGTGTGGTTAGATTAACGAGAGTCTTGTCTTTAAAATGGTGTAAAATAGTCATATGTTTGAGAAATTGAAATAATAGCATTTCTAAGGTATTTGAATATCGCGCCACAGGATTCAACTGGCTGTTACGTAGGTGGGACGATTTGGTGCCACCTGCCCTAGAGTGAGGGAGACGCGGCGTTGGACCATTACGCAGAGTTCACCCGCCGCTTTCGGGCAGTGTTCGACCACCCGCCTGAGGGTCAAGCGGTTGGTGAACGTCTGTTCCACCTGAGGCAGGGGACGAGAAGAGAGCAGGATTTCGCCTTGGACTTCCAGACACTGGCCACCAGCGCGGGATGGAACGACAGGGCCCTGATCGGTCACTACAGGTGCAGTCTGCGCGAGGATGTCCGTCGGGAGTTGGCCTGCCGAGACACCACCCTCACATTGGACCAGCTGGTGGACATGTCCATCCGGCTGGACAACATGCTGACTGCCAGCGGACGTCCAGATCGGGACCTGTCAGTTCCATCCCCCAGCACCTCTGCTCCGACGCCCATGGAGCTGGGAGGTGCTGCACTTAGGGCGACCGGAGGAGGGGCCATTCTCTGCACCATCTATGGCCGCAGAGGGCACACTGCTGGTCGGTGCTGGGGGGGTTCCTCAGGGAGTCGAGGCAGCAGGCAGGGCACTATCGTGTCACCCCAGGTGAGTCGGCACCAGACTCACCCAGAGCCCCCTGTTGCTCATATGTATGTGTTTATTTCATTTCCTGAGTTTTCCCCGCATTCCCAGCATAAGGCCCTAGTAGATTCAGGCGCAGCTGGGAATTTTATTGACCGTTCATTTGCTCATAGTTTAGGGATTCCCCTTGTTCCTGTGGATATACCCTTCCCTGTGCACGCCCTAGATTGTCGACCATTAGGGTCAGGGCTGATTAGGGAGGCCACCGCTCCACTTGATATGGTTACGCAGGAGGGTCACAAGGAGAGAATCAGTCTCTTTCTTATTGATTCTCCTGCATTTCCTGTGGTGCTGGGCCTACCCTGGTTGGCCTGTCATAACCCCACTATCTTGTAGCAACAGAGGGCTCTCAAGGGGTGGTCACGAGAGTGCTCAGGGAGGTGTGTGGGGGTTTCCATCGGTGCGACTACGGTGGAAAGTCCAGACCAGGTCTCCACCGTGCGCATCCCCTGAGAATATGCCGATTTGGCTCTCGCCTCCTGAAAGAAGAGGGCGACTAAATTACCACCTCATTGACTGGGGGATTGTGCGATAAATCTCCTGGTAGACGCAGCACTTCCCAGGAGTCACGTGTATCCTCTGTCACAGGAGGAGATGGCGGCTATGGTTACATATGTCTCCGAATCCCTTGGGCAGGGATACATTCGGCCCTCCATTTCACCTGCCTCCTCGAATTTATTTTTTGTGAAGAAGAAGGATGGGGGTCTGCGCCCATGTATTGACTATCGAGGGATCAATCAGATCACAGTGAGGTATAGCTACCCGCTGCCTCTCATTGCCTGTGCAATCGAGTCAATGCACGGGGCACGCTTCTTCACAAAATTGGATCTCAGGAGTGCTTACAACCTGGTGCGTATCCGGGAGGGGGACGAGTGTAAGACGGCATTTAATGCAAACTTAGGGCACTATGATGAATGCTCCATCAGTTTTCCAGGCCTTTGTTTACGAGATTTTCCAGGACCTGCATGGGCAGGGTGTAGTGGTGTATATCGATGACATTCTGATATACTCCGCTACACACGCCGAGCAAGTGTCCCTGGTGCACAGGGTGCTTGTTCGACTGTTGGAGCATGACCTGTACGTCAAGGCTGAGAAATGTCTGTTCTTCAAACAGTCCGTCTCCTTCCAAGGGTACCGCATTTCAACTTCAGGGGTGGAGATGGAGAGTAACCGCACTTCAGGCGTGCGTAATTGGCCGACTCCCACCACGGTAAAGGAAGTGCAGCGATTTCTAGGGTTTGCCAACTACTACCGGAGGTTTATCTGGGGTTTTGGTCAGGTAGCAGCTTCCTTTACCTCACTGCTGAAGCGGGGGCCGGTACGGCTGCAGTGGTTGGCTGAGGCAGACTTGGCTTTTGGTCACCTGAAGGCTCTGTTTACCTCGGCTACCGTGCTGGCTCATCTGGATCCCTCTTTGGCATTCATAGTGGAGGTAAACGCGTCCGAGGCTGGGATAGGAGCCGTGCTCTCTCAGAGCTCGGGCACACAACCAAAGCTCTGCCCCTGTGCTTTCTTTTCGAAGAAGCTCAGCCTGGCAGAGGAAAACTATGATGTGGGGGACCGGGAGCTTTTGGCTGTTGTCAAGGCTCTGAAGGCGTGGAGACATTGGATTGAGGGGTCTAAACACCCTTTTCTCATCTGGACTGACCACCGCAATCTGGAGTATATCCAGGCGGCGAGGAGACTGAACCCTCGCCATGCAAGGTGGGTCATGTTTTTGACACGTTTTGTTTTCACTCTATCCTACAGACCAGGTTCTCAGAACGCTAATGCAGATGCACTGTCCTTTATGTATGACACAGAGGAGCGGTCCATGGATCATACTCCCATATTTCCAGCCTCTTGCCTGGTGGCACCGGTGGTGTGAGAGCTGGACGTGGCCATCGAGCGGGCGTTACGCACAGAGCCCACTTCCCCCAGTGTCCAGCTGGGCGCCTGTACGTTCCATCTGATGTCCGTGACCGGTTGATCTACTGGGCCCACACATCACCCTCCTCTGGTCACCCTGGCATCGGTCGGACGGTGCGTTGCCTTAGTGGGAAGTACTGGTGGTCCACCTTGGCCAAGGACGTGAGGGTTTATGTTTCCTCCTGCTCGGTGTGCGCCCAGTGCAAGGCTCCCAGGCACCTACCCAGAGGGACGTTACAACCCCTACCCGTTCCACAATGGCCATGGTCGCACCTGTCAGTGTACTTCCTGACAGATCTTCCTCCCTCACAGGGCAACACCACAATCCTGGTTGTTGTGGATCGGTTTTCTAAGTCCTGCCGTCTCCTCCCTTTGCCCGGCCTCCCTACGGCCCTACAGATTGCGGAGGCCCTGTTCACACACGTCTTCCGGCACTACGGGGTGCCTGAGGACATAGTTTCTGATCGGGGTCCGCAGTTCATGTCCAGGGTCTGGAGAGCGTTCATGGATCATCTGGGGGTCTCGGTCAGCCTCACCTCAGGCTTTCACCCCAACAGTAACGGGCAGGTGGAGAGAGTAAACCAGGATGTGGGTAGGTGTCTGCGGTCATATTGCCAGGACCTGCCGGGGGAGTGGGCGGCGTTCATTCCCTGGGCAGAGATGGCCCAAAACTCACCCCGCCACTCCTCCACTAACCTCTCTCCTTTCCAGTGTGTACTGGGGTATCAGCCGGTTCTGGCACCATGGCATCAGAGCCAGATCGAAGCTCCTGCGGTGGACAAATGGTTTAAGCGCTCGGAGGAGACCTGGGACGCCGCCCATGTGCACCTACAACGGGCCGTGAGGCAGCAATAGGCGAGCGCTGACCACTACCGCAGCGAGGCCCCGGTGTTCGCACCAGGGGACTGGTTCTGGCTCTCGACCCGAAACCTGCCCCTCTGCCTGCCCTGCCAGAAGCTGGGCCTGCGGTTTGTGGGGCCATTCAAAGTCCTGAGGAGACTGAACGAGTTATGCTACAGGTTACAGCTTCCCCCAGACTACCGTATTAATCCCTCGTTCCATGTGTCTCTCCTCAGGCCGGTGGTGGCTAGTTCACTCCAGGAGTCTGAGGTGCGGGAGGTTCCTCCGCCCCCTCTGGACATCGAGGGGGCCCCGGCGTATGCTGTTCGAGTCATTCTTGACTCGAGGCGTCGGGCGAGGGGCCTTCAGTACCTCGTGGAGTGGGAGGGGTACGGTCCGGAGGAGAGATGCTGGGTGCCGGTGGAGGACGTTTTGGACCCTTCGTTGCTGCGGGAGTTCCACCGTCTCCATCCGGATCGCCCTGCGCCTCGTCCTCCGGGTCGTCCCCGAGGTCGGTGTCGACACGCAGCTGGAGCCGCGCGTCAAGGGGGGATTACTGTCATGACTTCTGCCGAATACGGTCCCTCTAATTGTTCGGGCGGCGTTCGGCGGTCGACGTCACCGGCTTTCTAGCCACCGCCGATCCCCTATTCATTTTCCATTTCTTTTGTCTATGTCTTACACACCTGGTTTCACTCACCCAATTACCTGTTTATTATTTAACTCTCTGTTCCACATGTTTGGTTGTGAGTGATTGTTTGTTGTATTGTGGTCCGTATTGTGTGGCTTGGTAATTCTCTTGTATTTTTGATGACTGAGTAAAGTTACATTTATTTAATCATCTCTGCTGTCCTGCGCCTGACTCCTCTGCACCAGCTACACATAGATCCTTACACAAGTGAATAATACCAGTGATTCATAGCTACACAGACACTGCCCCCATAGACAGGGTGTGACTGGCCTGTGGTCTACTAAAGGTCTTGAATCTCCTGAGACTCTCGTCAAGAACATTGGGTTTGAGAGAGGGAGAGAGAGAGGGTTGAAACAGAAGATCGGGACAAGCTAGCACTACCGGTGAGGGGTCCATAGCTGCAGGCACATAGACTATTACAGCATAGATACTGGAGACTGAGATGGGGGGGGGGGGGAACAATGTTGCCCCGTCCAAAGTTAAGGAATACCTGGGATAGGATTAAGTAATCCTTCTAACCCTCCCCCCCTACCCTCGCCCCCCAAAATATATAGATGTACTATTGTAAAGTGGTTGTTCCACTGGATATCATAAGGTGAATGCACCAATTTGTAAGTCGCTCTGGATAAGAGCGTCTGCTAAATGACGTAAATGTAAATGTAACAGCAAAACTGGTTTAAAAAAACCCAGATAAAGCAACACATTACGGCACAACACCTCTCCCCTATTTGACCTAGAAAGTTTGTCTGTATGTATTGATATGTAGGGTAAGTGTGCCTTTTGTATTTTTATTTATGTTTCTGTCCTTGTGATGTTCTTGTCTATTAATGTTCTGTATTGTGTGCAGTGTCAAGTTTTAAGTGGACCCCAGGAAGAGTAGCTGCTGCTTTTGCAACAGCTTATGGGGATCCTAATAAAATACCAAATATATTGAAAATATAGAAAAACATTTTGAAAGATAAAACACAGATTTTAATGTATTACCACCTGATCTTCAAGAATAGGACTTGGAAATAGCTTAGTGTAGTCTGGCCCAAGGGTGCGAAGGTGAGTATCAAGGCACTGGAGTGACGAAGCACCCTTGCTGTCACTGCCTGGCCGGCTCCCCTCTCTCCACTGGGATTCTCTGCCTCTGACCCTATTATGGTGGCTGAGTCACTGGCTTGCTCGCGCTCTCCCATCCTTCCTGTCCTCGGGATCATGCGGTGGGGAAGATCTTTGTAGGCTATACTTGGCCTTGTCTCAAGGTAGTACATTCGTGGTCTGTTGATATCCCTTTAGTGGCTTTGGGGCTGTGCTTTTGCAAAGTGGGTAGAGTTATATCCTGCCTGGTTGGCCCTGTACGGGGTTAAAGAGGTGGGGTTTCAGGTATCTCCGGAAGGTGGTGATTGACTCCGCTGTCCTGGTGTCGTGAGGGAGCTGTTGACTTGAGCAATATGAGATAGAATGGAGTTCCATGCAATAATGGCTCTATATAATGTTGTACACATTATTGAATTTGTTCTGGATTTGGGGACTGTGAAAATAACCCTGGTGGCATGTCTGGTGGGGTAAGTGTGTGTGCCAGAGCTGTGTGTAAGTTGACTATGCAAACAATTTTGGATTTCCAACACATTAATGTTTCTTATAAGAAGAAGACGTGATGCAGTCAGTCTCTCCTCAATTCTTAACCAAGAGAGACTGGCATGCATAGTACTTATATGATCCCTCTGATTACAATGAAGAGCAAGACATGCCACTTTGTTCTGGGCCAGCTGCAGCTTAACTAGGTCTTTCCTTGCAGCACTTGACCACATGATTGGACAATAATCAAAATAAGACAAAACTTTAGCCTGCAGGACTTGCTTTTTGGAGTGTGGTGTCAAAAAAGCAGAGCATCTCTTTATTACAGACAGACCTCTCCCCATCTTTACAACCATTGTATCTGTATGTTTTGACCATGACAGTTTACAATCTAAGGTAACGGCAAGTAATTTAGTCTCCTCAACTTGTGCAACAGCCACACCATTCATTACCAGATTTAGCTGAGGTCTAGAACTTAGGGAATGATTTGTACCAAATACAATGCTCTTAGATGTAGAGATGTTCAGGACCAGTTTATTACTGGCCACTGATTCCAAAACAGACTGCAACTCTTTGTTAGGGGTTTCAGTGACTTTATTAGCTGTGGTTGCTGATGCGTATATGGTTGAATCATCAGCATACATGGACACATATGCTTTGTTTTATGCCAGTAGCAGGTCATTGGTAAAAATAGAAAAGAGTAGAGGGCCTAGAGAACTACCCTGTGGTACACCACACTTCATATGTTTGACATTAAAGAAAACCCTTTGAGTTCTATTAAATAGATAGATCTGAAGCCATAACACATACGTTTTTTCAACAACAGGTTATATTCAATAATATCAAAGGCTGCACTGAAATCTAAGAGTACAGTTCCCACAATGTTCTTATGATCAATTTCTTTCAACCAATCATCAGTCATTTGTGTCAGTGCAGAACATGTTGAGTGCCCTTCTTTATAAGCATGCTGAAAGTCTGTTGTTAATTTTTTTACAGATAAATAGCATTGCATTTGGTCAAACACAATTCATTCCAACAGTGCTAAGAGCTGGCAGCAAGCTTATAGGTCTGCTGTGAGAACCAGTAAAGGCCACTTTACCACTCCTGGGTTACATAATTACTCTGGCTTGCCTCCAGGCCTGAGGACAAAGACTTTCCTCTAGGCTCAGATTAAAGATATGACAGAGAGGAGGGGCTATAGTGTCAGCTACCATCCCCAGTAGCTTTCCATCTAAGTTGTCAATGCCTAGAGGTTTGTCATTATTGATTGATAACAATAATTTTCCCACCTCTCCAACACTAACTTTACAAAATTCAAACTTGCAATGCTTTTCTTTTATTATTAGTTTTTCATGCATGAATGCGATGGCTCACTGTTTGTTATTGGCATTTCCTGTCTAAGTTTCCCCACTTTGCCAATTAAGTAATCATTAAAATAATTGTCAACATGAAATGGTTTTGTGTTGAATAAGCCATCGGATTCGATGAAAGATGGAGTTGAATTAGTCTTTCTGCCCATAATTTCATTTAAAATACTCCAAAGTCTTTTTCCATCATTCTTGATATCATTAACCTTGGCTTCATAATACAGTTTCTTCTTCTTTTTGCTGAGTTTAGTCACATAATTTCTCAATTTGCTGTAAGTCAGACAATTAGATGTGCAGACTTATTAGCCACTCATTTTTCCCCCATCTCTTTCAACCATACAGTTTTTAAATTCCTCATCAATCCATGGAGCTTTAACAGGTCATCAGACCAACAAATATTTTTTAACATCATCCACATAAGAGTCACAGCAAAACCTTTTATATGATCTCTTATACACTATTTTAGGCCCAGCTTTTGGAACTTTGGCTTTCCTGGCTATAGCCACGATATTGTGATCACTGCATCCAATTGGTACAGATACAGCGTTAGAACAAAGTTCTACAGTATTAGTAAAAATGAGATCGATACATGTGGATGATCGTTTTCCTGTAGTGTTTGTAAACACCCTGGTAGGTTGATTAATAACATGAACCAGATTCCAGGCACTGGTTACAGTGAGAAGCTTCCTCTTGAGCGGACTACTTGATGAAAACCAGTCAAAATTCAGGTCCCCAAGAAAGTAGACTTCTCTGTTTACATCACATACACTATCAAGAATTTCACACATATTATTTAGATACTGACTGTTAGCACTTGGTGGCCTATAGCAACACCCCAAAAGAAAAGGCTTTACATGTGCCAAGTGAAACTGCAACCACAACACTTCACTTAAGGTCTTCTCTAAGCATTACAGGGATATGGCTCTGAATATACAGTGCCTACAGAAAGTATTCAAGACCCCTTGACTTTTTCCACATTTTGTTAGGTCACAGCCTTATTCTAAAATGTATTAAATTGTTGTTTTCCCTACACACAATACCCCATAATGACAAAGCAAAAACAGGTTTTTAGAAATGTTGGTAATTTATGAAAAATACAAATGGAAATATGATATTTTACATAAGTACTCAGACCCTTTACTCAGTACTTTGTTGAAGAACCTTTGGCAGCGATTACAGCCTTGAATCTTTTGGGGTATGACGCTACAAGCTTGGCACACCTGTATTTGGGGAGTTTCTCCCATTCTTCTCTGCAGATCCTCTCAAGCTCTGTCAGGTTTGATGGGGAACATTGCTGCACAGCTATTTTCTGGTCTCTCCGGAGATGTTCGATTGGGTTCAGGCTCTGACTGGGCCACTCAAGGACATTCAGAGACTTGTCCCGAAGCCACTCCTGCGTTGTCTTGGCTGTGTGCTTAGGGTTGTTGTCCAGTTGGAAGGTTAACCTTCACCCCAGTCTGAAGTCCTGAGCGCTCTGGAGCAAGTTTTCATCAAGGATTTCTCTGTACTTAGCTCCGTTCATCTTTGCCCCCACCAAGCATGATGTTGCCACCACCATGCTTCACAATAGAGATGGTGCCATGTTTCCTCCAGACGTGACACTTGGCATTCAGGCCAAAGAGTTCAATCTTGGTTTCATCAGATCAGAAAATCTTGATTGTCTGAGAATCTTTAGGTGCCTTTTGGCAAACTCCAAGCGGCTGTCATGTGCCTTTTACTGAGGAGTGGCTTCCGTCTGGCCACTCTACCATAAAAACCTAATTGGTGGAATACTGCAGAGATGGTTGTCCTTCTGGAAGGTTCTCCCATCTCCACAGATGAATTCTAGAGCTCTGTCAGAATGACCATCAGGTTATTGGTCACCTCCCTTCTTCCCCAATTGCTCCGTTTGGCCGGGCAGCCAGCTCTAGGAAGAGTCTTGGTGGTTCCAAACTTCTTCCATTTAAATCAGGTACGTTTTTTTATCCGGCCGTGAAAATACTGCCCCCTATCCCAAACAGGTTAAAGGGAGTTCTCCTAACCACAGCTTGTTACCTGTAAAAAAAGACACCTGTCCACAGAAGCAATCAATCAGATTCCAAACTCTCCACCATTGCCAAGACCAAAGAGCTCTCCAAGGATGTCAGGGACAAGATTGTAGACCTACACAAGGCTGGAATGGGCTACAAGACCATCGCCAAGCAGCTTGGTGAGAAGGTGACAACAGTTGGTGCGATTATTCGCAAATGGAAGAAACACAAAAGAACTGTCAATATCCCTCGGCCTGGGGCTCCATGCAAGATCTCACCTCGTGGTGTTGCAATGATCATGAGAACGGTGAGGAATCGGCCCAGAACTACACGGGAGTATCTTGCCAATGATCTCAAGGCAGCTGGGACCATAGTCACCAAGAAAACAATTGGTAACACACTGCGCCGTGAAGGACTGAAATCCTGCAGCGCCCGCAAGGTCCCCCTGCTCAAGAATACATATACATGCCCGTCTGAAGTTTGCCAATGAACATCTGAATGACTCAGAGGATAACTGGTGAAAGTGTTGTGGTCAGATGAGACCAAAATGGAGCTCTTTGACATCAACTCAACTCGCTGTGTTTGGAGGAGGAGGAATGCTGGCTATGAACACAAGAACACCATCTCCACCATCAAACATGGAGGTGGAAACATTATGCTTTGGGGTGTTTTTCTGCTAAGTGGACAGGACAACTTCACCGCATCAAAAGGACGATGGACGGGGCCATGTACCGTCAAATCTTGAGAGAACCTCCTTCCCTCAGCCAGGACATTGAAAATGGGTCGTGGATGGGTATTCCAGCATGACAATGACCCAAAACACACGGCCAAGGCAACAAAGGAGTGGCTCAAGATGAAGCACATTAAGGTCCTGGAGTGTTCTAGCCAGTCTCCAGACCTTAATCCCATAGAAAATCTGTGGAGGGAGCTGAAGGTTTGAGTTGCCAAACGTCAACCTCGAAACCTTAATAACTTGGAGAAGATCTGCAAAGAGGAGTGGGACAAAATCCCTCCTGAGATGTGTGCCAACCTGGTGGCCAACTACAAGAAACGTCTGACCTCTGTGATTGCCAACAAGGGTTTTGCCACCAAGTACTAAGTCATGTTTTGCAGAGGGGTCAAATACTTATTTCCCTCATTAAAATATAAATCATTTTATAACATTTTTGACATGCGTTTTTCTGGATTTTTTTGTTATTCTGTCTCTCACTGTTCAAATAAACCTACTATTAAAATTATAGACTGATCATTTCTTTGTAAGTGGGCAAACGTACAAAATCAGCAGGGGATCAAATACTTTTTTCCCCCACTGTAAGTGAATCTCAGAAATGTCTAATATATCAATGTTATCTGATGTTAGCAAGTTATTGATGTCATGAACCTTATTGCTAAGGCTACATATATTAATATTGTCTATTTCCAGCCCTTTCCTGGGTAGATTATCAGAGAGACATAATATGGAAAAGAGCAAACAAAGCAAGAGAACATTCAGCAGTCCATTAATCAATTGGTGTGTGTGTGTTGTGGGGTATATCACAGTCACCAACAACATACCACATATACACAAAACACACACACAATACATAACACAAGACAACAATGATGTCAGGGTTGTCTAAAGAATCGAACATGTTACAATAAGAAAACAGCAAATAATGTAATTGAATTGTACTCAACTCATGATTTTTTTTACTGTTCTATTTAATAATAATGTAATTATTATTATTATTTTATTTTTTTATGATTTTTTATTGTCTTCTTGGCAAATAATCAAGCATCTTTCAAAAAATAACAGTGAACATTTATATATAAAAGTTCAATGTTTATTTTTGTATTTTATTATTACCTTTATTTAACTAGGGAATGTATAGTATATCCCTTTTCCAACCACTCTCTACTCCCCCTCCCACCCACACAAATTCCTGTATGTATTAATTTTAACCTAGAGGTTACAAAATAGTACAATAGTACAGCTAATCTATGTCCATTTTTCCAATTTCTATTCTTAAAGATCAAGGGGTAATCCATTTATTGGAATGACTGAAAATCTGACAGACTTTGGTTTTGATATAAAGATCTAGCCTAATTGCATTATTATCTATCATATAAAGCAATGTGTTAGAAGAAGCCTACATAACCAACCCATAAAGTAAAATGCAACATCCATTTATGCCCAGCTATGTAAATTCAAACATTGATTTATCCTGCTATAGAAAACATTGATTTAGATGTCGTTCAATTCGTAATATTTTTTTTTTCTTCTTCTAATGCCTCTTAAAGGGAAATAATCTAAAAGTAACTGAAAGTAATCAGATTGTTACTGAGTGTGCGTAATCCAAAAGTTTGGACAGGTAACTAGTAACTGTAACACATTAGATTTAGAAAGTAACCTACCCAACCATGCTGGTTTATTCCCGCTACACAACAAATATTAGGCTACCATTTATCAATAGCCAAGCATGCTTGAAACAAAATAGACAGTATGGATAGGCTACTTATAGCCTATTTCTGTGCAATAGGAGCGCAACATCATAGCCTATTTAATCTCAGAGCCTATACCGAGGCAGGAGATAGAAACACAATCATGTATTAATAAACAAAATATTGAACATCAATTCGTCTTTTGTATTGAAGTATGGGCTGTAGCTACAATGCGATGCGTACTGGCGGCAGAGAAGTCAGGCGCAGGAGAGCGAAAACTGATTTACAACGGTTGTGTTTAATAAACATAAACCACCGTCAACAGAACAATACAATAAGTGGGTCAAACAAAACCCGGTAAATACCAGCATACCGTGCACAAGCACTACAACAAACAATTACGGACAAGGACATGGGGGGAACAGAGGGTTGAATACACAACATGTAATTGATGGAATTGGGACCAGGTGTGATGGAAGACAAGACAAAACCAATGGAAAATGAAAAGTGGATCGGCGATGGCTAGAAGGTTGGCGCGTCGACACCGGTCTCGGGACGATCCGGAGGGCGAGGCTCAGGGTGATCCGGACGAAGATGTTGGAACTCCTGCAGCATTTAAGGGTCCAACACATCCTCGACCGGAACCCAGCACATCTCCTCCGGACCGTACCCCTCCCACTCCACGAGATACTGAAGGCCCCTCGCCCGACTCCTCGAAGAGAGAGACACATGGAACGAGGGGTTAATACGGTAATCGGGTGGAAGCTGTAACCTATAACAAACCTCGTTCACTCTCCTCAGGACTTTAAATGGCCCCACAAACCGCGGACTCAGCTTCCGGCAGGGCAGGCGGAGGGGCAGGTTTCGGGTCGAGAGCCAGACCCGGTCCCTCGGTGCGAACACCGGGGTCTTACTGCGGTGGCGATCTGCATTCTCCTTTTGGCGCATCACGGCCTGCTAAAGGTGAACACGGACAGCTTCCCATGTCTCCTCTGCGCACCCGAACCAGTCATCCACAGCAGGAAACTCGGTCTGACTCTGATGCCAAGGCACCAGAACCGGCTGGTACCCCAGTACGCACTGGAAGGGAGAGAAGTTAGTGGAGGAGTGTGTCGTGTCTTTGGGCACCATTAAACTGAAGACATGTTTATCAATTAACTCCCTGTAATTATTATCACGCGATTAAACTGATTAATCGTTTAATTGTAATTAACTAGGAGATCGGGGCACCAAGGAAAATATTCAGATTACAAAGTTATAATTTTCCTAATATAACTTTCCTATATTATAACATTATATATTATATTATAGTATAGGCCGATTATCTTCTGGTTTAAATGGTGTATTTTACCTCGCGTCCAGTCTCATTCCAAAGGTCGTAAATTGTTGTATCTGCACGAACCCAGTCTTTACTAAAATCATCCATACATCAATTGTCTTAAAATCATTTATTTACTACACTAAGTAATTCACAGAAAACATACAAACAGTAATTATCGTCACAAAGAATTGGTAGAGTAATGTGCCCTAGTGGGCTAAACAGGCATGGCTGGTGTCTTGTTAAACAATGGGTCAAAAAAGGTCAGCTGAGGAGGCACACAGAGTTCATTAATATTAACAATTGATATGCTAATCCTTTGCACATGAACGCTCACTCATTCGGGAACAATTGCAATCAATATATATTTACGCTCAGTGTGTCGTCGGGATCCTTGTTGGAGCGTCGTTCTGTTGGAGAGTTTTGTCCGCGTTCTCTCTCTCTCTCTCTCTCGGTTAGAATGGATCTTTCAAAGCGACATTCATTAATGTCGTCATAGAATGGATGTTTTATTGGTCTTCGCGTTCAATGATATAATTTCTAGCTGCAGACTATTAATTAATATCAAAGACTTGTTCTTATTCTGTCGGTATCGATAGTCTAAAAGTTAACCACGTGGTATAGTTCACTTTCAGTATAGGAATTGGATGGTCAAACCTATTGGCCAACTCGCAATGGAGTGGAGGCCTGGTCTGAAGAAAGTAAATCAGGGTGGGGTTTTATAGTGAACATAGAACAGGCTTGTCACATGACGCCTGGTCCTGTCTGTGTCCCTGGGGGCGTGCCGATGACTGATTTAATCTTTGAACATAGAATGTATTTATCACATTAACATCAGTACACAGCATCTCAATGTATCACAAATAGCTTTATCCTTATTAATACATTCTATACAACCATGTGGATGCAAGTCTCATAGCTGAGGCTATTATATAAACCATTTTATGGTAATATGGCTATATTGTCTCTTCTCAGTATCACAAAATTGTACCAAGCGGACCAGTTCGTAGCTGGATTCTTCATCAATCTTCCATACCTTCTCCAGAACACAAATGTCACTTGGTTCCCCAATTCTGTGAGTTGGAAGAATTTCCTGTGTCTCTCTATGGGCCAAGTGGCAGGAGATTCTCCTCTTAGAGTTTTACAACCCCTTCACACAGGGCCTGGGTGGGGGGAGGTAGGTTGGGGGATGGTGCAAGGGGGAGGGGGTCAACTGTCCTCCCTGTACTCAAAGAGGGCAACGTCATGACAAGTGGCGGAGCGAGTTCTGTGCCATCTCGGCCCAGGGCACGAACGCCGCCCACTCCCCCAGCCGGTCCTGGCAATAGGACCGTAGAAACCTACCAACATCCTGGTTCACTCTCTCCACCTGCCCATTAGTCTCGGGGTGAAACCCTGAAGTAAGGCTGATCGAGACCCCCAGATGTTCCATGAATGCCTTTCAGACCCTAGACGTGAACTGGGGACCCCGATCAGACACTATATCCTCAGGCACCCCGCAGTGCCAGAAGACATGTGTAAACAAGGCCTCCGCAGTCTGTAGGGCAGTAGGGAGATCGGGCAGAGGGAGGAGACAACAGGACTTAGAGAAACGATCCACAACAACCAGGATCGCGGTGTTACCCTGTGAGTGGAAGATCAGTCAGAAAATGCACCGACAGGTGCGACCAAGGCCGCTGAGGAAAGGTTAAGTTTAGCTTACCTCTGGGCAGGTGCCTAGGAGCCTTACACTTGGCGCATACCGAGCAGGAGGAAACATAAACCCTCACGTCCTTAGCCAAGATAGGCCACCAGTACCTCCCGCTCAAACAGCGCACTGTCCGACCGATGCCAGGATGACCAGAGGAGGGTGACGTGTGGGCCCAATAGATCAGCTGTTCACGAACATCAGACGGGACGTACAGACGCCCAGCGGGACACTGCAGGGGAGCGGGCTCTGCGTAACGCCTGCTCGATGTCCGTGTCCAGCTCCCACACTACTGCCGCCACCAGGCAGGAGGCGTGGAGTATAGGAGTGGGATCCATGGGCCGCTCCTCTGTGTCATACAGCCGGGACAATGCGTCTGCCTTAGCGTTCTGGGAGCCTCGTCTGTAGGAAAGGATAAACACAAAACAGGTGAAAAACATGGCCCACCTTGCCTGGCGAGGGTTCAGTCTCCTCGCTGCCCATATGTACTCCAGATTGCGGTGGTCAGTCCAGATGAGAAAAGGGTGTCTAGCCCCCTCAAGCCAATGTCTCCACGCCTTCAAGGCCTTGATGACAGCCAACAGCTCCCGGTCCCCCACATCATAGTTTCGCTCCGCTGGGCTGAGCTTCTTCGAGAAGAAGGCACAGGGGCGGAGCTTCGGTGGCGTACCCGAACGCTGAGAGAGCACAGCTCCTATCCCAGCCTCGGAAGCGTCCACCTCCACTATGAACGCCAAAGAGGGATCCGGATGGGCCAGCACGGGAGCCGAGGTAAACAGAGCCCTCAGGTGACTAAAAGCCCTGTCCGCCTCAGCCGACCACTGCAAACACACCGGGTCCCCCTTCAGCAGTGAGGTAATGGGAGCCGCTACCTGACCAAAACCTCAGATAAACTTCCGGTAGTAGTTGGCAAACCCTAAGAACCGCTGCACCTCCTTTACTGTGCTGGGAGTCGGCCAATTACGCACTGCTGAAATGAGGTCACTCTCCATCTCCACCCCTGAGGTGGAAATGCAATACCCTAGGAAGGAGACGGACTGCCGGAAAAACAAGCATTTCACAGCCTTGACGTACAGGTCATGCTCCAACAGGTGACCAAGCACCCTGTGCACCAGGGACACATGCTCAGCGCGTGTAGCGTAGTATGTCAGAATGCCATCAATATACACCACTACACCCTACCCGTGCAGGTCCCTGAAAATCTCGTCAACAAAGGCTTTGAAGACTGATGGCGCATTACTCAACCCGTACGGCATGACAAGGTACTCATAGTGCCCTGAGGTGGTACTGAAAGCCGTCTTCCACTCGTCTCCCTCTCGGATATGCACCAGGTTGTAAGCACTCCTGAGATTGACTCAATCGCTGTGGCTATGAGTGGTAGCGGGTAACTATACCTCAGAGTGATCTGGTTCAGACCCCGATAGTCAATACACGGGCGCAGACCTCCCTCCTTCTTCTTCACAAAAAAGAAACTCGAGGAGACGGGTGAAGTGGAGGACCGAATGCACCCCTGACGCAGGGATTCGGAGACATATGTTTCCATTGCCTCCATCTCCGCCTGTGATACTATAAATACTATAAATGGGTCAAACAAAACACGGTAAATACCAGCATACCGTGCACAAGCACTACAACAACCAATTACGGACAAGGACATGGGGCTGGAGGGTTAAACAGAGGGTTAAATACACAAGATGTTACGCTCGTCTGAAGAACTGGACCAAGGTGCAGCGTGGTAGGCGTACATTTTACTTATAATAAAAATGACAACAAAAAAAACAACAAAATACAAAAACGAACGTAAAGCAATATGCAGTGCAGAAAGCAACTACACACAAACAAGATCCCACAATCACAGGTGGGAAAAAGGGCTGTCTAAGTATGATCCCCAATCAGAGACAATGATAAACAGCTGCCTCTGATTGGGAAGCATACTAGGCCAACAAAGAAATAGAAACCTAGATATGCCCACCCATGTCACACCCTGACCTAAAAAAATAGAGAATAAAATAGGCTCTAAGGTCAGGGCGTCACACAACATGTAATTGATGGAATTGGAACCAGCTGTGATGGAAGACAAGACAAAACCAATGGAAAATGAAAAGTGGATCGGCGATGGCTAGAAGGTCGGCGACATCGACCGTCGAACGCTGCCCGAACAAGGAGAGGGACCAACTTCGGCGGAAGTCGTGACAGTAGCATTTACTTTTAAAAAGTTTGAAAGAACATTTAATCTTACAGAATGTGAGGCCAGTGTTTGGCATTCACTATAGGCAGGATGCATTTTTTTTATTCACTGCAAAAGATTAAAAAATTCTGACCACATTTCTACAGAAATTTGATAAATTTGTCATTGTGCCATAGCTGTGGGAAGTAGGGGTTTTGAGGGTGCTCCCAGCACCACCTGAAAAATCTGAATTAAAAAAATATATGAATACAATATATATATATATATATATATATATATTTATTTCTTTTCGAAAATATTTTTTTCACAAAAGTAGTGCACTGGGCCTTTGCTAGTATTAGCGGACCGATAGAGACGTCTGTAGTTTTGTTCTTTCAGCATCTCTGCTTTGGAAAAAAAGGTAGTTGTATAATTAAGAACAGTATCTTGCAGGATTCAATAGTTGGAATTGTACGATTTGTTGCCCTGTCCCTTTCTCTGCGATTGTCATTCTAATGGTATCCAGAAAGAACAAAACATTCAAATATAAAGGTGCAAAGTTATGGGCAAAGACACAAAACAACCACATCAAATTAAATATTTTTCTTGATCAAATAACATGGACAACAACCACTTTTTGTTGAGTATTAACTTACCATCCTTACAAACCACTTAATGTAAACGAAGGCTAAATTACTGTATTGTACATAGGCTGGTCATCTAGGTTTGTACCTGTAGACTTGCCATCGCCATGAAGAAAGTATTATCAGATTAAATGTTTTGTACAGATAATTATTAGACTCAAGTTACAAATGCTGGTAAACACTCAAATACATGTAGTTTACTTTTTCCCTAAAAAGAAGGAATGGTCAAATGAATCATTAACAATGTATTTCCATATTGAAGCAATGTAATTAGAACAAGGTTGACTGCAAATATGTTCAACATATTTGGCAAATATGGGACAGGCTATTTAACGAACTAAGCTATAACTAACTAACATTCCAATTGGAGTTGATGACAATGCAATACAGTACATGCAAGACCGTAAATACACAACTTGAAGCAACCACATATTTAGCCATGGAGCACATTCTATGAGGGGCCAAGCCTCGACACACCCACAACTTGGTGTGAGTTGGCGGCGCGCGCAGTGTGGATAAAATACCAGGGCCGAATTCTTGTCCCAGTCCGCCCAGATAGGCTTGTTAGGCTGATCTCCCCCACAATGTAGTGAGAGCATCCACTTGAACTACAGACTAGAAATCACTCAGACTTTAGAAATCACTTCAAGCCAAACCAATATTTAAGCTTTTGTTTTTTAACCTTTACAGGATCGGTGTCCCCCCTGTGGGACGGTTGAGCTAAAGTAGGCTAATGTGATTAGCATGAGGTTGAAAGTAACAAATATTTCCCAGGACATAGACATATCTGATATGGGCAGAAAGCAAAAATTCTTGTTCATCTAACTGCATTGTTCAATTTACAGTAGCTATTACAGTGAAAGAATGCCATGCTATTGTTTGAGGAGAGTGCACAGTTATGAACTTTAAAATGTATTAATAAACCAATAGGCACATTTGGGCAGTCTTTATACAACATTTTGAACAGAAATGCAATGTCTAATTGAATCAGTCTAAAACTTTGCACATACACCGCTGCCATCTATTGGCCACAATCTAAATTGCACAAAACCTGGAATAGTACATTAAGGCATTTCTCTTGCGTTTCAAAGATGAAATATTTTACCCGATCTAATGTGTTATATTCTCCTACATTAATTTCACATTTCCACAAAAAATTGAAAAAAATGGTCCGATCCTTATTAAAACCTTTTGAGGACAGACGTTCCGCTAGCGGAACGCCTCGCCAATATCCAATGGAAGAGTGTGGACGAAATACAAAAACCTCAAAAATGCAATATTTCAATTTTTCAAACATACGACTATTTTACACCATTTTAAAGATAAGACTCTCGTTAATCTAACCACATTGTCCGATTTCAAAAAGGCTTTACAGCGAAAGCAAAACATTAGATTAAGTTAGGAGAGTACATAGCCAAAAATAATCACATAGTCATTTTCAAAGCAAGCATATATGTCACAAAAAAACAAAACACAGCTAAATGAATCACTAACCTTTGATGATCTTCATCAGATGACACTCCTAGGACATTATGTTATACAATACATGCATGTTTTATTCAAGCAAGTTCATATTTATATCAAAAAACAGCTTTTTACATTGGCTTGTGATGTTCAGAAAATGTATTCCCACCGCAAACTTCCGGTGAATTTACTAAATTACTCATCATAACTCCTTTATGCAATCGCTATGTCAGATTTTAAAATAGCTTTTCGGCGAAAGCACATTTTGCAATATTCTGAGTATATAGCTCAGCCATTACGGCTAGCTATTTTGACACCCGCCAAGTTCGGGGCTCACTAAACTCAGAATTAGTATTAGAAAAATTGTATTACCTTTGCTGATCTTCGTCAGAATGCACTCCCAGGACTGCTACTTCCACAAGAAATGTTGTTTTGGTTCCAAGTAATCCATAGTTATGTCCAAATACCTTCATTTTGTTCGTGTGTTCAGGTCACTATCCAAAGGGTAACGCGCGAGCGCATTTCGAGACCAAAAAATTCACAATGTTCCTTTACCGTACTTAGAAGCATGTCAAACGCTGTTTAAAATCAATTTTTATGGTATTTTTCTCGTAAAATAGCGATAATATTCCAACCGGACAATAGTGTATTCATTCAAAGTGGAAAAGAAAAAACAGCGTGGTCACGTGAAAGCGCATATCCAATCTCTTTGTCACCAGGCAGACCACTGAGAAACTGAGCTACTATACTCTGCCCAGAGACAGGAGATGCCTCAATCCGCTTTCTGAAGGCTTTAGAGAGCCAATGGAAGCCTTAGAAAGTGCTACGTAACCCCACCGGTACTGTAGTTTTGATAGAGAATCAAAAGAAGAACTACAAATTCTCAGACAGGTCACTTCCTGCTTGGAATTTTCTCAGGTTTTTGCTACTAATAATATGCATCTTCTCATTTCTGGGCAAGAGTAGTAACCAGTTTAAATCGGGTACGTTTTTTTTCATCCGGCCGTGCAAATACTGCCCCCTATCCCAAACAGGTTTTAAGCAACAAAAGGTGAATTAGAAAATATGAAAAAAATATATAAAAATCTAAATGTACAGGGTAATTTTTTTTTAAATTGAACAATTTAAACACATTTTCTATTAATCAATTTGAAAGAGTGTATCAGAAAATGTAGAAATTGAAAAATATTCTATTGTTCACTTTGAAGGAGTGTATTAGATTGATAAACATTAAACATAGGCTATAGCATTCGCACTGATATAGGGGCTAGGCCTACTGTAAATTGCAGTCTGAACATGGATATGCCAAACATGGTCAACAAGAAAGATTAAATTCACAAGGCTATTGATAAGTCCTATAAAGACAGTGTGTCCTTCTAATCAACAACTTGTTTTAAATAGGCTAATGTCTAAATACAGTTACAGGCACCATCATTGCTCCCAGTGGGCGTATATTACAGACAAGGCAATTAAAACTATGGAGGATTTTACGTACGGCCAAACTTTTCACAGGATCTGCATAAAGATCCAATTTGAAGAGAAAGGGGGAATATCCACTCACCGTCATACTGCTCGCAAATGTTGTGTTTTATAATCATCATGGAACCATTTTACAGATCATATTGGCGCTTCTCCAGAAATAGCAGATGAGTCATGTACTTTCTCACCATAAGCCCACGGTGAATATTTCCAATAAGTTTAGTTTTTAATCAAATTAAACTAAAAACAATCAATATTTATTAATAGGATCAGGTCAAAACCCTGATATCATAAATCACTTCTCTCGTTCCATGGCACTGTGTGCACACGTATGCCAAAATGTCTTTACGCATAACATTTGCACGTTTGTACAAAATACTAGGCTCCTGTCAATTGTATCATAGCCTATATGCGAGGCCGATTCTAAAATAAATTCTCTGTTGATATGGCATTATAGGACAACTGAATCATAGGTGAATTTGCCATCTGGCAATTCTGGCAAATGCCAGAAGGACAAGGCCATCTTTTATTGGGGTGGGCTGGTCAAAAAATAAACATGATATGGCCAGCGGCCCATGGGATGTTTTTTTAAAGACTTTTGCACAATTTCTCTGTTGTCATAATAATATACACTGCTCAAAAAAATTAAGGGAACACTTAAACAACACAATGTAACTCCAAGTCAATCACACTTCTGTGAAATCAAACTGTCCACTTAGGAAGCAACACTGATTGACAATAAATTTCACATGCTGTTGTGCAAATGGAATAGACAACAGGTGGAAATTATAGGCAATAAGCAAGACACCCCCAATAAAGGAGTGGTTCTGCAGGTGGGGACCACAGACCACTTCTCAGTTCCTATGCTTCCTGGCTGATGTTTTGGTCACTTTTGAATGCTGGCGGTGCTTTCACTCTAGTGGTAGCTTGAGACGGAGTCTACAACCCACACAAGTGGCTCAGATAGTGCAGCTTATCCAGGATGGCACATCAATGCAAGCTGTGGCAAGAAGGTTTGCTGTGTCTGTCAGCGTAGTGTCCAGAGCATGGAGGCGCTACCAGGAGACAGGCCAGTACATCAGGAGACGTGGAGGAGGCCGTAGGAGGGCAACAACCCAGCAGCAGGACCGCTACCTCCGCCTTTGTGCAAGGAGGAGCAGGAGAGCCCTGAAAATGACCTCCAGCAGGCCACAAATGTGCATGTGTCTGCTCAAACAGTCAGAAACAGACTCCATGAGGGTGGTATGAGGGCCCGACGTCCACAGGTGGGGGTTGTGCTTACAGCCCAACACCGTGCAGGACGTTTGGCATTTGCCAGAGAACACCAAGATTGGCAAATTCGCCACTGGCGCCCTGTGCTCTTCACAGATGAAAGCAGGTTCACACTGAGCACATGTGACCGACGTGACAGAGTCTGGAGACGCCGTGGAGAACGTTCTGCTGCCTGCAACATCCTCCAGCATGACCGGTTTGGCGTTGGGTCAGTCATGGTGTGGGGTGGCATTTCTTTGGGGGGCCGCACAGCCCTCCATGTGCTCGCCAGAGGTAGCCTGACTGCCATTAGGTACCGAGATGAGATCCTCAGACCCCTTGTGAGACCATGTGCTTGTGCGGTTGGCCCTGGGTTCCTCCTAATGCAAGACAATGCTAGACCTCATGTGGCTGGAGTGTGTCAGCAGTTCCTGCAAGAGGAAGGCATTGATGCTATGGACTGACCCGCCCGTTCCCCAGACCTGAATCCAATTGAGCACATCTGGGACATCATGTCTCGCTCCATCCACCAATGCCACGTTGCACCACAGACTGTCCAGGAGTTGGCGGATGCTTTAGTCCAGGTCTGGGAGGAGATCCCTCAGGAGACCATCCGCCACCTCATCAGGAGCATGACCAGGCGTTGTAGGGAGGTCATACAGGCACGTGGGGACCACACACACTACTGAGCCTCATTTTGACTTGTTTAAAGGATAAAGTTGGATCAGCCTGTAGTGTGATTTTCCACTTTAATTTTGAGTGTGAACCCAAATCCAGACCTCCATGGGTTGATAAATTGGATTTCCATGGATTATTTTTGTGTGATTTTGTTGTCAGCACATTCAACTATGTAAAGAAAAAAGTATTTAATAAGATTATTTTTTCATTCAGATCTAGGATGTGTTGTTTAAGTGTTCCCTTTATTTTTTTGAGCAGTATATATTGAGCATTTGGCTGACCAGTGGGCAATGGAGATGAGCAGTGGAAATCCATGCTTGAGCACTGCTCAGATGCTCCACATCCTTTCCAACCACTCTGCTAAAAACTGCACAGCACCAACAGGAAAAGAAATGCTGTTCCAAATTCGCTCTATACATTAAAATCAGAATTTGACTAATGACTACCTGGACCAACCATTTGGTTTTGAAGTATTGAAACCAAGCCATATGATTTGAATGAAAAGTATTTTAATAAACATAAAACGGTGAAGGAAGGAAGCGTTCATCATTTCAAATAGGCTCTAAATAGGTCAGGAGCCAGAAAGGGAGCCTAAGAAGAAATGAAAATTAATTATTTAGGCTATATTAATTCAATTATGTCAAGGCTATAGCCTACAAAGAAACACAGTGTGAAGCATTTGCCAGTGGAGTCAGGGACATTAAGCGTTCAAGTTTTAAACAACATTTCATTGTATTAAATCATTATAGTCTATAAATTGCACATACAGGCTGACTTACTTGGAATCAATTACAAATTCAACGAAAAATGTTGCATTAGGCTCAGTCTAGTGCCTTTAAATTCATTTTTAGAAACATGATTTTGGCCAGAGTCTGTGGCTTCAGCCTCATGAGATGGTGCCTGGAGAGCAGGCCAGCAGAGCACCTGCAGACCCACTGAGGATGCTAAACACCCTTTTGACCCTTTTGGCCACTCTTGCCAGGCTGGGCAGTTTTTTTATATATATACACTCCCGTTCAAAAGTTTGGGGTCACTTAGAAATGTCTTTGTTTAGGAAAAAAAAGAACATTGTCCATTAAAATAACATAAAATTGATCAGAAATATAGTGTAGAAACTGTTAATGTTGTAAATGACTATTGTAGCTGGAAAAGGCAGATTGTTTTATGGAATATCTACATAGGTGTTTCAAAACAAGAATAGACTGACGAGTTTCAGAAGAAAGATCTTTGTTTCTGGCCATTTTGTGCCTGTAATCAAACCAGATACTCAACTAGTCTAAAGAAAGCCAGAATTATTGCTTCTTTAATCAGAAAAACTGTTTTCATCTGTGCTAACATAATTGCAAAAGGGTTTTCTAATGATAAATTAGCCTTTTAAGATGATAAACTTGGATTAGCTAACCCATTGTGCCATTGGAACACAGGAGTGGTGGTTGCTGATAATGGGCCTCTGTACGCCTATGCAGATATTCCATTCAAAATCAGCCGTTTCCAGCTACAATAGTCATTTACACAATTAACAATGTCTACATTGTACTTCTGACAAATGTTATGTTATTTTAATGGACAAAACATTTTGCTTTTCTTTCAAAAACAAGGACATTTCTAAGTGACCCCAAACTTTTGAACGGTAGTGTACATATAGTTGAAGTCGGAAGTTTACATACACCGTAGCCAAATACATTTAAAGTCAGTTTTTCACAATTCCTGACATTTAATCCTAGTAAAAATTCCCTGTCTTAGGTCAGTTAAGATCACCACTTTATTTTAAGAATGTGAAATGTCAGAATAATAGTAGAGAGAATGATTTATTTCAGCTTTTATTTCTTTCATCACAGTCCCAGTGGGTCAGAAGTTTACATACACTCAATTAGTATTTGGTAGCATTGCCTTTAAATTGTTTAACTTGGGTCAAACGTTTCAGGTAGCCTTCCACAAGTATCCCACAATAAGTTGGGTGACTTTTGTCCCATTCCTCCTGACAGAGCTGGTGTAACTGAGTCAGGTTTGTAGGCCTCCTTGCTCGCACACGCTTTTTCAGTTCTGCCCACAAATTTTCTATGGGATTGAGGTCAGGGCTTTGTGATGGCCACGTTTCAGGTACCTTGACTTTGTTGTCCTTAAGCCATTTTGCCACAACTTTGGAAGTATGCTTGGGGTTATTGTCCATTTGGAAGACCCATTTGTGATCAAGCTTTAACTTCCTGACTGATGTCTTGAGATGTTGGTTCAATATATCCACATAATTTTCCTACCTCATGATGCCATCTATTTTGTGAAGTGCCCCAGTCCCTCCTGCAGCAAAGCACCCCCACAACATGATGCTGCCACCCCCACTCTTCACGGTTGGGATGGTGTTCTTTGGCTTGCAAGCCTCCCCCTTTTTCCTCCAGTCATAATGATTGTCATTATGGCCAAACAGTTCTATTTTTGTTTCATCAGACCAGAGGATATTTATCCAAAAACTACGATCTTTGTCCCCATGTGCAGTTGCAAAGCGTAGTCTGACTTTTTTATGGCGGTTTTGTAGCAGTGGCTTCTTCCTTGCTGAGCGGCCTTTCAGGTTATGTCGATATAGGACTCATTTTTACTGTGGATATAGATACTTTTGTACCTGTTTCCTCCAGCATCTTCACAGGGTCGTTTGCTGTTGTTCTGGGATTGATTTGCACTTTTTGCACCAAAGTAGGTTCATCTCTAGGAGACAGAACGCGTCTCCTTCCTGAGCGGTATGATGGCTGTGTGGTTCCATGGTGTTTATACTTGCGTACTATTGTTTGTACAGATGAACGTGGTACATTCAGGCGTTTGGAAATTACTCCCCAGGATGAACCAGACTTGTGCAGGTCTACATTTTTTTCCTGAGGTCTTGGCTGATTTCTTTTGATTTTCCCATGATGTCAAGCAAAGAGGCACTGAGTTTGAAGGTAGGCCTTGAAATACATCCACAGGTACACCTCCAATTGGCTCAAATGTTGTCAGTTAGCCTAGCAGAAGCTTCTAAAGCCATGACATCATTTTCTGGAATTTTCCAAGCTGTTTAAAGGCACAGTCAACTTAGTGTATGTAAACTTCTGACCCACTGGAATTGTGATACTGTGAATTCTAAGTGAAATAATCTGTCTGTAAATAATTGTTGGAAAAATGTATTGTGTCATACACAAAGTAGATGTCCTAACCAACTCTCCAAAACTATAGTTTGTTAACAAGAAATTTGTGGAGTGGTTGAAAAACGAGTTTTAATGACTCCAACCTAAGTCAACTGTAGATGTAGGATCTTAAGCCAGTTTGCTACAGCAGGAAAATAATCCTGCAGCAACAAGAAATGTGAATTATTTGGTGGATTATAATTAATGGAATTTTTTTGGAGGGGTTGATACTGTTTTTGTCAAGACAAATCAAGTCAGACATTTTAAAGTGGAAATTATAAGCTGTAGGTGCCTTTTTAAACCTCAATACACAACAGGAAAATTCTCAACAACAAAAGTGTGATCAAGTTAAGATCCTACATCTGTAGTTAAGTCACTAGCCATCTACTAGACATTTATACAGTGTTTTTTTGTTATACACAAATCATCATGTATTACAATAAAGGTACATTTGAGGACTGTCTGTGTATTTTAATTATTTTATCAATGTTTATTTACTTCTATATCTCAGTCTCTTCAGCCCAGCAAGTGGGTTTATGAGCTGTAGTAAGGAGTGACTCTGGTGTCGGATTACATTACATAACCACCGCCACTGGAAGCTGGAAAGTCAGCCTATCTTCAGCCAATTTCATTCTCTAAAAGGCCCGTCACTTCTTGGCAGAAAGATACACATACGCGCATGGCACTGTCAAACTAAGTACAAAGCTGGAAATCTATCCTCATCCGCATAACTAGACATCATTCTATGACAAACACAGAAGGTTTTATATTGAGTTCAATATAAGAAAACAGAGAGAGACTGCCAGTTCCTTAATGTAGCCATTGCAAAACATTAAGGAACTGGTAGTCTCGCCCTCTCCCTTTTCTTCAATTTAATTATATGTAGCCTAATATTTAAACACTTACCTATGTGGACAGGGGGGAACACATGACATGAACCAATTTGAAATATGTCGTTAGGATGTCATAAGGTATTATATAAGACAATGGTAATCTATAAGGTATTTATTCTGTGATTTTCTTCTTGGTCAAATATAAACTCAATGACCAGTTTATTAGGTACACCACCCCATTTACAAAAATGGTTCGCCCTAATCAAGCTACAAGAAACCTTCCCAGAAACCTTCACAGTTTGGAGGAGAGCCCCCTGCTCTCAGTAGAGAACAAATACCCTTTCCCCCTCCCCCCAATAAAATCTACACTCTACTTTCCCCAATAACTGTTCTCTATGTAGTAACAATAGAAGTAGCCAATGCCAATTGGCTACACGGACACTGAAACGACAATTCAAAGGGGGAAATATAGCATGTATGTCAATAACTGTTCTATGGATGTATATGTGTGTGGGAGTATTGATGTGTTTTTGTTTATGTGTATATGAATAGAAGTTTGAGGGAAGAGTGAGGGATGGTGAATATACATTAGTGTAGGAAGGTGGGAGAGCATGGGTGTGTGGATGCATAGGGTATATGTTGGACGGGAATGAATGAGAATGGATGAGTAAGTCGATGGATGGATGGGTGTGTGTCGGAGAGGTACGAGCAGGGCCTAAAATGTACTTTTTGGTGCATGGTCCATCGGCCATTGTGGCAGGTAGATTTAAAAACCTATAAGCTAATATTACACCAACAAATCACAAAAAAATTAAGAGCATGCTTTGCAATGTTTCTAAAACAATGAATGTATTACTTGTAAGAAGGAATGTGGTACAGTGCCTTTGACCTCATAATGACAAATCAAAAGCAGGATTTTTTTCAGACCCTAATGACAAAGCAAATGTATTACAAATTAAAAACTGAAATATCACATTTACATAAGTATTCAGACCCTTTACTCAGTACTTTGTTGAAGCACCTTTGGCAGTGATTTGAGTCTTCTTGGGTATGATGCTACAAGCTTGGCACACCTGTATTTGGGAATTTCTCCCATTCTTCTCTGCAGATCCTCTCAAGCTCTGTCAGCTTGGATGGAGAGAGTTGCTGCACAGCTATTTTCAGGTCTCTCCAGAGATGTTTGATCGGGTTCAAGTATGGACTCTGGCTGGGCCATTCAAGGACATTCAGAGACTTGTCCCAAAGTCACTTCTGCGTTGTCTTGGCTGTGTGCTTAGGATAGTTGTCCTGTTGGAAGGTGAACCTTCGCCCACCTTCTGAGGTCCTGAGTGCTCTGGAGCAGGTTTTCATCAAGGATCTCTCTGTATTTTGCTCTGTTCATTTTTGCCTCGATCCTGACTAGTCTCCCACTTTTCCTCCACAACATCTGGAGACTATGTCCAGAGGAAGTCTGTGAAGGCGGAAAACATGCTCAATGACTAGCTGAGCAGTCTCAGGGGCAGATGGCAGCTTGGGCAGGGGAATGAAATGTGCCACCTTGGAAAAGCGGTCCACAATGACTAGGATGACCGTGTGTCCCTCTGAGGATGGAAGGCCCGTGATAAAATCCATAGAGAGATGGGACCAGGGTCGAGAAGGAGTAGGCAGAGGATGAAGAAGCCCCAGTGGCTGCTGGCGAGGAGTCTTGTTCCGTACGCAGGTTGGAGAAGCAGCCACTAAGGTCCAAGTGTCCGCCTTCACCGAGGGCCACCAAAACCTCCTCCTCAACAACTCTAGCGTTTGCTGCCCTCCGGGTGAGAGGTGAGACGTGATGAGTGAGCCCACTGAAGTACCTTGGACCATGCCCCAAGAAGAACAAAAAGTCTGTTAGGTGGACAGCCATCTGGAACTGCCTCCCTACCTTGCACCTCCCGTACTACAGTCTCTATACTCCAGGACACCAGCGCGAGGTTGAGCGATGTGGGATGATGGAGTCAGGCGGCCGATCCTCACTGGAGCTGGGGAACTGGCAAGAAAGGGTATCCGGCTTCACGTTCCTAGACCCCGGACAGTACGATAACGTGAATCTGAACTGAGTGAAGAAAAGAGCCCAACAAGCCTGTCGGGGATTGTGGCGTTTAGCATCCTAGATGTAGGCCAGGTTCTTGTGGTCAGTCCAAACCGTAAAGGGATGTTCCAAGCCCTCCAACCAGTGCCGCCACTCCTCCAACACTAGTTTGACTTCAAGAAGCTCCCGATTGCCAACATCATAGTTTCTCTCCGCTGAAGTGAGACGCCTGGAGAAGAAGGCACAGGGAGGAAGCTTTTGGTATTTTGCCGAGTACTGAGACAGAACCGCCCCCATGCCCACGTCAGAGGCATCCACCTCCACCACGAAGGGAAGAGAAGGATCCGCATGAAAAAGAATGGGTGCAGAAGAAAACCAATGTTTCAGGTCCTGGAACGCCTTCTCCGCAGCAGGGGTCCAACATACATGTCCAGCCGAGCCCTTGGTGAGTGTTGTCAATGGTGCCACCACAGCACTAAAGTTTCTCAAAAATCTCCAATAGAAATTAGCAAAACCCAAAAAACGCTGAACTTGATTGACCGTGCTGGGCCACAGCCAGTTGACCACCGCTCCTACCTTTTGAGAGTCCATCTGTACACAGCCCTGAGACACGATGCACCCCAGGAAGGAGATCTGAGGAACGTGAAACTCACACTTTTTGGCCTTCACAAACAAGTGATGAGTGAGGAGTCTGAAGAATCTGGCATACATGTTGGACATGTTCAACCATGGACTTGGAGAAGATGAGGATGTCATCTAGGTACAGAAACACGAACTGGTGAAGGAAGTTGCGCAGCACATCATTAACCAGGGCCTGGAAATGGCTGGAGCATTAGAAAGTCAAAACGGCATGACCCGGTACTCATAATGTCCATTGGGAGTGTTGAACACTGTCTTCCACTCATCTCCCTGTCTGATGCGCACCAGATTGTACGTGTTCCGTAAATCCAACATAGAGAAAACCATAGCTCCCTGGAGTCTCTCAAAAACTGACATAAGAGGAATGGGGTAACGGTTCTTGATGGTAATGTAATTTAGCCCCCGGTAATCGATACAGGGACGTAATCCCCCATCCTTCTTCCCAACAAATAAAAAACCCGCTCCTGCAGGTGAAGTGGACGGCCGAATAAAATCAGCCGCTAGCGCCCCCTTAATATAACTGTTCATAGCTGCAGTCTCTGGGCCTGATAGAGAATACAGCCCTCCTCTCGGAGGAGTAATGCCTGACAGGAGGTCGATGGCACAATTGTAGGCCCTGTGAGGAGGTAGTTTGCTGGCCCTTTGTTTGCTGAAGACCTGACCCAAATCCCAGTAATCCTGAGGTACGTGGGAAAGATCAGGCTTGTTATTCCCAGCCCGAGGAACAGGAGGATCGGAAGTCTCCAGACAAGCAGGGTCGGAAAGGTGTGGAGAGAGTTGCTGGCAGGTGAACTGGCATGAAGGATTCCATCCCAGAACTCTTCCCGAAGGCCAGTCAATTTGAGGATTATGGGTGAAAAGCCATGGATGTCCAAGAACCAGGGGAAGCTTAGGAGAGGCCACCAGATGTAACTGGATAAGCGCCACATGGTCATCCAGAATTCGTAGCTGAATAGGCATGGTGAGCTGCTTCACCTTCCCAGATCCTAGGGGTTGCCCATCCAGCACAGTGACCGACAACGGCGTGTCCAGCTTAGTGAGTGGCAGTCTTTGTTGTCGAGCTAGTGTGCGATCCAGAAAACAGCCGGTAGCCCCAGAGTCTATGAGAGCAGGAATGTCGAACTGTCCATTGTCCCACTGCAGGTTGGCCAGAAGAAAGGTGCATACCGTGTCGGCAACAGGAGACTGTATCTGACTTGCCATATATTCCCCCATCTACTAACGAGTCATCCTGTTTCCCGTCAGCTCGGGACAGGAGGCAAAGAAATGTCCAGACTGTCCACAGTGATGACATTGTTGCTTGTTATTCCTGCACCTTCTCTCCAGAGCGGAAAGTCTGGTGCTTCCCAATTGCATCGGCTCCTCTGACCGATATGAAGGAGCACCATAGCCGACTTGAGAAACCTGACGGGATACGGAACAAGCAGGCCCAGCATACGCAATGGCCCAATTGAAGAATCGACTCCCTTAGCGGAGCCCGAAACACTGGAACCAACTCGGAATCCCTTCGTCTTTTCATGATGACGTTCCCGAAGCCGGTTGTCAATCTGGATGGTCAGAACGATAAGCTCCTCCAGAGTGTCAGGGTTGTCCCGGGAAGCCAGTTCATCCTTGAGAACCTCACTGAGTCCGTTCAAAAAGACTGAGTGAATTTCCTCCGTATTCCAACCGCTCTCAGCAGCGAGCGTTTGAAAATCAATGGCGTAATCCGCTATGCTGTCCTGCCGAAGCGCAATGAGTCTTTGAGCAGCATTCCTGCCACTGATGGGGTGATCAAACAACCTCATCTCCTGGGTGAAGCTCTGCCAATTGAAACAAATGTCTGCTTGCTGCTCCCATATGACCGTGGCCAAGGCCAGAGCCTGTCCTGAGAGCAAGGAGATGACTTATGCCACTCTGGCACTCTCAGTGGGAAACGTTGATGCCTGCAGCTCGAAGACCAGCGAACATTGGAGCAGGAACCCATGACACCTCCCAGGATGTCTCTCATAGCGCTCCGGTCCCGGGAGATGAGGCTCCTGAGGGGAGGAAGACGATGAGCTGGTAGAAAGTGGAGGGTTAGGAACCACCACAGGTGCAGCAACCATTGCTCCCGTTTGTCCGTTCTGCAGATTGAACACAAAAGTTCCTAAATCCTCCAATATTGTCTTCAGTCGCGCCTCATGGCAACCAATCACAGTTCTATGGTGCTTGAGACCAGACCATAAGTGGTGGAGCTCGGAGTGTCCCTCGGACGACGGAGAAATCTCTGCTGGGTCCATTTTTTGGCTCAGGTCTACTGTGACAATAAGTCTCGTATAAACTTGGACCCAGGCGTAGAGAAACACAGCAGGCAGAGGTGAGGATAAATCCAGAACATTTATTGAAGCTTAAACAACAAAAACAACAAAGCACTGACACATGAATCACTAAACAAAACAAGAGACCTGAGCAACCAGCCCAGTCCACAGAGGACCTAAATAGTCATACACCAGGTGAACCCAATAAGCCCAATCAGGCTCACCTGGACACTAGAAAACATAAGGAAGTACACTCAAAGGTGACCTCTGACCTGTGACAGGACCCCCCCCTCCTCAAGGAACGGCTCCCAGGGGTAGCTGAACTACGACGGAGTCCGGGGTCAAAAATGTCCCAGGCCGAAACCCGGGAACGTTCCTCAGGACTGTAACCCTCCCAGTCCACGAGATACTGACTCACTCCTCGACATGCGTCAGTACCGTCTATTGGTGCTGTCAGTTTTACATGCTGAACACACCGCTTGTGTCGCATGCGCGAGCGTTGCAAAATAAATGTACACATACATGTTATTCAATCATTACACCCACACTGCTCAAACATCAGCGAGCATCTGCGCAGCCAGGCGCTAAAATAGAACTTTGTTCTGTTTGTGAAGCTCAAAGCCCTGCAAGTCCTGCCTCTCCCATCTCCTCATTGTGCGGTTTGGTCAGCATGTTATGTTGCAGTGCATGGTATAAAGGTGTACAAGACCACACTCTTGTGGGCCATTTGTTCTTCAGCAAAGTGTAACAGGTCTGTCCATCTTTCTTCATTCCTTGTCAGTGTTCCATGTCCATTTCTACATGAGGAAGACGTGCCTCTCTGAGTTCAGAGGCCGTTTCCTAAAGTTCTGTTTATCATGCCTACTCTCCTCTCTCCCTCCTGCAAGACGAGTCTCTTTCTCCTCCAAGTCGATTCAGATGGGGAGTGAACTTCTTTGACCGGTCTCTTCCCATTCTTCTGTCTTTTTAGCTGAGTTTTCAATTGCATTTCCAAAGAGATGGGATCATTCATCCCATGGGTGTGGCCTCGCCTTGCAGAACTTGAACTTCTTTGATTCTTAGATTGTCCTTCATTCTAATTCCTGTTTAGTAAGTCCTTTAATTTATAGGGAGACTCACAAAAGGCGGGCTCTAATGGCCGGACACATTGGGAACGGCCCGTTGATTCGGAGAACTCAACGCATTTAATGATCATATGAGATAAACCTGAGATTTCCTCATAAGTATTCAAAGAATAATTTTTCTGTACAGAGAGCAACTTCACAATCTTAAAAGGAAATAGCAATCCAAAGATTCTAAAACACGATCTGAATAAGATACATACGTTTTATGTTATAGTGAAAGGGGGGGACAGATGACCTATGGTCTCTGGTGGCATTTATGGCCCGTCATTTAATGAAGCACATTCCAGCTCTTGTAACCCACTCAAGGACAGGAAGGGTGACTCTGGTTCCTGTCTTAATGTGTAATTGTAAATCACCCCTGTTGCGCATGGCCTCCTCGTGGGTCCTCATCACAAGAACTGTAAGACTTTTCTGTAATTTCAACAGTAAAACACTGTAAAATGCACAGTAAAATACCATAAATATGTTTTACAGCATTAATGCTGTAGATTGCACTGCATTATTGGGAAAATTAGAAAAGACTGTTATTTACTGTAATTGGAAGCCTCCAGTAAAAATGACTCTAACATAGTATAGTTTTTTACATTGATAGCTTATGCCTACTGTAGATTTAAAAGATCAGTTTCAGGCGCCAACCTCATGCTGTCAGGTGAGACACATGAAGTACAGACATTTTTTTTGTATATATCTTCTTGAAGTGACTGTGAAGTGGAATAATATTTTCAGTAGCTGCTGGGTATGCACCTTGACCTGTTTATATGTATCTTTATTTCTAGCCAACGTTGAATAATGCATGTTTTCTTAGCTAACCTAGCTAGCTGGCTAACAAGCCACTTCGGTCCACTCTAAATTGCTCGTAAATATGTTGCTGTGTGACCTAGAAAAAAATCACCCAGTTAATAATTGTTTCAGATTGACGGACCGCATTTTACACAAAAATCATGTCATGGGCCGTTAAACAACTCACAAAATTCTATTTGTGTCTTCAAGATACTAATGTAAAATAGTGCTATGTAAAATAGGGTAACACTTGACAGCCAGCATCATAACACTTTATGACACGGTCTTAACCATGTAATAATATGCCATAACATCTAAAACAACTTGTCATAACCTGTTATAATATGGCCATAATACTGCCAATTTGTAAGTCGCTCTGGATAAGAGCGTCTGCTAAATGACTTAAATGTAAATGTAAATATATTTAGACCTGTTGTGATATATATTGCATTATTTTATGGCTGGTTATGACACATATGTAAAAGTGTAAAAACCCACAAAACCTACCACAGTAGTTATTTTATGGCTGGTTATGATGTTATATATGTTTGTTTTTTTTATTGACCATATTAAATTAACATTGTAATTGCGTACACATTGATGTCAGACATGCACCTACCCCAATGCTCTGTTGCTGATGACTGGGATGAATGCATGAGCAGATTTCAGGAGCAGGAGAAGAAACCCAATATTTGACTGACGTAAGGGCTTGTACATGATAGGCATATCTGGCTTATAATTATGATGGTCATAATGCTAATATTTTCCAATGGCTCAAACCGAGGAGAAAAAAAATACTTATTTCCCTCATTAAAATGCAAATCAATTTATAACATTTTTGACATGCGTTTTTCTGGATTTTTGTTTTGTTTTTCTGTCTCTCACTGTTCAAATAAACCTACCAATAAAATTATAGACTGATCATTTCTTTGTCAGTGGGCAAACGTACAAAATCAGCAGGGGATCAAATACTTTTTTCCCTCACTGTATATGGTATGGAGAATGATAAACGAGCCTGCAGGATTATAGAAAAAGCTGTTGGGAAATTAATGTTTGAGTTTAAAATACTAAATGTTCAGTGAATGTGAGCATATTTAGGTAGTTTAAGTTATAAACTTTCCTACTAACCTTCTAAAAGTTGACGGTGCCAAAATCTTGCCAATCCATTCATTATTCTACTAACTATGACTGAGCGTGAGACATGTTTTCCATAATGTACGTTTCATTCATAAACACTGAACAAAAATATAAACACAGCATGTAAAGTGTGCACAAAAAGCTTATTTCTCTCAAATTCTGTGCAGAAATTCAAATATTGCTAGCTAAGACTGCATCCAGGTGGTGAGTCACATATGAACTGTAACTTAGTAAAACTTTGAAATTGTTGCATGTTGCATTTATGTTTTTGTTCAGTACACATTTGAACAAAGAACATCATCATAAATAATGTTTCACCATTTATTGAGTACGAAGACAAATAGCAAAGGTGTCTCAGGCAGTATTTGATGTATCTAAATATAGTGTAACCTACCAATCAATGTACTGTATATCATCTGCCAATAACTGCTGAACGAATTTTACCCAGTGGTCAAAAAGAAAATTGGGGATTGGACACCCTACAAGTTATTTCAGAAGCTAGCAGCAGTAGTGCAATGTACTTAAGCACTACTTTAGTATTTTTGGGGGGTATATGTACTTTATTTTACTATTAACATTTTTGACAACTTTTACTTTTACTTCACTACATTCCTAAAGAAACGTATGTACTTTTTACTCCATACATTTTCCCTGACACTTAAATGTACTAGTTACTTTTTTATGTTTAGCAGGACAGAAAATGGTCTAATTCATAGTCATCAAGAGAACATCCCTGGTCATCCCTACTGCGTCTGATCTGGCGGATGCACTAAACACATGCTTTGTTTGTAAATTATGTCTGAGAGTTGGAGCGTGCACCTGGCTATCCAAGGGTGGAAAGATTTATTGGGTTTTCGCCAGACATATCATTTTGCGTTCAGGACAATAAGTTACATTTTAGTCTCATCTGACCACAGCACCTTTTGCCACTTGGCCTCAGAATCTACAATGTGCTTTTTGGCAAAGCTCAAATGAGACTTGATGTGGCTTTTTTCAGGAGTGTTTTTTTTCTTGCCACCCTCCCATGGACGCCAGATTTGTGGAGCGCTTGTGATATTGTGGTCACACACACACATTGACCAGTGTTTGCCATAAAGTCCTGAAGCTCCTTCAAAGTCGCAATAGGCTTCTTGGTAGCCTCTCTGATCAGTCTAATCCTTGCCCAGTCATCCAGTTTGGAGGGGCAGCCTGATCTATGCAGGGTCTGGGTGGTGCCATACACCGTACACTTCTTAATAATGGTCTTAACTGTGCTCCGAGGGATAGACAAAGCCTTTGAAATCTTCTTATATCCATCCCCTGACATGTGCCTTTCCAAAACTTTATCTCATAGCTCTTTTGAAAGTACCTTTCCGCCCATAGTGGATTCTTTGCTTTGAATTGCACTACTAAGCAGTGGAGTCCTCTATTAACAATTGCTTTTATTCTGAACTAATCAAAGTCACTGCAAGTGAGCACAGATGGAAGCCAATTTGCTTGATTTGTGATCTGGAAGTGGGTGGTTATACCTCAGCAAGTTTGCAATTGCAATTCTAAGGGGGGTCTTCACTTATCCAAACAGGATATTTTACTGTTTTACTTTTAATTAATTGTCAGAGGGTTTTTTTCTCACTTAGATATTGTGGGTTACCATGTGTAAATAAAGCCGGAAAAAGTCACATTTTATGTGTTTTCATTTCAAACTGTAAGGCAACAAAGGTTAACATTTTTAAAGGGGGTGGTGACTTTCTATACACACTGTATATTATAATTTGCTTGACATTCAATATATTATACAACATTTATTATTAAAATAGTACCTCATTCTGGGGTTTGGTAATTTCCTGTTCTATTGACGGACTCCAGTCTCCTGAACTACACAAACCTCAGCCAGGCTCGAAAATGTGGGCTATTCTTGCAAGGAAAAGGTATATCCTATGGTACGACTGGTGTTCAAGCTACCTGCAAAAACAGATTGATTTACCAAGCGATTAAGTTGGATTTAAAAGGCTGTAGTACGATCTGTTAGCTAGCCAGAGTCGTCTGCGTGGCCTTCACCTGAACAAACATCAAAAGCTAAATCATTTACCTGCAACATGGTCTTTAAGTACAAATCACCTAAACTTACATGTGATTGGAAGGACTAGGACATAACTGACGTAACAGATAAATTCAGTAACTGTCAGTGTGGTTAGTAGAAGAGAATTGATCATGTTGGTACCTATTCAATGGCATGATTCATGATCTTGGTGGACACCCATTTTCTACACATTTCACTCAACCTGTCACACCCTGACCTTACAGAGCCATTTTATTTCTCTATTTGGTTAGGTCAGGGTGTGATGTGGGGTGGGCATTCTATGTTGTCTATTTCTTTGTTTTTGGCCGAGTATGGTTCCTAATCAGAGGCAGCTGTCTATCGTTGTTTCTGATTGGGAATCATACTTGGGCAGCCTTTTCCCACCTGTGTTTTGTGGTTAGTTGTTTTCTGTTTCGTATCTGTACCTGACAGAACTGTGCGCTTTCGTTTCATTTTTGGTATTTTTGTGTTAGTGTTTTTGGTGAAAATAAACATCATGAACACTTTCCACGCTGCGCTTTGGTCTCATTCCGACAACAGCCGTTACACAACCTCTACAAGTTAACTTTCATAAGTGACCAACTGCTTACAACTGCTTCACTCTCATTTCGTCCCTAGAAAATGTGGAGGAAGCTTTGTTTGCATGCTCTCTCACTGCCCCTCAAAGCGCCTTGTTTTGATCTGTCTCCATGTCGTTCAATGGTAGCTGTAATATGATGCCAACATTACATAAGTCAAGCTGGTCCCGATCTCTGGCAGTGGGTTGAGAGTCCTATTAAGAGATATATTATTTTTATACTCCACGGCCATGCCAGCCCGCCTGCCATCCCACTGCTCAGTGCCAAATTGAGGCCTTACTTGGGCAGAGGTTTATACAGGGACTAACTGAGGGGTAAATGGCATTGCAAGTAGCATGGTGTTAATGTACGCACACACATGCACGGTACACAAACTCCTGACACGTAAAGAGACAGGCGCGCAAACACACACACACACATACTCTCAATGACTCTCTGTTCCTCTCCAAACCACATGGCCTGATCCCATGCTGACGGCTTTACTGTATTGGGCTGATTTATCAACAGGAGCAGAGGACAGGACAGGGTGACTTAAACAGGTTCTTGCCCTAAACAAGCTGCTCTGATCCTACTCGGTGCGTTGACCTTCACAGTTTAGCTCCCAACTCAATGGGTTTGGATTATTATCTTATTTACCTATGAGATTCACATATCCAAATTAACAAGGTGCTAGGCATGAATTAAAGGCACACTCAGTTGCTCCTTGACGGATACTAAAGAGGTACTAACCTAAGTGAATGTTAACTGGGTTGCGTGTTACAATTTAAAATCGTCATATTACCTAGTCATATTGATGCAACCTCAGTGTCGTATCAACACACTTGCTCTCAGATTATTACTATGCTTAAGACTCCATATTCCTGGATAGACTGGGCTCTTTCAGAGTACTTAAAGCTCTATTCAACATTGTGTGTAATGTTAAAACCGAAAGTACCGAAGTCAGACCTGAAGTTGTTCTGTGTACATACAGTAGGACTGGACAGGTGTTTTAGGTTATTCCAGGAAGAAATATAGCGGACGCCGTATGCATAGCATTTATTTATAGAAAATGAATCTGCACCTATGAAAGTCCTCTCAGAGTCAGAAACCTGGAAACACAACAGCGACCCCAGTGGCCAGATCTAAACCAATGGATGTTAAGCATTGAGTTGTGGCCTGGGATAGAAATTATAATTACAGTGTATGATGGATATGTGGGGTCACAAGCCAAACAACGCAGCACAGAGCATCCTCTCAGAGTCCATTTTATACAGAATAAACACACAAGATGGAGAATGTTTCATTTGTATATACTGTATATACAGCACTGCAAATACTGTAATACTGTACATATGATGGCTTTTGACTGGACCATAGATTTCAGTAACGCAGTAAATACTGTTGTCTTTTTCATGATAAAGTGACCTTGTCTGTGCCAGTCCAAAAATGTAGTTTAACTGTGTATCTGTTTTGGAGTCAAAACTAATGTACAATCCAAGTAGTTGTTGTTGAAGTTGGTATGTTATTAGGCCTAAAGTTAGACATAATGTTACTGTACCAAATTTTGTGCCTGTGATTAGTTTCACTTTTTTATGAAGGCATCAATGATAAATCATATGACACATATATTAGGTTTATATGTACATTATGTAATAGGGCTATTTAGATACATTTAACACATACTCATGACAAAAGTTGCCAATGAAGAGTTGAAGACCTATACTACCTCACTCTACTGTAACCCTGAGTTTAATACATTAATATGCGCACATACACACACACACACACACACACACACACACACACACACACACACACACACACACACACACACACACACACACACACACACACACACACACACAAAGGTACTGCTTTACTGGAGAAATAAACATAACAGAAGTGTGGACAGTCTTCAATGCCTGGGGTCGGATGTCAGCGATTCCTCTATAACCCCAAGCAAAACAATCCACTTGCTCCAAGGTTGGATTCAAACAACAGAGATGTTGATGAGTTGAACTCCTGGGGTTAGGCTACTTCACCCTACTGTCGAGGAGTGTTAAACATGTTTAAGGTATTAATGATTAGAACCTGAAGCAGAAGATAGAGTTATTTTTCTGATACAGTGTTGCCGCTCTGTGGGCTGAAATAGATATAACACCCAGTCTGTGAGATTGAAGTAACTGGGTTGTATAACATATCGTGTTCATTGTATTCATTATTCATTAGGCCACACAGTTTTGCAACAGAAAACTAAAAATAGTGTTTCTCATTGGACAAGTTCCGGTAGTCCCTCCCTGTTTCAGTCCGCTGTCTTCTGTTCGGTGCCTAATGAATATGGTAATAATGGCAATAAAATGAATGGCATTTAAATGAATGGCATTGCAAAAAAATAAGGCAGCATAGATCAATGCAATTGACACCACAGCTGTGGCACCTGACATAACTTTGTTATGATATACAGTACAAAACGTTTCAGTAAAAGGCATAAGCTGACGCACACCCAAAAATGAAACTAAAAAGAAAGAAAGACGCACACTCTAATTATGCTCCCAAATATGTAATGGGTATACCAACCATAGTTGCTACCGTATACCCATTAAAAGTTAGAATTATGCTCCCATTAAATATTTAGGAGCACAATTAGAATGTGCCACTTTCATTCCTTCTTTCTATACAAAGTGTTTCATACAGTAACAGCATCACGACTGTGTCATGGGTGTTATATCTGTTTGTTGTACGGTGGAAACTGACCTGTTGAGGTGTTCTCTCACACAAATTGAATAATCTACATTTAATTTAATCTGGTTCATTTAAACTTCAAAAAGAATAAACTGAATAATTGTGGAATCATTTATATGGGCCCTATTCATCAAATTTTACATGTAGTTCGACTAACTAGTCAAATCAAATCAAATCAAACTTTATCACATGCGCCAAATACAACAAGTGTAGACCTTACTGTGAAATGCTTACTTACAAGCCCTTAACCAACAGTGCAGTTCAAGAAGAGTTAAGAAAATATTTACCAAATAGACTAAAGTAAAAAAATATATAAAAAGTTACACAATAAGAATAACAATAACGAGGCTATATACAGGGGGTACCGGTACCGAGTCAGTGTGCAGGGGTACAGGTTAGTTGAGGTAATTAACTTGAGTCTGATCTCAACGTCATTGGACATTGTTGATCAAGAATCAATAGATTGTGTCCCTCCAGAAACACCAATACAGTGGTTCGTCCTTTAAAAGCTGCAGCGTACTGCGGCGCAATTGCATGGTGCCACAGAATTCTATTGCATGTTATTTAAGTGTGAACCACTGGTACCATTAATGCTAGTTAGAGATAGTTTGACCACCAGAGGGCATCTTTGAGAAGCATTTGATAGCCTTTAATAGTGGCTGTACTAGAGAATGCAAGCACGTGGGAGACCGGGGTTCACTTCCCCGATGGGGAGGAAGGAGTAGGCTGTCCTTGTAATTAAGAATTAGTTCTTAACTGATTCCATGTGTGTTATTTCATAGTTGTGATGTCTTCACTATTATTCTACAACGTAGAACATAGTAAAAATAAAGAAAAACCCTGGAATGAGTAGGTGTGTCCAAACTTTTGACTGGTACTTGCTTAATTGATTTGATTATGGTGTTTCTATTCCAAGAAAAACAAAAAGCCCTCTGGGTTTTCTTTTAGGATGGAACGGAAAATATGGCGCTGTACAATGTGACGGTCGGGAATACAGTACTGGGCTATTTAGTTAAAGAATCCCTGTGTAGTGTGGGCAGGCCAATTGTGTATAGCCGTAACGAAAATTTTGGTGACCTTATTTGACCCTTTCTGCTGCTTTTGAGACACGGTTCGATCCCTCCTTGGGGCACTACTTGATTGAGCAAATAAAACAATACAGTAACTATTGGTCACTCTATTATGTTTTATAATTCTAATATGTATTCATTATAGTATTGTGTCTGTTATTAATGATAAACCTCCCTATCTCTCTATTTTTCAACTCCAGATGACAAAACCTACACACAGTCTAAGGGTTGCAGGCCTGCCAACTTCCTTCTGGTCACACATTGTATTCAGAGAAATATCCAATAAACCAAAGACATTGCTTTAACTGTGAATGTACTTTATTGCAGATATTTTCCTCAAATAAAATGGAGCATACATAAAATGTAACAATTTATTACAATTTATTTACATTGGGTCTAGTGTGTGTGTGTGAGAGGGAGACATGTTTTTCAACTTAGAAAAAAGCACACAGAATTTCCTCAAACTGTACACATGAAGCCATAGTCTTTTACAATATTATCAATTACACTTTGATTTGATAGATATTTAGATGAATTATGTAGATATTGAGAATGGATATGAAGGAGTAGATATCTCCAATCCTAAAATAAAATGGAGCAAACATTAAATAAACAAGTAATTACATTCTGGAAAATGTGTGTGAGTGCATGTTTTTTTGTTTTTCCTTGTCAGCCACCCATCTCTGCTTTGTCAGTCTTGATAGGCCCTGTGTAGGCACTTCTGGGTGAGGTTGTCAGGCAGCGGTGGAGTGCATAGCAGATCTGAAAGAGAGATGCACAAAGTGACAGTAAGTATACAGCTCAACAACATGTCTGTGTGTACATCTGTTGGTGTGAGTGAGCATATGCAATATAATTCTGAATTACCAGTATCCATCTGGGTATCCTCAAAAGTTTCTCCCTTCACGGCCAGTGTAGTAGGAACTGGTGCAGCCGGTAAAATAAATACCACATCAGAGGACTGCTGTGACTGCAGCTGAACTGCTGGGGGTGGCAGATCTAAAAGAGACAGGCACAATTTTCTTAAGTGACAATAATCATACAACTAAATAGACTGAATGAGTGTAAGGCCTAGATTCAATCAGATCAAGCGTTAACCGGCGATAGCCGACACCCGCATAGCTGATGTTTTGGTGGTGTCTGAGGTTTAACTGCTTTGGATCTGTCAAATCAGTAAGCAGCAGCTCTTGATCATTGTCATAAAACTACACCCGTCCTTCTTTCGTTACAAGTTCAGAACGAGAAAGTGTAGGTGATATAGAAATAATGCAGCTCAAATTCAAAATCATTAAACTAAATAATGAGGATTTCTATCAGCCTAATCGAGGTGTAGATTACATCTCCAATTGCAGTGTTCTAACTTGTAAACAGGGCTGCATGAGATTTCTGTTAATGCGACTCCGTGCAGCCAATGGCAACGTCCGCTTTAGGTATAATGCCAGGAGCCGCTTGTGAATTTGACAGCTCTAACACAGTTCTACCTCAGACACCGCCAAAACAACCGCTATGTGGATGTCGGCTTAAGCGGGCGTGATTGAATAGAGCCGCAACTGAGGGCGAGTTTGCATGTGTGTATACATGCATTTGATAATTACCTGTATCACCTGTCGTGGCCGGTGTAGCAGATGCAGGGGCAGACGACTGCAGCTGTGAAGACTGGTTGAGCTAATAGGGGAGTCAGATCTAAAAGAGAGAGGAACAATTAAAATAAGTTAAAGTTAAAATAATTATACAACAAAACAGAGTGAGGGAGTGTGTATACGTGTGTTTGATAATTACCTGGACCCCATCACACTGCTTCAGGTCTACAAGCCTCTGGAAGTTCCAGCGTGCCACTCCAGGCCTGGAACAGCTTGGTGCAAAGACAGTTACCTGTCACCCACCGAGCAGGTTGGTAGATCTGAAAAATGGGCACAATATCATTTTAATGACAACGCCTTGACTTCACACTAACCTAAACAGAACAGACTATGGGAGGCGCACAGTAGTACATAGAGCCATGACTACATGGAACTCTATTCCACATCAAGTAACTCGCGCAAGCAGTCAAATTTGATTTAAAAATACACCTTATGGAACAGCGGGGACTGTGAACAGACACATGCATACACACAATAACATACGCGCTGTACACACACATGCACAAGGATTTTGTGTCGTAGATATGTGGTAGTAGAGTAGTGGCCTGAGGGCACACACTTAATGTGTTGTGAATGTATGGTAATGTTTTCAAAATGGTATAACTGCCTTAATTTTGCTGGACCCGAAGAAGAGTAACTGCTAATGGAGATCCATAATAAATACAATACAACAAATTAATTAAGTTTGTGTGTGTGTGTGTGTGTGTGTGTGTGTGTGTGTGTGTGTGTGTGTGTGTGTATCTGGCAACCCACGCAGCAGACTTAATTTTCCAAACTGCTCATTGAACTTGTCCTTGCAATCTGGTGTGTGTGTGTTGTGTGTTTGTGTGTGTGTGTGTGTGTGTGTGTGTGTGTGTGTGTGTGTGTGTGTGTGTGTGTGTGTGTGTGTGTGTGTGTGTGTGTGTGTGTGTGTGTGTGTGTGTGTGTGTGTGTGTGTGTGTAGGTAAGTAAATAAATAAAACAACAGTAAAAAGACATTTCAAAATAAGAGTAGCAAGGCTATATACAGACACCGGTTAGTCAGGCTTATTGAGGAGTATGTACATGTAGGTATGGTTAAAGTGACTATGCATATATGATGAACAGAGAGTAGCAGTAACGTAAAAAAAAGGGGTTGGCGGGTGGTGGGACACAATGCAGATAGCCCAGTTAGCCAATGTGTGGGAGCACTGGTTGGTCAGGCCAATTGAGGTAGTATGTACATGGATGTATAGTTAAAGTGACTATGCATATAAGATAAACAGAGAGTAGCAGCAGCGTAAAAGAGGGGTTGGGGGGGGGGGGCACACAATACAAAGAGTCCGGGTAACCATTGGTTAGGAGTCTTATGGCTTAGGGGTAAAAACTGTTGAGAAGCCTTTTTGTCCTAGACTTGACACTCCGGTACCGCTTGCCATGCGGTAGTAGAGACAACAGTCTATGATAGGGGTGGCTGGGATCTTTGACAATTTTTAGGGCCTTCCTCTGCCTGGTGTAGAGGTCCTGGATAGCAGGCAGCTTTGCCCCAGTGATGTACTGGGCCGTACGCACTACCCTCTGAAGTGCATTGCGGTCTGAGGCCGAGCAATTGCCGTACCAGGCAGTGATGCAACCGGTCAGGATGCTCTCGATGTTGCAACTGTAGAACCTTTTTGAGGATCTGAGGACCCATGCCAAATCTTTTCCTGAGGGGGAATAGGCTTTGTCATGCCCTCTTTACGACTGTCTTGGTGTGTTTGGACCATTCTAGTTTGTTGTTGATGTGGACACCAAGGAATTTGAAGCTCTCAACCTGCTCCACTACAGCCCCGTCGATGAGAATGGGGACGTGCTCGGTGCTCCTTTTCCTGTAGTCCACAATCATCTCCTTAGTCTTGGTTACGTTGAGGGATAGGTTGTTATTCTGGCACCACCTGGCCAGGTCTCTGACCTCCTCCCTATAGGCTGTCTCGTCGTTGTCGGTGATCAGGCCTACCACTGTTGTGTTGTCTGCAAACTTAATGATGGTGTTGAACTCGTGCCTGGTCATGCAGTCGTGGGGGAACAGGGAGTTCAGGAGGGGACTGAGCACGCACCCCTGGGGAGCTCCAGTGTTGAGGATCAGTGTGGCAGATGTGTTGCTACCTACCCTCACCACCTGGGGGCGGCGGAAGTCCAGGATCCAGTTGCAGAGGGAGGTGTTTAGTCCCAGGTTCCTTAGCTTAGTGATGAGCTTTGAGGGTACTATGGTGTTGAACGCTGAGCTGTAGTCAATGAATAGCATTCTCACATAGGTGTTCCTTTTGTCCAGGTGGGAAAGGGCAGTGTGGAGTGCAATAGAGATTGCATCATCTGTGGATCTGTTTGGGTGGTATGCAAATTTGAGTGGGTCTAGGGTTTCTGGGATAATGGTGTTGATGTGAGCCATTACCAGCCTTTCAAAGCACTTCATGGCTACGGACATGAGTGCTACGAGTCTGTTGTCATTTAGGCAGGTTGCCTTTGTGTTCTTGGGCACAGGGACTATGGTGGTCTGCTTGAAGCATGTTGGTATTACAGACTCAATCAGGGACATGTTGAAAATGTCAGTGAAGACACCTGCCAGTTGGTCAGCACATGCCCGGAGCACACATCCTGGTAATCCGTCTGACCCCGCAGCCTTGTGTATGTTGACCTGTTTAAAGGTCTTACGTTGGCTACGGAGAGCGTGATCACACAGTCGTCCGGAGCAGCTGATGCTCTCATGCATGCCTCAGTGTTGCTTGCCACGAAGCGAGCATAGAAGTGATTTAGCTCGTCTGGTAGGTTCGTGTCACTGGGCAGCTCTCGGCTGTTCTTCCCTTCGTAGTCTGTAATAGTTTGCAAGCCCTGCCACATCCGACGAGCGTCGGAACCGGTGTAGTATGATTCAATCTTAGCCCTATATTGACAATTGTTCCAGTCTGTGATAGCAAAACAGTCCTGCAGTTTAGCATCTGCTTCATCTGACCACTTTTTTATAGACCGAGTCACTGGTGCTTCCTGCTTTAATTTTTGCTGCTTGTAAGCAGGAATCAGGAGGATAGAGTTGTGGTCGGATTTACCAAATGGAGGGCGAGGGAGAGCTTTGTACGCATCTCTGTGTGTGGAGTAGAGGTGATCTAGAATTATTTTCCCTCTGGTTGCACATTTAACATGTTGATAGAGATTTGGTAGAACTGATTTAAGTTTCCCTGCATTAAAGTCTCCGGCCACTAGGAGTGCCGCCTCTTGGTGAGTGGTTTCCTGTTTGCTTATTTCCTTATACAGCTGACTGAGTGCGGTCTTAGTGCCAGCATCTGATTGTGGTGGTAAATAAACAGCCATGAAAAGTATAGCTGAGAACTCTCTAGGCAAGTAGTGTGGCCTGCAATTTATCACAATATACTCTACTTCAGGCGAGCAAACTTCCTTAGATTTCGTGCACCAACTGTTGTTTACAAATATGCACAGACCACCCCCCCCCCCCTCGTCTTACCGGAGTGTGCTGTTCTATCTTGCTGGTGCAGCGTGTATCCCGCTAGCTGAATATCCATGTCGTCATTCAGCCACGATTCCGTGAAACATAGGATATTACAGTTTTGATGTCCCGTTGGTAGGATATTCGTGATCGTACCTCGTCTAGTTTATTGTCCAATGATTGCACGTTGGCGAGTAATATTGATGGTAACGGCAGCTTTCCTACTCGCCTTCTGCGTATCCGGACTAGGCATCCGGCTCTTTGTCCTCTGCGTCGCTTCCTTTTGCGAATAATTGGGATGTCTGCCCTGCGGGGTGTTTGGAGAATATCGTGTGAGTCCTGCTTGTTGTTGTTGTTGTTGAAAAAATCCGAATCCGAGGTGAGTGATCGCTGTCCTCATATCCAGAAGCACTATTCTGCCGTAAGATATGGTTGCAGAAACATTATGTACAAAATAATTTACAAATATCGTGAAAAAACCCCCACATAATAGCACAATTGGTTAGGTAAAACGGCGGCCATCTCCTCCGGCGCCATTCACCCACCGTGTTGTAGGCTAATCACTTAGATTGGGAAACATTCCGGAGGCCCGAAGGAAGGCCGTGAAACAGGAAGTGGAGGCTATGCTGAGGATGGGGGTCATTGAAGAGTCCCACAGTGCATGTTGCAGCCCCATCGTGTTTGTGCCCAAACCGGACGGAAGCCTCCGCTTCTGTAATACTTTCCGGGGTGTGAACAACATAAGCTTATTCGACGCCTACCCCATGCCAAGTGTGGACGAGCTCATCAACCGATTGGGAAAGGCCCGGTACATCAGCACCCTGGACCTGAGCAAAGGATATTGGCAGGTACCGTTGGCAGCCTCCTCCCGGGAGAAGACGACGTTCTCGACACCAGACGGTTTGTATCAGTACCGGGTGCTCCCGTTTGGTCTCCACGGAGCCCCGCCCACATTCCAGCGACTGATTAACAGAGTGCTTCGACCCCACCAGCAGTACGCAGCGGCCTATCTGGATGATATCATCATCCACAGCCAAGGTTGGAAAGAGCACCTGACGCGCCTCCAGGCAGTGCTGGACGCGCTCAGACAAGCCAGGTTGACCGCAAACCCCAAGAAATGCAAATTAGGGTTTGAGGAGGTGGAGTACACAGGGTATTTGATTGGACGGGGTAACGTCAAGCCCCAGGAGAGGAAGGTTCACGCAGTACGTGACTGGCCTGTTCCACGCACCAAGACACAGGACAAGTCCTTCCTGGGACTGGCAGGATACTATAGCCGGTTTATTCCCAACTTTGCGGCTATAGCTTCCTCCATCACCGATCTAACAAGGGCTCGCCTCCTGAAAACAGTGAAATGGACGGACGAGACAGAAGCGACGTTCAGCCGTCTGATGGAAGCGCTGTGCTCCCATCCGATTCTCGTAATGCCTGATTTCCAGGTGCCGATGGTGGTCCAGATGAATGCATGTGATACGGGACTAGGGGCCGTTCTGTCTCAGATACAGGATGGGGAGGAGCACCCCATGTACATCAGCCTAAAGCTGGTACCTAGAGAAAAAAAGTATTCTATTGTTGAGAAAGAGTGTCTAGCGGTGCAGTGGGCGATAGACACTCAAGTTTTACCTGTTAGGTTCTCATTTCACGCTGGTCACGGACCATGCTCCCCTGGTCTGGATGGCCAGGGGAAAGGACATGAACGATCGGATCACCAGGTGGTTATTGTCCCTTCAACGCTTCTCTTTTTCTGTTGTGCACAGGTCAGGGGCGAAGCATGGAAACGCGGATGCCCTATCGAGAAGGGAGACATACGTCGCACTGATGACAGTCCCCTCCCCGACAGAGCTAACATACCTCAATTCAAACTTTTGTTAGAAAATACAACTTAGACTATAGATAATAACAGGCAGCGCTTGTTAACTGTTCTGTTGCGTAACAATCACGTTTTGGAACAGTGAGTGCATTCTGACATCACGTGTATATAACGACTCACGCTGGGGCGACCGAGAGATATTCGGAACTCACGTATGAAAAGGTTAAATGTCTATTATTTTAAGATTAACATGTAATGTGCTGAATTTATAAAATACATCAGCTAATTCAGAAGAGAAGAGAAACTTTGGATGGAGCTTCCTTTTTAAGGTAGCTCTCGAGACTAGAGTCTCTTTCTGGGATCAACTTTCACAATAACTGGGCTTGCACTGTCTATCAGTCCCCTATAGATGGCGTGCTCTGTCCATACTAAGTCTCTACCTAGCAAGTTAAACTCTCAAGTTAAAGTATTTTATAAAATTCTGTAACCCATTATACTATTAATTTCTCTTAATACATTTTATACCACTTACGTACATCTACGTGTGGGTGTGCAAGTTGTGTGTGTGTATATATATTTTTTATTTTCTATTGTTACTTCATCAGATCTCTAGTAACACATTATACTCAATATTATGTTACTTTATCTCTAATAATCCATTATACATGTGTGTTACATCACAAATTCCTCCTCTACACCAGTGTTCTATTCATACAGAGGTTTAAATATTCACTATAGTGTTCCATTTAACAGCATAGCCCTTACCCATCTCAGCTGTTACCTTCTCAAACTTTTCAATGGCTTCTCCTGTCAGTGCTCACTACCTGTAGATCAACGGGCGGTGGTGGACAGAACCCCTAGACAAGGTTATAGATCTAAATGTTATAGATCTAGATCCCTTACATACTACTCACAGACATGTTGCATAGGCATAGTTCATAGAGTTGGTTCCGGCATGTGTCTGGCACCGTTTTCCATCTTAACTTATATAACATATTCTGGTTATGTGCCCCCCCCCCCCCATATCTTTACCAAGCACAGGCAGGAACCAATGATTATTTATGACACTAAAACAAGATTAACATTTGCAAGACTGTCACTTCACAAGAGAACATTTTCCATCACAGGATTCAGAAGAAAGACAACCCCAAGGTAGGCCTGACCCTGACCAAGGACCGATGCCCTGCTCCTGCCATCTAACATTATCTTCAACTCACAAGAACAGTAAACCACTCAAGTACTCCTGTAATACTATGTTTGAGATGACATGTTTGGGACCACATATTTCCCATAATTTGATTCAGATAATATTTGTGTCTAAGTTGATTGCAGCTAATAAATAATGCTAAAAAAACTTGTGGTCGATGTTTGTCTGTAGATTGACTGGAACCAGTCTACGCCGGCCCTACACAACTGGATCAGATGAAAGTGCCTGGCGTCTGAGTGGAGGTTGATGGACAGGTAAGAATATTGCCACGGTCTCACCTGTCCAGTTCAGTGACATCAGTGCAGATGAGGTAAAGAAGAAAAGGAAAGGAGGCCACTCTCTAAACCTCAACTAAATCTTGTAATAAATAAAAAAAAATATCAAGTTGAGGAGACTAAACTGCTTTGAGTTACCCTGGATTGTAAACTGTCATGGTCAAAACATATTGATACAACAGTAGCTAAGATGGGGAGAAGTATGTCCATGATAAGGGGCTGCTCTACATTCTTGACAGCACTGTCAACAAGGCAGGTCCTACAGGCCCTAGTTTTCTTGCACCTGGACTACTGTTCAGTCGTGTGGTCAGGTGCCACAAAAAAGGACATTGCAATTGGTTCAGAACAGGGCAGCACGGCTGGCTCTTGGATGTACACAGAGAGCTAATATTAATAATATCAATGTCAATCTCTCCTGGCTCAAAGTGGAGGAGAGATTGACTTCATCACTGCTTGTATTTATGAGAGGTATTGACATGTTGAATGCACCGAGCTGTCTGTTTGAACTACTGGTGCACAGCTCGGACACCCATGCATACCCCACAAGACATTACTCAAGAGGTCTATTCACAGTCCCCAAGTCCAGAACAGACTATGGAAGGCGCACAGTACTACATAGAGCCATGACTACATGTAACTCTATTCCACATCAAGTAACTCATGCAAGCAGTAAAATTAGATTTAAAAAACACCTTATGGAACAGCAGGGACTGTGAAGCAACAGCAGGGACTGTGAAGCAACACATGTATACACACACACACGATAACATACGCACTATACACACGTACACATGGATTTTGAACTGTATATATTTGGTAGTGGTGGAGTAGGGGCCTGAGGGCACACAGTCTGAATGTATTGTAATGTTTTAATTGTATAAACTGCCTTAATTTTGCCTTGGCAGCAGCTAATGTGGATCCATAATAAATACAAACACAAATTGAGATGCACTCAAAAGGCTGATTCCACTGTGGTCTCTCCTACTGTCTCCCTTCTAGAAAGTGATGTTCTACGGCTCCACTCTGGTTGACAACGGTGCGGCTGCTAACGTACAGCCCCTGGAGATCCCTGGTGTCAGTCGACCCGGCCTGGTCACTAAGGCAGGCCTGGTGCAGTTTGGCCACGACGGCAAGACGGTAAGTCGCCTAACGTTACACAAATGTTATTTAGACATACATCTTATTACCAGGGTTGCTACCATAGATTGTCTTTTTTTTTATTTTTTTATTTTAAGCCTTTCGACATTTTTTTTCTTTGGCCCTATGCTTTGGAAGAAGAAACCCTGTCTATTTTTGCAAATACAAAATGAACTTCAAAATCTTTTTGAAGGCATTTCTTTCTAACTTTTTGGCTTTAAACATAGGCCTATGTAGCATCCCTGCATGTAGACATGCTGTACTACCTGGCTTTAAGGTCAGGACTATCATGGCACAGTTTGAGTGGTGTTCATTCCCTGCAATCTCTCGGGGACTGGTTCCCGCACCGATTCTGGCTGTTCCCCCTCAATGGCAGGATAAATAACTTTGGATGTTTTCCAGTCGAACCTTAGGCCTGCACTGAAAAGCTCTCTGTGAGGTGTTATGTATTCTGTAGTAGCAACTGAGAGAAAGAGTCAGGGGATAGAGAGAATGTTTCAGAGATTGAGTCAAGGAAGTTAAGAAAGATTGGGGCCAGTGTGAGTGAGTTTGTTAGTGTTGCATCAGTTTATGGGAAATGTGTTGATAGAGAGTTTTGGGGACAGAGGGCCGCATCCCAAAGGGTTGGAGATTAGGCTGTGTGTGTGTGGAAGCAGGGAAATTGGGCCGGGTCCCGCCGGGTCTGAGACCCGGCACCTATGGTTATTTGAATTATCTAAGGAAAAATTGTTGTCCACATTTTATTTTCCAACACGAGAAGCAACAGCAAAATCAGACAACCCCATAGTAGAATAGTTTACATTCAATTGTTCAGCATATCAAATTGTGAGTGCCGCACAGGGAGAGAAATTTGCATGTCATACTACACTGAACAAAAATATTAACCCAACATGCAACAATTTCAAAGATTTTACTGAGTTACAGTTCATAAGGAAATCAGTCAATTGAAATAAATCAATTAAGCCCTAATCTATGGATTTCACATGACTGGGAATACAGATATGCATCTGTTGGTCACAAATGCCTTAAAGAAAAGGTAGGGGCGTGGATCAGAAAACCAGTCAGTGTCTGGTGTGACCATCATTTGCCTCATGTAGCAAGACATCTCCTTCGTATAGAGTTGATCAGGCTGTTGATTGTTGTCCCACTTTTCTTCAACGGCTGTGCGAAGTTGCTGGATATTGGCGGGAACTGGAACACAATGTCGTACTTGTTGGCTCAGAGCATCCCAAGCATGCTCAATGGGTGACATGTCTGGTGAGTATGCAGGCCATGGAAGAACTGGAATATTTACAGCTTCCAGGAATTGTGTACATATCCTTGCGACATGGGGCCATGCATTATCATGCTGAAACATGAGGTGATGGTGGCGGATGAATGGCACGACAATGGGCCTCAGGATCTCATCACAGTATCTCTGTGTATTCAAATTTCCATCAATAAAATGCAATACTGTTCGTTGTCCGTAGCTTATGCCTGCCCATACCATAACCCCCCGCCACCATGGGGCACTCTGTTCACAATGTTGACATCAGCAAACCGCTCGCCCACACGACGCCATACACACAGGGGCGGAAATCCAGGGGGGGACGGGGGACACACGACCCCCCCCCATCCTGGGAAAAATATGATTTGTCCCCCCCAATATATCACTGTAAACATAACTATGTAATTTCAATAATATTAATAATACGCAATGAAAGCAATTGTGCTGATTATAGACACTTAATAGCGCATTTTTAAGTTTCAAAAGATTGCGACCCCCCCACCCTTTGCCTCACCATGGTTTGATCCACTGCCAGTTCCTTAGTTGTTAAGGTAACAGAGGGTTCGTATCTACTGTCTGAAAGGCACTCAATGCATGTAACTGACGGGAGGTTCATCCAGCCAATCACGCCAGGGTTCACACACACTAGCTGAATATGCAGATATTAACTATTAAGATAGCTAGTACCTATTCCATTTGTGGCGTCGTCAAAGATGGAATCTTTGCTATCGTCAATTTATTCCAAGATCAGCATGCAGATGATGTAAATTACTACCTCAAAGTCCCTGTGATAAGGTTAGCGATAAACTGAAGTCCAAACTGAACAGAACTACAAACTGAACAGAACTACACTCTCTTCTACCATTGTCTTAAATATATTTAATGGTCTCGTTGCAAAAGCTAAACTGTCGCAAGGGAACTTTTATTTATTTTCTCTCACCTTTATTTAACCCGGGTAGCAAAGATTATAGCAAACACCACTGAAACGGAATTGGTGCTCGCTAGCTTTGCAAATTCAGCTATTGTTGGAAGCCAGCCAATATGAAACAAACTATATTAAAATTACAACGGTTACAGCTGTCAGGGATTTCGTTGTCGTCAGACGATATGGCGAAATCATCGTTGGAAAAGGAGGACCAATATGCAGCAGAATTATGAATGTTCATCTTGAAGTTTTATTAACTCAAAAAGTGAACACAAAATAATAAACAACGTACTCACGATCTACTAGACAGTCCTGTTAGGCTCACACACACACTAAACAAGAAACAATCTCCCACAAATGACAAACACAAACACACCCTAACATATGGGACTCTCAATCAAAGGCAAAGAGAGAACACCTGCCTTCAATTGAGAGTCCCAACCCCAATTAATCAACCATAGAAACACACTCACTAGACTACACATAAAAATACATAAACATAAACCAAAAACCCGGAAATACTAAATCAAACGCCCTTTTACCAAAACACCACCCCGAACCACATAAAACAAATACCCTCTGCCACGTCCTGACCAAACTACAATGACAATTAACCCTTATACTGGCCAGGACGTGACAGTACCCCCCCCCCCCCCCTAAAGGTGCTAAACCTGGAAGCACCTCAAGAAAAACAAAAACCCCAAACAACAAAAATCCCCCTAAACTAAAGGGAGGGAAGGGAGGGTGGCTACCATCAACGACGGCACTGTGCTACACCCCCCCTCCCCAACCCACCTATGCAGGTGGTGGTTCAGGCTCCGGCCTATTGTCCTCCAGAGTGCCGACCCCGATCAGCCTCGGACCGTAGGCAGACTCCCCTTGCTCTGGATCCTGGGCAGACCTCCTCCTCTCCACCCTGTATACAGACTCATTAATTGAACAGTTAATCATTTTAAGTTCTGGATTGTCAGGCTTACTCAGTTCAGGGTTGCTGCTCGACTCCCTTGGTTCTTCGTAATCAGCAGACTCTGGGCCGATGGGCCACTCTGGCTGATCCTGGCCGATGGGGCAGTCTGGCAGCTCCGGGCAGTCTGGCCGCTCTGGCAGCTCCGGGCAGTCTGGCCGCTCTGGCAGCTCCGGGCAGTCTGGCAGCTCCGGGCAGTCTGGCCGCTCTGGCAGCTCCGGGCAGTCTGGCAGCTCCGGGCAGTCTGGCCGCTCTGGCGGCTCCGGGCAGTCTGGCGGCTCTGGCGGCTCCGGGCAGTCTGGCGGCTCTGGCGGCTCCGGGCAGTCTGGCGGCTCTGGCAGCTCCGGGCAGTCTGGCGGCTCTGGCAGCTCCGGGCAGTCTGGCGGCTCTGGCAGCTCCGGGCAGTCTGGCGGCTCTGGCAGCTCCGGGCAGTCTGGCCGCTCTGGCAGCTCCGGGCAGTCTGGCCGCTCTGGCAGCTCCGGGCAGTCTGGCCGCTCTGGCAGCTCCGGGCAGTCTGGCAGCTCCGGGCAGTCTGGCCGCTCTGGCAGCTCCGGGCAGTCTGGCAGCTCCGGGCAGTCTGGCCGCTCTGGCAGCTCCGGGCAGTCTGGCGGCTCTGGCAGCTCCGGGCAGTCTGGCGGCTCTGGCAGCTCCGGGCAGTCTGGCGGCTCTGGCAGCTCCGAGCAGTCTGGCGGCTCTGGCAGCTCCGAGCAGTCTGGCGGCTCTGGCAGCTCCGGGCAGTCTGGCGGCTCTGGCAGCTCCGGGCAGTCTGGCGGCTCTGGCAGCTCATGACGGGCGGCTCTGGCAGCTCATGACTGACGGGCGGCTCTGGCGACTCTTGACTGACGGGCGGCTCTAGCGACGTCGGACTGGGATGACGCACTTGAAGCCTGGTGCGTGGTGCTGGTACTGGACGTACCAGACTGGGAACACGCACCTCCAGGCTAGTGCGGGAACAGGACGAGTCGGACTGGGCTGACGCACTTCGGGGTCCGCACGAGAGACAGGAATTGGAAACACCGGGCTATGGAGGCGCACAGGTGGTCTTGATCTTACCTCCTGCACAACCCGTCCTGGCTGGATGGAACTAGTAGCCCTGTACGAGCGGGGTGCTCGTACAGGGCGGACTGGGCTGTGCAGGGGCCTGATGGTTGCCGTGCATAGAGCGGGAGTTGGGTAGCCTGGTCCTAGGAGGCGTACCGGCGACCAGATGCGCTGCGCAGGCATCCTCCTACCAGGCTGGATGCCCACTCTAGCACGGCACCTGCGAGGGGCTGGAATAACGCGCACCGGACTGTGCGTGCGTATGGGTGATATTGCGCTCTTCAGCAAAACATGGCGCCCTCCACCTCATACGCTCCTCCATATAACCACGGGTAGCTGGCTTCTGGCTCTTCCTTGGCCTAGCCAAACTACCCGTGTGCCCCCCCCCAAAAAATTCTTGGGGGTGCCTCTCGTGCTTCAACGCCAGTCGTGTTCCTCGGAAACGTTCCCGGTCCTTACCAGCCATTCTCCATGGGCCCTCTCCGGCCATAACTTGCTCCCAAGTCCATCTCTCCCGTTTATCCAATCCAAAATCCCTCTGCTCCTTCCTCTGCTGCTTGGTCCTGGTTTGGTGGGAGATTCTGTCAGGGATTTCGTCGTCGTCAGACGATATGGCGAAATCATCGTCGGAAAAGGAGGACCAATATGCAGCAGAATTATGAATGTTCATCCATACGTTTTATTAACTCAAAAAGTGAACACAAAATAATAAACAACGTACTCACGATCTACTAGACAGTCCTGTTAGGCTCACACACACTAAACAAGAAACAATCTCCCACAAATGACAAACACACCCTAATATATGGGACTCTCAATCAAAGGCAAAGAGAAAACACCTGCCTTCAATTGAGAGTCCCAACCCCAATTAATCAACCATAGAAACACACTCACTAGACTACACATAGAAATACATAAACATAGACCATAAACCAAAAACCCGGAAATACTAAATCAAACACCCTTTTACCAAAACACCACCCCGAACCACATAAAACAAATACCCTCTGCCACGTCCTGACCAAACTACAATGACAATTAACCCTTATACTGGCCAGGACGTGACAGCAGCATATGTTGTATAAATGGTGAACTCATACAGCTGTCAACTCTTGTCACTGCAATCCGTTTCACATTTGCTAGCTACCTTTTAGATCGAAGCCCATATAGAATGATAGAAGATATGATAGAAGTCCATCTCCTACTGTAAATAACCTACACACTGTGTGTGTGTGTAGCCAGCCAGCCAGGTAGAAAAATGGCAGAAAAATTAGAAAGACGGACATCAAAGTATTTTTCAGTACACCAAAACGCAAAGTAAGAACCCTAGTAGCCTAGTTGATAAAATGTTCATAAGAAAGAAATTCTAATGGAAATGTTTCACAATGATGTCATTAGGCAGAGCAGACAACAGATGGCACACAGACAGCAGAGTTGGGGACAGATATGCAGGGACAGACTGGCAGAGACAAGGAGTCTCAGGTAAGTTTGTTGAGTCTTTGTTTGGCAACATTATGAAAGGTTCTCCATTTTTTTTACTTGTAAAATAGTAACATAATTGGAAAATGCCATGGATACCCCCACTCTCAACTTAAACTGGTGACTGAACTAAGATTTGTTAAAGGCAATGGTATTGCTGTTGTGATTAGTTGTGTAGTTTTGAGTACCGGTAGTTAGGAGTACGGCAAACACCTTATTTCTTTGGTTCCTCAATATACATTTACCATATTACAATGTAGGCTATGTGTTACAGCACTACTTTTGGTGTCCCCCTCAGGAATTGCTCTTGAGAAAATTTCATGTAATTGTCCCCTCCAAAGTTGATATCAGATTTTCGTCCCTGCATACACACTGTCTGCTATCCGTGAAAAGCACACTTCTCCAGCATGCCAGTGGCCATTGAAGGTGAGCATTTGCACACTGAAGTCGATTACGACGCCAAACTGCAGTCAAGTCAAGACCCTGGTGAGGATGACAAGCACGCAGATGAGCTCCCCCGAGACAGTTTCCAACAGTTTGTGCAGAAATTCTTTGGTTGTACAAACCCACAGTCTCATTAGCTGTCCGGGTGGCTCGTCTCAGACCATCCCGCAGGTGAAGAAGCCAGATTAGGTCCTTGGCTGGCGTAGTCTGCAGTTGTGAGGTCAGTTGGACGTACTGCCAAATTCTCTAAAATGACGTTGGAGGCGGCTTATGGTAGCATGGCATTGTGTTTCGTAACAAAACTGCGCGTTTTATTGTCCCCAGCACAAGGTGCACCTGTGTAATGATCATGTTTAATCAGCTTCTTGATATGCCGCACCTGTCAGGTGGATGGATTATCTTGGCAAAGGAGAAATGCTCACTAACAGGGAGTAAACAAATTTGTGCACAAAATTTGAGACAAATACGCTTTTTGTGCATATTCATTTTGTTTTATTTTTTACCTTTTATTTAAGCACTGAGACCACGGTTTCTTTCGCAGATGCATGAACACATCATTAAACAACAATTATACTATACATATCTGTATACACATCAATTACACAATGCATGAAAAGCAAACACAAAAAGCAAAACTCAATCATATAAAACGCACAAGTCCGCCTGAATTGCCCAACATGAGTATAAAGACAAACTGTATTTTTAAGATATGCTATTGAGCTACAAACCACACAGGGTTTATATGCAGACGTGATGTATCCAAGCCCAGAATGAGTGCTGCAACAAAGGGGTTTATTTGCCCAATCTGGGCTAAAAGGAGTTTTGACCCAAGTCTACTACACATGGTCTCGGTCTAGATAGGGGAAATACACTACTCTTCTCTACCACTCTTTGAAAGAAAGACAGGCTTTTCTGGCCTCTACTGGTCATATAACTGTAGTACAAGTGGAGCTAAATTCAATTATTATTTTATCTTTATTTAACTAGGTAAGTCAGTTAAGAACAAATTCTTACTTACAATGACGGCCTACCCCGGCCAAACCGTAATTGTGCACCGCCCTATGGGACTCCCAATCACGGGCAGTTGTGATACACCCTGGAATCAAACCAGGGTCTGTAGTGATGCCTCTAGCACTGAGATGCAATGCCTTAGACCGCTGCGCCACTCGGGAGCCTACAAATTATGGGGACCTCCTTCCCGTATACAAACTTCACGTGACTCATTGTAAAAACGGGGAGAATCTAGTCATGTTCATTAGGCACCACACTGAAGAAAATGTACTAAAATGGAGGGACTACCTAGTCTTGTTCAATAAGAAATGCATATTTTTTTTACTTTACTTGATTGAGTTTATTTTTACAGGGACAATTAACATGAATCAACATTTCAGTAATGTATTTCAAATATTTTACGTTAAATTGTTCAATGTTTTCCGTTGTGTGCACTAATGAACACGCCCCTGGAGTTTTAAGTGCCCAAAATCATGCTGCAATAAATAGGACTTGCTATAACTATTTATAAAGTTACCCTGCATGCGTGTTTGGACAGTAAAGTCAAATTTGAAGTCTGTCTGAAAACACCCTTTCAGTGAACATATTGGTAATGACATTCCCTCCATAGTTGAATTGGTAAAGCAAGTTAATTCCCTTTTAATAATATGTAATATTTTCCTACTATACTGTAGCTGTCAGATTGAGAACTGGCATTCTTTGAATAGGCGTAAGTAAAATGTTAGGCTACGTTGTTTACATTTTAAATATATAAACCTCTCGGTCTTCCACACATAGAAAGCTAGGAGGGAAGAGAATGACATCCAAGATGTACAGATTTTTTAAAATATATTAGACACAGTGATATGCACCCAGTTAGTGACTCCCCCGAGCTATGGATATTCATCTGTTTGACTACCTTGAAGTGCTCCAAGGATCCATAAATGATAGATACAATACAAGGTAGCAGAGAACTAGTTACATTGACTTAACTTTTTCCTCATGGAACTTCCATCCAATTGGCGACAGATTTTCATGTGAATATTCAAAAACTTTCCCACCAGAGATGTTTACATCAAATTGACTTGTTGCGGATAAACAGCTGTGTGTGATGATGATGATGATGACATTTGGAAAGTTAACTGTACCGACAAATTAGCGGCTTCCATCAGGGCTGTTGTGACATATTTTTTTCCCGACGGACTTTACTCGCTTAAAAAGATTGGATGGAGAACCACATACAGTGCCGTGAAAAAGTATTTGACACCCCTTTCTGATTTTCACATTTTTGGGGGGGGACTGAATGTTATCAGATCTTCAGCCAAAACCTAATATTAGATAAAGGGAACCTGAGTTTACAAATAAGTATATATTTGTTGTGTTATTAATAAAGTTATGCAACACCCAATTCCCCTGTGTGAAAAAGTAATTGCCCCCTTACACACAATAACTGGTTGTTATAGACTTGTGTGTTTTGGATCCATAAATTCAGCTCTGTATCAGAATTCTACAGGAGAATGTCAGGCCATCCGCCTGTGAGCTGAAGCTGATACGCAGCTGGGTCATGCAGCAAGACAATGATGTAAAACACACAATCAAGTCTGTATGAAAATGGCTAAAAAGCAACACATTTGAAGATTAGTCCAGACCTAATCTCAATTGAGAGGTTGTGGCAGGACTTGAACGAGCAGTTCATGCTTGAAAATCCACAAATGTCACTGCGTTAAAGCAGTTCTGCATGGAAGAGTGGGCCAAAATTCCTACACAGAGACGTGAGAGACTGATCAACTAACAGGAAGCGTTTGGTTAGTCATTGCAGCTAAAGGTGAGTTATTGAATGTAAGGGGGCAATTACTTTCTCACACAGGGGCATTGGGTGTTACATAACTTTATGAAATACACTACATGGCACAAATGTATGTGGACACCTGCACGTCGAACATCTCATTCCAAAATCATGGTCATTAATATGGAGTTGGTCCCCCCTTTGCTGCTATAACAGCCTCCACTCTTCTGAGAAGGCTTTTCACTAGATGTTGGAACATTGCTTCCATTTAGCCACAAGAGCATTAGTGAGGTCGGGCACTGATGTTGGGCGATTAGGCCTGGCTCGCAGTCGGTGTTCCAATTCATCCCAAAGGTGTTTGATGGGGTTGAGGTTAGGGCTCTGTACAGGCCAGTCAAGTCCTTCCACAACGATGTCGACAAACCATTTCTGTATGGACCTCCCTTTGCGCACGGGGGCATTATCATGCTGAAACAGGAAAGGGCCTTCCCCAAACTGTTGCCGCAAAGTTGGAGGCACAGAATCATATAGAACGTTATTGTATGCTGTAGCGTTAAGATTTCCCTTCACTGGAACTAAGAGGCCTAGTCCGAACCATGAAAAACAGCTCCAGACCACTATTCCTCCTACACCAAACTTCACAGTTGGTACTATGCATTGGGGCAGGTAGCGTTCTCCTGGCATCTGCCAAACCAAGAAGTGTGATTCATCACTCTAGAGAATGCATTTCCACTGCTCCAGAGTCCAATGGCGGCAAGCTTTACACCACTCCGGACGACGATTGGCATTGCACATGGTGATCTTAGGCTTGTGTGCGGCTGTTCGGCCATGGAAACCCATTTCATGAAGCTCCCGGCAAACAGTTCTTGTGCTGACATTTTTTCCAGAAGCAGTTTGGAACTCAGTAGTGCGTGTTGCAACCAAGGACAAACGATTTGTACACACTTCAGCACTCAGCGGCCCCGTTCTGTGAGCTTGAGTGGCCTACCACTTTGGGGCTGAGCTGTTGTTGCTCCATACCCACGTCACAAGAACAGCACTTACAAGGCAGCTATGATGGTGCCACATTGAAAGTCACTGAGCTCTTCAGTACGGGATTTTTATACACCTGTCAGCAACAGGTGTGGCTGAAATAACCGAATCCACTCATTTGAAAGGGTGTCCACATACTTTTTTTTGTGTGTGTGTGTGTATATATATATATATATATATATATATATATATATATATATATATATATATATATAAAATTGTTCACTCAGGTTCCTGTCATCTAATATCAGATTTTGGTTCAAGATCTGATGACATTCAGTATCCAAAATATGTAGAAGTAGAGAAAATTGGAAAGGGGGCAAATACTTTTTCACAGCACTGTACAGACAACCAACCACATAGGCTACATGCTTTCTAGAAATGCACTCCCATTTATGAATTTAGGCAAAGATAGGAGCTTCGCCCTCAAACTTTTCTTACTCCGTGGACAGATTATGCTTCCTTTTTTCCTTCAATAACACATTTCAATTGTCCTTATCATGACTGCCAGACTAAAACGTCTGTGTCACCAAAGGCATCAGGGAAAGGACAGTAATGTCAAAGGCCCAGGACAATCGGACCACAGGCCACTGTCCTATGCACTTGCAGCTCTCCCATCTGACTGAAGCTTTCGCCACAGTCATGGCATCGGTATGGGTTCTCCTTGTGAGTCCTCCTCAAATGTCCTTTCATATGAGCGTCCTGCCTGAACGCTTTCCCGCAGACTGGGCAGACAAACGGTTTCTCTCCTGTGTGAACCCTGATATGCTCGTTCAGATGACTCTTCACTTTGAAACCTTTCCCACAAAGGTGACAGCTGTGTGGTCTCTCCCCTGTATGAGTCGTCATGTGGTCTCCCAGACCCTTCCTTGCTGGGAACCCCTTTCCACAGAAATGGCATCGAAATCGCTCGTACGAAGCGCGTCTCTTCATTAATTCAGACAGTGTTCCTATATGCCTAAATGGTCGTCCTCTCTTTGTTTTCCGTTGCAGAGGGCTCATGTTTTCACTCGGAGCTGCAGAACAGTGTGCATTTACTGCAAACAGGAACTGTGGGTCACTCGTTGGTACTGCGCAGCCCTCTCCATCAGGTTCTGTTTTCATGTGTTCCACTAGGGTACTAGACAGATTATTAATCTCATTGTCCTCCACAATCTGGGTTTTAAAAAGGTGCGAGGGCCAAGGGTCCTGGTCAAATCCACTTTTCACACAAGGAGGAGTGAACACAAACTCTATGTTATGACTATGAGACTCAGGCCCTTGCAGTTGCTCTTCTACCAGTCTCATCCTGAAGTCCTGTTCCACTGTACTTTGTTCGGGCTCTGAACTTTCTTGCCGCAGACTGAGGCTCCTCATCTCTTCTTCTGAGACATGCTGCCTAGGGTCTGGAGGGAAGGAAAGGCAAATAAATGTTAGTCAACAGAGAGCCATATTAATATATCTTACCGAGACCAGCGGAGTAAAAAAAAATCATAATTATCAGCTCCCATTCAGTTAGCGCATAAAAGCACTTTGTCAGGCAAATACAGTGTGTGTGTGTGTGTGTGTGTGTATATATATATATATATATATATATATATATATATATATATACATATATATATATAACACACACACTCTTTTCTTGAAACATTTATATATTTTCCCCTATTAAACTGGGATTCATAGTTTACTGGTAACATTACTGTCCTTTACTTCCATTGAAAAATATCCCTCAAACGTTGTTAGAATTCCCTTGACTTGCTGGTAAGGAAGAGTGGGGGAAATTGTTGGAAAGTTGAGCGCTCACAGAATCGTTGGAGGCACAGAATTGTCTAGAATGTTATTGTATGCTGTAGCATTAAGATTTGCCTTCACTGGAACTAAAAGGCCTAGCCCAAACCATGAAAAACAGCCCCAGACCATTATTCCACCAAACTTTACAGTTGGCACTATGCATTGAGGCAGGTAGCATTTTCCTGGCATCCGCCAAACACAGATTCATCCGTCGGACTGCCAGATGGTGAAGCGCAATTCATTACTCCAGAGAGTTCAATGGCGGCGAATTTAACACCACTGATCTTATGCTTGTGTTTGGCCATGGCATGGTAACCCACTTCATGAAGCTCCCGACGAACGGTTCTTGTGCTGACATTGCTTCCAGAGGCAGTTTGGAACTTGGTAGTGAGTGTTGCAACCGAGGACAGACGATTTTTATGTGCTTCGCACTTCAGCACTCAGCGATCCAGTTCTGTGAGCTTGTGTGGCCTACCATTTCACGGCTGAGATGTTGTTGCTCCTAGACGTTTCCAGTTCACAATGAGAGCACAGTTGACCGGGGCAGCTCTAGCAGGGCAGAAATTTGACAATCTGACATGTTGGAAAGGTGGCATCCTCATCAGGGCCAGCAGGTAGCCTAGTGGTTAGAGCATTGGGCTGGTAACAGAAAGGTTGCTAGATTGAATCCCCGAGCTGAAAAGATAAAAATCTGTCGTTCTGCACCTGAACAAGGCAGTTAACCCACTGCTCCTAGGCCGTCATTGTAAATAAGAATTTGTTCTTAACTGACTTGCCTATTTAAATAAAGGTGTGTGTGTAAATATACAAAATATTCAAATTAGTGGATTTGGCTATTTCAGCCGGTCTTGTATGAAATTGAGCACACAGCCATCCAATCTCCATAGACAAACATTTGCAATAGAATGGCTTTACTGAAGAGCTCAGTGACTTTCAATGTGGTACCTTCATAGGATTTTATTATTTTATTTAACTATGCAAGTCAGCTACATTGGCCTAGCCAATGGCTGACTTAGTTAGCTAAATTTATCTCCCAAGAGACCAAAGAAAAATCCTGATTCTAACTTATTTCTCGTCATTTAACCCTTTCCTTTCTAACAAAAACTGAAAAGATTCAAACAAAACATAAGTGAAAATAATATAATTATTATTTTATAAATCCTTAGCCTTTCTCTGAAAGCATAGCAGGCCCTCATTGTTCCCCACTGTGTTTGGGTTAGTAAACATTTGTAGAGTGGCTGTATTTGCCCTCAGCATGCATTTTTTCACCATTGTTAGTGTCTAAAGAACCCATAAGTTCTTCTGAAATATTAACATGAATACAAAACATTTTGAACTCTTATTATGGTGACGATTTTACAAAATTACAGTCATGGTCTAATTGGACTCGCATTTTTCTGGTCTCCTCTTGACTCGGTCTCGGACCTCTCGTCCCCACCCGGTCTCGGTATGGACTCGATTCGCTACGGTCTTGAATCGTTCTCGCTTTAGGTGGTCTCGAACACAAAACTGTCCACAGATATTGGGTTCTAGCAAGTTGATTAACAGGTGACAAGAGAAGTGACACACACTGTGGGCTTGCAGTGCGCGGAAAGTCAAGCGAGGGCAGTGAGAGAGTAGGCTACAATCCAGTAAGTTGAAGTAGTCGTCACAAACCTGCTCTATGTAACTTTATTTGTGGTTTAATGACCAAATCCAACAGCTTCTGTAACCGTTTGTTCTCTGCCTTCGAACGGGAGATTTCTTCTTGATACTCTACTATCGTATTTTCAACTACTCCAAATATCTCTACAGCAGCCGCTATCAATCGCTCACGCAGAAACACATTGAGCAATTGTATTTTTGACATGTTGGGAATGCACTGTCGCTAGTATTTTTAGTATGAATTTAAAGCTTTTTTGAAACCCTTCTTGTTAAATGTGCCTGCCAGGAAGTAAACACTGCTCGCTATACTTTTTTACAGTGCGTGCACGGCAACACAATACCGCACTACCGCCGCCTGTTGTCCGGAGTGGAAACAAAGGTTGACAATGTGCTGACGTTTTTCAACCTATATTTTTGGTTCACATGTGAGAGGAGACAGACAGGACTCTCAAATGGCTATTTCTTCCAAAAACACTTTCCAGACTGGAACTTGGGCTGCACGCTGGCTATTGGTTAAGATTTTGGTAGTTCCATATAGTCAATAACCTTTCTGGCCTCTGTCCTAGTACTGTACACCGTTTATGAATACAGTTCAGTCCTGATTCAGGGTATTGTAATGGCATGACTGTTTGGAATAAACATAATAAACTGCAGTGCATGCAGACATGTTGAACTGCATGCTTCTTTTTGAATGAATATGTGTGCACTGTTTACAGTTGAAGTCGGAAGTTTACATACACCTTAGTCAACTACATTTGAACTCAGTTTTTCACAATTCCTGACATTTAATCCTAGTACAAATTCCCTGTCTTAGGTCAGTTAGGATCACCACTTTATTTTAAGAATGTGAAATGTTAGAATAATAGTAGAGAATGATTTATTTCAGCTTTTATTTCTTTCATCACATTCCCAGTGGGTCAGAAGTTTACATACACTCAATTAGTATTTGGTAGCATTGCCTATAAATTGTTTAACTTGGGTCAAACATTTTGGGTAGCCTTCCACAAGCTTCCCACAATAATTTGGGTGAATTTTGGCCCATTCCTCCTGACAGAGCTGGTGTAACTGAGTCAGGTTTGTAGGCCTCCTTGCTCGCACACACTTTTTCAGTTCTGCCCACAAATGTTCTATATGATTGAGGTCAGGGCTTTGTGATGTCCACTCCAATACCTTGACTTTGTTGTCCTTAAACCATTTTGCCACAACTTTGGAAGTATGCTTGGGGTCATTGTCCATTTGGAAGACCCATTTGCGACCAATCTTGAGATGTTGCTTCAATATATCCACATAATTTTCCTCGTCATTATGCCATCTATTTTGTGAAGTGTACCAGTCCCTTCTGCAGCAAAGCACCCCCACAACATGATGCTGCCACCCCCATGCTTCACGGTTGGGATGGTGTTCTTCGGCTTGCAAGCCTCCCCCTTTTTCCTCCAAACATAACGATGGTCATTATGGCCAAACAGTTCTATTTTTGTTTCATCTGACCCGAGGACATTTCTCCAAAAAGTACGATCTTTGTCCCCATGTGCAGTTGCAAACTGTAGTCTGGCTTTTTTATGGCGGTTTTGGAGCAGCGGCTTCTTCCTTGCTGAGCAGCCTTTCAGGTTATGTCGATATAGGACACATTTTACTGTGGATATAGATACTTTTGTACCCGTTTCCTCCAGCATCTTCACAAGATCCTTTGCTGTTGTTCTGGGATTGATTTTCACTTTTCGCATCAAAGTATGTTCATCTCTAGGAGACAGAACGCGTCTCCTTCCTGAGCGGTATGACGGCTGCGTGGTCCCATGGTGTTTATACTGGCATACTATTGTTTGTAACAGATGAACGTGGTACCTTCAGGCGTTTGGAAGGAGGTCTACAATTGTTTTCTGAGGTCTTGGCTTATTTCTTTTGATTTTCCCATGATGTCAAGCAAAGAGGCACTGAGTTTGAAGGTAGGCCTTGAAATACATCCACAGGTACACCTCCAATTGACTGAAATCATGTCAATTAGCCTAGCAGAAGCTTCTAAAGCCATGACATCATTTTCTGGAATTTTCCAAGCTGTTTAAAGGCACAGTCAACTTCGTGTATGTAAACTTCTGACCTATTGGAATTGTGATACAGTGAATTATAAGTGAAATAATCTGTACTTCCATCTCAAGTGAGCAACAACTATCCATCTGCAGGTTCACTGAATTCTGCAAAGGTGGCCAGTGCAGGGACAGAAGGACAGAGCAGCATTGACTCATTCTTGACCACCACAGGTGTCCATGTGTACAGCCAGGTCCACCCCAGGCAGAAGGCCATAACAGAGGCTATACTGCAAGACCTGGTCATTTCCTGCAAACTGCCTATGTCCTTAGTGGACAACCCTCACTTTAGGCATTTCCTGTCAGTGGTAGATGACAAATATAGACCAGTAAGTAGGCCCACGTTGACTAGGTGCCTGCATGACTTAACACTGAACAAAGAGGCTAAAATCAAAAGTGCCCTAGAGAAGACAGAATCAGTATCTGTCACTGTAGATATATGGACTGACATGATCATGAGGGGCATCGTGGGAGTAACGGCCTATTACATGGCCATGGCAGAGAAAAATAACTCCCAGACTGGAGTCAGTTCTGTTGAGCTGTGATAGATTCACAGGGTCACACACTGGGGAAAGTATCAGTGATACATTTGAAGTAATACGTGATACTTTTGGCATAAAACATACATCAGATTATATCATATGTGATCACACTGCAAATATGAAAAAGGCCTTCACAGTTTGTTTCCCCAAAGCAAGCAATGATCATGATGATGATAATGTGGATAACCCCAGCCTATGGGAAGAATTTGGTGAAGAGTACAATGCTGATGTAGAAGCTATCCAAACCAACTGCAGGCAACAGCGCTTACAGTGCTTTACCCATTCATTACAACTAGTGATTAGAGATGGACTAAAGGAAACAAAAATCATAAACAGTCTGATGGCTAAGGTAACTAAACTTTGCAGCTTACTACATACTACCTGTGGTCTGAAAGAAGCATTTGAAACTGAGTTCGGAGCCAATCGTTGTATCACTGCTGCTGTGTCTACCAGATGGAATTCCATCCTCCCAAGGACACAAGGAACTCTGCTTATCACCAAGGGAATGGAGCCAGCTGTTGGAGCTAGTGGACATTTTGGACCCTGTGGTGACTCTCAGTGCTGCCTATCCTTGTGTACTGTCACTCAACTATCATCTGCAAAGTATACTGAGCACAAGTCATCACCTAGTCAGTCTTGATAAAGCACTGCAGCAGTCACTCAAACGCCGATTCCGGGGGGTGTTTGTGAATGTCAGAATGGAGCACTCAGATGAACAGGCAACAAAACTTCAATTTGGTGACAATGTATACATAATGGCTGCACTGCTGGACCCATCTTTCTGCCTGTTCTGGCTTGATCATAATGTCCTCATACCACATGAAGATTAAGCTGAATTGAAGGAGTCTGATTGGTAGGTACAATGCATTGCAACATGCAAAGTTTTCTATGTCACTTGCAATCAAATAATAATGTATTTTTTTTTATATATACTGTATACTGTTATTCTTGATCATAGACATAATTTTATGACATTTTTTCAGACATTGTTTTGGCTGAGGCACGGAAAGTCACCATTACGGAGAGCAGTAGTGGAGAAGAAGAAGAACAACCACCTGCCAAAACCTCTAGACTGTTCTCTGGCCTCTGCAACAAGATCAGCAAGAAGAAAGGAGACATAAATTCATCTGTCAGAGCAGAGATTATTTGCTATATTGAAGTATCTTCTGATGAAAATTAAGTTGATAGCTTGGATTTTTGGAGAATCCATGCAAGACTTTCCAAGGCTCAAGCAGGTAGCAATGACAGTGTTGGCTATGCCTGCCACCAGTGCCCCAGTGGAGAAAGTGTTTAGTAATGGAGGCCTCATCATGCGCCCTCATCGTGCCAGGCTTAGTGCAAGAACGCTGACAAACTTGATCTTTCTGAAATGTAACCTGTCTACAACATAAATGTTCTCTGTCCTAGGGCATAGGATGTAATTTGCTACTTGTTACAGGAAATTGTATTTCTGTTGTTAAGTGTCCAGGTCAGTAAGTATATTTTAGGGATAAAGGTCATTACGCTTGCTATATAGGACACTTTAGTAGTGCAGTTATTGAACAGTTGTCAGTCATTTTGGTTTACATTCATGCTTGTCATTTAACTTCCCTCACCTACAGATTTTCTGTTTGTGTGACAGAATGAAGTGAACTATAGACAATGTCTGACACAAAATACCATGCACTTTAAAATGTTGTGTTTGCTTTTTTTCATATCCGGTACAATTGCTTTTATTAATGTTAATGTAAACTGTCTACATTTTAAAAGGACATTTATTTTTGATTTAAATAGTGCCTGATGTGCTTTCTTTCATACAAGTATTGACTAATGAAAAAGGGAGTCTTCAAATAATTTACAAGGTTTATATGCCTAACCCACAGCAGGCAGAAAGCCATTGTCAAAATGGACTTGAGACTTGACTTAGACTTGGCCCTAAAAGACTTGACTTGACTTGGACTCTACCTCAAAGACTTTTGAACATCGCTGCTGTTATTGACACAGAGGTTTGGAAGTTTCTTTCTTATTGGTCTATTAACTAATTTACCGCCTGGTGACATCACCAGGCAGGCCAAATCTCCATCCCACCTAAACGTGCTGACATGTCAGGGGGTCTTTTCAAACAGCTTTTACATTATCATAATTTCACTGTATTATTCCAACCTGGAAACACATATAAAACACAGGAAAATCACATTTTTGACTGCACTGGGCCATCACCACCAAAATCATCCTCAGTACTCGGATAAAGCCCTATTTACGTTAGTAACAAAAAGAGATTCAACATAAATTACATTTGTACGTAAAACTATTGTGTATTGATTAGTAAGGCACTACTATGAGTTAGTAACAGGATACTAAAGAGATTATTAAGAGCTACTAAATGCAAAAACTGTAGCTAGCACACTTAGCCTTTGGATTAGGTAGCACAGGATAGGAACAACTTTATTTAGCATAACAAATGTATGTGTCCTGTAACCAGGTGGGGAAGAACAACAACATAACCATCCCGATGCCCCACCAGCTCTTCATCAACGGGGAGTTTGTGGACGCAGAGGGTGGGAAGACCTACAAGACCTTCAACCCCACAGACAGAACGGTAGGGAGAGAAGATATAGGAGAGCCAGTTTGAATACTTTAGGAATTTGTCCCTCTTTCCTCCATTACTTGATCTGCTCCTTGACAATGACAAATGAATCCACCCAGGTCCTCTTTGAAAAAGAGGTACTTTGCAGCCTCCCAAGTGACGCAGAGGTCTAAGACACTGCATCGCAGAATTGTGGCGTCACTACAGCCTGGGGTTCGATCCCGGCCGTGACCAGAGTCCCATATGGCGGCGCACAATTGGCCCAGCGTCGTCTGGGTTAGGGGAGCGTTTGGCTGGGGGGGGGGCAACTCCATGAGGCAGGCAAGGCGCCTGCAGGCTGACTTCAGTCGTCAGTTGAACAGTGTTTCCTCCGACACATTGCTGCAGCTAACTTCCGAGTTAAGTGAGCGGGTACACTGTTATTGATGTGTCACGTCCTGGCCAGTATAAGGGTTAATTGTTATTGTAGTTTGGTCAGGACGTGGCAGAGGGTATTTGGTTTATGTGGTTCGGGGTGGTGTGTTTGTTGTAGGGGATTTGATTTATGTATTCTGGGGGTTTTTGGGCACTGTTCCTTGTTTATGTATTTCTATGTTGATCTAGCTGGTTGTATGTCTATGTTTGGTTAATTGGGGTTGGGACTCTCAATTGAAGGCAGGTGTTGTCTATTTGCCTTTGATTGAGAGTCCCATATAGTAGGGTGTGTTTGTGTTTGTCTTTTGTGGGAGATTGTTTGTGAGCACTGCTTGTTGAGCCTGCCACACTGTTGTTAGTCGTGAGTATCATTTATTGTTTTGTTTTTCCTGTGGATGCTTTTCGTTTTTTGCCATTAAAAGAATGAGTATCCACAACTCTGCTGCATTTTGGTCCTCCTCTCTGCAACACCACGATATAATTCGTGACATTATGCTTTAAAATATTCGGAAAAATGTATATTAAAGAATATATAAAATATTCCTATTTTTATATTACTGTTAGGTACTGACCAGCATTAAAATTGCGGTAACATTTGAATGATTTAATGAAGACACAGTGAAGGTCCACTGACCATGTGCACAGCCTTGTCCATGTCACAATCACTGAAGATGAAGAGATTTACCCCCCAGTCCTAGGTACACCTTCTTCACATTACTGTCTGCACAGCTAGGATAGAGGAAAACACAAACAGGTGTCAAGGTATACACACACAGAGACAGATAATGTACTGCATACACATCCTGTACAAACAGTATGCTATTGAAAGTCAAGGTCAAAGCCAACCACTCAGAGCCTAAGGTCATGACCTCTCTGGACTAAGGTTAACCCCCAAAATAGTGACCTCACACCTCTTCATGATGTGCTTGCCTAGCTCAGTGGAGCCGGTGAAGCCCAGCTACCGGACGTCCGGGTGGTCGGACAGACGCTGGCCCACCAGAGCACCTGACAGACAGCAGAAGATGTACCAGCAAACTGTCAGCATCACAACACAGCCTTGTATAAAGTCAACCTGTCAGGCATCTAGGAATTCTTTTTGCACTTTCCCAGATTCTCTATTGAAGGGGGTGAGACGAGAACTGAGATGCAGCTGAAAATCGAAGGTGTGTAAAGAAAAACATAGGCGCAACTCTCTCTCGATATGAACATTTTTGTAAAATGTACCTGATCCAGGGGGAATGTTGATCACTCCCTTGGGGAATCCTGCCCTCGCTGCTAATTCCGCAAACTTCCATGCTGTCAATGGAGTCACCTGGGGAATGGAGTCACCTGGGGAATATAGGAACATTTTGGAATAATCACAATTATTCAACATGCTAGCTATGTGTTATTTCCAAACATATTTCATATTCCTTGACAAATGTTTTCATTTCTATTGCAAAACATTTTGCTACTGTGTGACCTAATGAACATGACCTAGATGAAAGGTAGTCTGATGGTTGGAGGTATTGGGGGTGCTTCTCAACTGGGCAGGTTTGAGGACCACAGTGTTGCCAGCAGCCAGACAAGCAGACGTTTTCTATGCCAGCATCATCAGAGCGTAGTTCCAGGGAATAACAATGGCGCACACTCTGAGAGGTCAAAGGGCAAACAACATGTTTATTCTCAAATTCTGGTGGTGTTAGTTATTTCATGGTGAAGGAGAGGTTACGATTGGGCTTGGCCTGGTTGATGGGGATGGTGCAGCCCTGTCGAAAGAAAACTGTGATCACCTTTACACCTGTGTACATCATGAAGAGTTATATTGCTTTATAAATATTTATAGCACCTTATAGATGCAGTCATAAAGCATTATGAAACTGTAGCCTTTAATAAATGTAACAAGAAATGACCGCCCCTCTATCTGTGATATTCACAGTAGAAGTAGTATTATGATGATGAAGGTAAGGATAATATTCACTTTTCTCGAAGCGCCTTCTTATGAGTTGCTATATAGCCTATTGTTGCACAAAATGAAAAATACTGGACAATGGACATTGTGTCCATGTTCCTCTCTCTCTCTCTCTCTCACCTGGAGCTTGTCACACCAGCCAGTGAAGTAGCAGAAGGTCTGGATGGACATGTATATGAGTCTGCCTCTGTCACTGGGGTTTATCTTGCCCCACTCTCCCTCCTCGAACGCCTCCTTGGCGGCCGTCACAGCTCGGTCCAGGTCAGACTTGAGCCAGAGACACATTACAGATGGCCTAGAGCAGTGGTTCCCAACCTTTTTCGGTAACTGTACCACCAACTGAATTTTGCTCTGCCCGGATTGCCTCTGAAGTACCCGCTCATGTGCATTTTACCAATAAGCCTATTGTCTCATGAGACTTCTCAAGTACCCCCTGTGGATAAGCCAAGTTCCCTGGTTGAGAACCACTGGCCGAGAGAGAGAGAGAGAGAGAGAGAGAGAGAGAGAGAGAGAGAGAGAGAGAGAGAGAAAACACACTCAATACACTGTCAAAGTGATGTAGTAGCTTTAAAACTACCAGGTTGTCCCACTGTGGTCAAAGTACCTCGTATATCTATTTTGTTACCTCCTTTTTCTCCCCAATTTCGTAATTTCGATGTTGTCTCATCGGTGCAACTCCCCAACGGATCCGGAGGATGCGAAGGTCAAGTCATGCATCGTCCGAAACATGACCCGCCAAGCCGCGCTTCTTAAAATATCTTAGGGCTAGGGTCCTTTTTTCAGAATTTCCGCCTGACTGATGTGCCCAAAGTAAACTGCATGTTATTCAGGCCCAAAAGCCAGGATATGCATATAATTGGTATCATTGGATAGAAAACACTTTGAAGTTTGTATAAATGTTAAAATAATGTATGAGACTATAACACAATTGATATGGTAGGCAAAAATCCAAATAAAAACCAACTAGAAGGATGTTTTTTGAAATCCCATGCTCTTTCAATGGAAAGCTATGGGTCCTATGCAATTTCAACTCTCAGATTGCAATTCCTATGGCTTCAACTAGATGTCAACAGTCTTTGTTCAAGGTTTCAGGCTTGTTTCTTCCAAAATGAGAAAGAATTTTGAGTTTTGGTACCGGGAGTCACAGTTGGAAATCAGTCTTGGTTTCGAAGTGTACACGCACTTGCTAATTTTACTTTTCTATTGAACATACTTCTTTCCGTATGAAATATTATAGTTTATTTACATTTTAGGGTACCTGAGGATTAAATAGAAATGTAGTTTGACTTGTTTTAACAAAGTTTAGTGGTAGCTTTTTGGATTCCTTTGTCTGCAGGTTGAACGAGTGGATTACTGAAATCGATGGCGCAACTAAACAGACTTTTTGGGATTTAAAGAAGGATTTTATCTAACAAAACGACCATGCATGTTGTAGCTGGGACCATTGGGATTGCAAACAGAGGAAGATTTTCAAAAAGTAAGTGATTATTTAATCTCTATTTGTGATTTTATGAAGCCTGTGCTGGTTGAAAAATGTGTTGATGTGGGTGCCATCCTCAAACAATTGCATGGTATGCTTTCGCTGTAAAGCCTATTGTAAATCGGACAATGCAGTTAGATTAACAAGAATTTAAGCTTTTAACCGATATAAGATACTTGTATTTTCATAAATGTTTAATATTACGATTACTTATTTGAATTGCGCACCCTCCAATTTCACCGGATGTTGTCGACAGGTATCCCGCTGATGGGACTCCTAGCCCTAAGAAGATTTATTAATATACATTTTTCGGAATATTTTAAGGCACCAATAACCAGTGTATTTACTTGTGTATTTCATGGCATGAGCTCAGTATTCTTCAACAAGGGAGAGAACTTTTGTTTTGTTATAAATGTCATCACGCACCCTGATTGACTCAAAGTTGTTTATTTTAAACAAATGAATGCAATTAAATATTTTCTCACATAGAATCATATCTAACATCTGAGTATTCCCGCTTCATATTGAACACATTGAATTTCACCTCACAAATCCTGGGTTGATGTCACGTTATTTTGAAGTCATTCCTAGTACATGTAAGAGATTTCCTTCTTGTTTAGTCGGCTTTGAGCTTTTTATCTCTGATGTGTGGACTGTACCAAAGAGAGAGGGCAGGCTGTTTACACTGCCTGCTCAACAGACAACAGTCAGGGAGGACCCCTGGTTGGCAGCAGGTGTGGTTGTGTGTATTTGTTTCTGCATACTTTTGTGTGTTCGGCAGTTTGTCTCACGAACTGAGGATGATCCTAAGTGGAGGTATCCTGACCTGGACTAATAATAGGATGGAGGATGAGAAAGACAAGCCCATCATGGTTGCCATAGAGAACTCCAATAGGATCTGTCTACAGGTGGTGGCTCCGTACCTGGTGGCCGGGCAGGGGATGCTGACGGCAGGCATGGTTCTGGATGCTGTGCAGGTGGGTGAAGGGATTCTAGGTCTGGAGGGAAAAAGTTCGAGTTGATAGACAGTATGTAGGCAGCCTGTTGTAATGTTATCATACTTTATCTATTAAGTTGATATACAGTATATTTATCTGGCTTAATGAAAGATAATTACGATAGATGCCAAGAAAAGGTACAACATAAAAAAACTGGGCCTACCAACACTCATGTACTTCTTACTTTTAATTCAATCATAACACATAAAATCAGTGGGTAGTAACACATTACACATTTCTAAGTCACATTAATACTAGTAGAGAAAATCATCTGTGACTCTCCGGTGTTTACATTTTGCACATTTGATAAGTGTCTTTCTATTTAGCCTCTCACTCCTTCTCTCACATAGTCTGTGTAGACCGTAGATGCTTATATTCCGGATTCTGTTTGTGTTGTTGTGAGGTGGCTGAACGGTGGAAGAGGGGAGCTGGGGGGGGTTAGGTCGCTGTGATCTAATGAACCTGATAAGGTGACCTCGCTGGCACGCCGTCACTAACACACCAGTCTTGGCACAATGGGATGACCGAGGTCTGTTACTTTGTGTCCAGTTTTTACGCAGCTTAAACTTAACGCAGCGTTTGCATATGTCTAAAAGTTTAGAAGAGTTCAACTTTTCATGGACCACAGTCAGACAAAGTAGGATGTATAAGCATACAAAAATACAATGCATCCGTCTCTGTCTCTACAGGCCCTATTAAAAAAAATTTCACCAAGTACAACCTCAGACCAAAGGCAAGTTCTGCATAGCAAGTGCCAGACAGTATTCCCTTGGATTTCATTATGCAATCCTGGAACCCAGTCAATGTGTTTGTAATGCGGTCTCTAAGCTGTGATATACAGTCCCATAGACCTGTCACTTTGTCATTTAACAACAAACCCCCGAAAGGCCATTGCTATAAATTATCCAGTGTGTACTTGTACGTTTGACTAAGGGCTCTATTCAATCTGTAAAGCTGAAGCCTTACAGATTCCGCAATATAAATGTAAAGGTAATTTCCGATTGAACCGACGTATGCAGCGTTTACCATGAATGCAGTCTCCACTAAAGTGGGAACATTGCCGTTTAATTTCAATCATGCTGTAAAGCTGAACGTCCACGATGCAGATTCAGTAGAGACCTAAACTTTGTTTTCACTGCACACTGCACACACTGAGGATTATATGGTCTAAAAAGGCCACGTACATACTCAAGTTGTACAACTGATGTACAACACATTTGGCACAATGGTTTTGATACAGCAAAGTTTTTCTTCAGAAAAATAATTATACAAGCATTGTGGAGACTGCACAATGGTTGTGTTTACTAATTGTGTTAGCACTAATAATAGCAGTCGTAATTGTGTTTACTAATAATAGCAGTTGTACCACAACCATTGTGTCAAATTAGTTTAGTATTTTAGAATGTTATTAGGACCCCATTAGCTGCTGCTGACGCAGCCACTACTCTTACCGGGGTCCACACAAAACATTTAAAATCGTAATTCACACTTTCATACACTTAGGTCGAACATTCCATGCTTAATAACATTACACATACGCCGGCACATACTCCTTCGTTAATCGTACTATGTTACAGATACCACCCAGTGAGTCATACTGGGTCTCTTGCGGTATAATGTTAACCTTGGTGGAGTCTTTCATGTAAAAAAACAAATAGAGTCACACCGGATTGGAGCCATTCACCCAGTGAATGGAGTCCCATACATATGTTCCCTCAACACAACCGTGACAGCGTTGACTTTTTGTTATATGTTACAGTCATCTCCAGACATAGTGGGTTTCTTTTACGGTGAAGGGAGACAGATTAGTTGTACAACCTATGTGTATACGGGGCCATAGAAGCTAAAGTGATTGGTATTTTGACATTTCAGGTTAAGATTTTGTGTTTTCCGCTGACTTTGTTTTGGCAGTTGTTTTCTGGTCATTTTCTGGCAGTTGTTTGGTAGTTGTTTTCTGGTCATAGAGGAAACCCCTACCGGGACTTACTGGCACTTACCAATAAGCTCCTGGCATTTGCCGGTAAGCTCCTGCTACCCTTCTCCTAAATGTGTCCTTGTGGAATCTCAAGAACTGGATTTACTGTACTTGTCACGCCCTGACCATAGAGAGCCCTCGGGGTTCTCTATGGGGTTTTAGGTCAGGGTGTGACTAGGGGGGTTTCTAGGTATTATATTTCTATGTTGAAGTGTGTGTATGGTTCCCAATTAGAGGCAGCTGATAATCGTTACCTCTAATTGGGGATCATACTTAGTGTGTCCTTTTTCCCACCTGCTAGGTGGGATATTGTTTTGTATGAGTGCCTATGTGCGCTACGTATTTCACGATCGTTATATCTTTGTGGTTTTGGAAGTTTCACTATCATTAAAATGTGGAACTCTACTCACACTGCGCCTTGGTCCAATTATTCATACGAAGGTTGTGACAGAATATCCCACCTTTACAGGACAAAGCAGCGTGCCCAGGAGGTGAAGGAGAGTTGGTCATGGGAAGAGATACTAGGTGGATGTGAGATCCATCCTTGGTGGGAGTCGCCGAGGAGTAAAGGAGGACAGCGACGATGCCGGGGTCCGTGGCCACAAACAGCCCAAGGGTAACCCCAAGTTTTTTTGGGGGGGGGGCACAAGGGGCGGTCGGCCGAGGAGAGAGCCAGAGACCGTCTGGGAGTCGATGGAGCAGTTTGAGGAGGGATATCGGAGAGAGATGTTGGCTAGGAGTATGCTGCAGCGCAGGCGTTTTGAGGAGCGTGTCATCAGTCCGGTGCAACCTGTGCCAGCTCCACGCACCAGGCCTCCAGTGCGCCTTCCCAGCCCAGTACGTTCTGTGCCGGCTCCCCGCACTCGCCCTGAGGAGTGTGTCATCAGTCCGGTGCAACCTGTGCCAGCTCCCCGCACTCGTCCACCAGTGCGTGTGTACAGTCCGGAGTCTCCAGAGACGGTCTACAGCCCGGTACCTACAGCGACGGTTCACAGTCCAGAGCTTCCAGCGACGGTTCACAGTTCAGAGCCTCCAGTGACGGTCCACGGTCCGGAGCCTCCAGTGACGGTCCACGGCCCGGAGCCTCCAGTGACGGTCCACAGCCCGGAGCCTCCAGTGACGGTCCATGCCCGGAGCTTCCTGCACCGGTGCCATGGCCGGAGCCTTCCACTGCGCCGATGCCCAGTCCAGGCACGGTATCCAGTCCCGCTCCATGGCCGGAGCCTTCCTCTGCGTCGGTGCCCAGTCCAGGCACGGCGTCCAGTCCTGCTCCATGGCCGGAGCCTTCCTCGGCGCCGGTGCTCAGTACAGGCACGGCGTCCAGTCTCGCTCCATGCCCGGAGCCTTCCTCTGCGCCGGTGCTCAGTACAGGCACGGCCTCGAGTCCCGCTCCATGGCCGGAGCCTTCCTCTGCGCCGGTGCCCAGTCCAGGCTCCACTAGCCACCGACGCTAGTTGCCCACCCTAACCCTCCCCATCTAGTTTCAGGTTTTGCAGTTGGAGTCCGCACCTTTGGGGGGGGGGGGGGGGGGTACTGTCACGCCCTGACCATAGAGAGCCCTCAGGGTTCTCTATGGTGTTTTAGGTCAGGGTGTGACTAGGGGGGTTTCTAGGTATTATATTTCTATGTTGAAGTGTGTGTATGGTTCCCAATTAGAGGCAGCTGATAATCGTTACCTCTAATTGGGGATCATACTTAGTGTGTCCTTTTCCCCACCTGCTAGGTGGGATATTGTTTTGTATGAGTGCCTATGTGCGCTACGTATTTCACGATCGTTATATCTTTGTTGTTTTGGAAGTTTCACTATCATTAAAATGTGGAACTCTACTCACGCTGCGCCTTGGTCCAATTATGCATACGAAGGTCGTGACAGTACCACAACTAATCCTTCAGAAGCTTATGTTGTGAGACTCCAATGTAGAGATATCTACATGAAGTACAAGAAGTTGCATGACATTTCCGGGAGACTCTCTCTGTTTGTGTCCCTCAAGAATTAGATAACTTTTTTTTTTTTATTCCAGGCTAATCAGAGCAGGCATTATCATATAAATAGAATTACTAATTAATTCATTATATTTCTATGGGAATTACCTTGTGGGCACAAGCAACACATAATCTCTCAATTATAACTGCGTCCCAGAGTCCTCTAAGCCCTGAGTTTACAGTCCGTATTACAACACAGTGTCAGTGGGGGAGCAGGTAGGAGAGAGCAGACTCTACACATCACGTCTCAGGGACACCTTTCAGCTGAGTCACTCTGTGTGTGTGTGTGTGTGTGTGGGGGGGGGCTCAGTTTCCTCTCTCCCTCTTTAACAGCATGCACGACTCAAATCTCTGTCATGGTCATGGATGATTTTTACTTCACTTCCAGTGTTTTGCTAATATTTACTAAATAGCTTTCCGGTCGATAATGTCGTTTTTTTAAATCTGAATTTAAGTGAGAAGGAGAGGGGGATAAAGGGAGGGGGAGGGGAGAGAGGCAGACTTGCTAATAAAGACTGATGCAGAAAGAGCCAAAACCCCATTAGATGCCACGCCAATGGAGGGGAGACAGTCAACCCACCAATCAAAAAGAAGAGGAGATGTCCTTTAGAGGAGACCGGGCTAGTGCCACGTTTTTGTGAGAGGTGAAACACCTGCTGGCACAGAGGATGTGTCAGAGTGGGGACAGGGAGGGTAGGAGGGCAAGAGAAGAGAGAGAATAAAGAAAACAGTGTTGAGAAAAAGAGAGTCGTCGGGAGGCAGAGATAGATAGAAAATCTAAAGAGAGCAAAGGAGAGAGAGATTTAGAAATAGAGACAGAGTGAAGCAAAGCAATAAAACTACAGAGAGAAAGAAAGAGACCCCGTTTCAGTCTGATAGCCCTGCTCGTACAGACGCCAGCAGCACCCCCTCCCTCCCTCTCTCACAGAAGCACCATCACAACCCACTCTGTCTGCATACCAGAGTACAGGAAACCCCTAGTGGCGATGGTACAGGTAATCTAACGCTTTGCCTCGTGACTCACACCTTATCGTTCTCACTCAATGTCTCACTGCAGTCCTTCTTTGGAGCCTTAGAACCACAGACCATCACCTTATTACCTCATTTCACTTCTGCGACACACTGACAAACAACCACCGTCACGTCTCTCCGACCCAACATGAGGAAGGGGCTCCAGGGAAGCCAGGCTGCTCACACAGGGCAGTGGGAAGAAACGGAGAGGAAAGAGGAGCGCCATCACGAGCAGCAGCAGCAGCAGCTGGGGAGGGCAGAGAAAAAGTTAGTAGCGTTCTGGTTGTCCTTGTCCCAGAGGACGTGGACATTTTTCAGGCCCCGCAGTGGCGAACGCACCGGCTGCTTCCAGCGGAGCCCCTCGGCAGCTCGTCTGCTGAAGAGCGAGCGGTGAGGAGTGCGAGAGGCCAAAGGCAGTCCGTGTCATTCTTCAGCTTCGTCCACCATTAGCAAAAACATTTTTTTTTGTTATATTAGTAACGTTGGCTAAAGACAGAAGCACAAGAGTGAGCGACAGGTGAAGACAAGAGGAGGGAGGTTCGTCGAATGCCCTCTTCTTCTTTTCTGGGCTCCCTCCGGATTCTTTACCTTAGGGAAAAGCGTTAGGCAGCAGCTGAACTGTTACTTTTAGAACATTACGACAACAGACTGTCATTACTTTTACTTCACATTCAGAACATTAAGGCAACAAACTGTGATTCAAAAGGCGTCGTGCTGCTGTCGACTGGAAGAACTTCCTGCCCTCCTCTTGTTGTCGTCAAAGCCAGGCCTCCCTCCTCAGAAGAAACTTCCACTCACTAAACTATAAAGTTACCATAGAGGAGATATTAGTGGTGGAGATTGTTGGAGGTTAGTGTGACAAGGGGCAGGTGTCGTTCCCTAAACCCCCACTCGTCTTTCCAGGAAGAGATGGGGTAACTGGGACCTGCTGAGACCATGGTGGTCACCCATCTGGAGCTGGAGCTGTGCTACCAAGGGAAGAAGCTGAGAGGCTTCACCTGTAAGCTGACCCGCTCCCCCTATGGCTACTTGCCTGAGAGTTCCTGGCTCATCGCAGCCCAGATCCTACTGCCCTTCCTGGTGGCCGGCCTGGGCATGGTTGCGGCGGGCATAGTCATGGACGTGGTGCAAGTATGGGCTAACTTTGTGTTTGTGTGTTTGTGTTGTGTGTCTTGTAAAGTACATTTTTTTTTTGTGTGTGTGTGTGTGTAATATCTGTGAACAATATCCATGTATGTATGTATGTCTTTTCTTGACCTATTGTTAGGCTTTGAAACAGTATATTTGTGTGTATCAGGGCATGATGTAATGTGTTGTAAATCCCCTTGCATTGAAGCAAAAAACAGGTGAGAGAGTTGCAGCTCCACAGATGTTTGGGCATCTACATTTTTACATTGCTTTGTATCAGTGATAGCCCACATTCCCTGGTAGATAACCCACCAGTGGTGGGATTGGTGGGGTTAGAAAAGGGCACACTGGCTACATCCCAAATGGCACACTGATCCCTTTAAATCTCAGACACACCGGTTTGTCTGCCACAGTACTTAGCACTTCTGAACAGTGTCGGCAGTCAATCTCTTTTATGTTTACACAGCAAAGACCTTGAAGTCGTCAGCCACCCAGCCTTGTTAGGATACTCCAAACCAGAAGGCGGCAGTAGTGTTGTTTGGCAATGCATGTCTATGTGTGTTGCTATATGGTCTAGTCAATGTTAGCTAGCTGCATTAATTTTGCCCTTGTTGATAATAGTCAGATGGCAAGATCACAAATAAACAATTGAATTCACTCTCCATAATCACATACAGGCCTTAGATAAATGTTTAGCTATCTGGCTAATGTTAGCATGATTCGCTAACTAGCTGTTGTGCTACCTAGGTAAAGTAAAGATACTGCATTGACTCTCGGCAGCCAGCTACAAGCAGCTGCTACATCGAAACTAATCCATTGTGATTTAATTATAATGTTGCTAGCTACAGTGGCCAGATAGCTAGCTTGGTAAAGCATTAAGTGATGTGTGCATTGTGATTGTGCTTCACTTACCACCCCATTTGTTTAATATGAAGTGTGTGACTGCATTGCTCAGTTAGCTAGCTAGCTAACTAATAAGCTAGTGCACATTATCAAACCTTACAAAAAAATCCTTCTTCAAGCACGAAACTCCTTACCTAGACGTAAAATATGTAGACTTCCTCTAGAAAAAAATGTATTATGCAGCTTTATTGTTTTAGTTAGAACAATTCAGATGAAAAGGGGGTACATTAGACCTGAAAAAGTGACCTATTTTTTTCCTTTCTCTTGTCACTCATATCAGCTCCCCACGTGGAGGTTCAAATCAAATCAAACTTTATTTGTCACATGCGCCAAATACAACAACAAGTGTAGACCTTACCGTGAAATACTTACTTACAAGCCCTTAACCAACAGTGCAGTTACAGAAGAGTTAAAATAAATTATAGTAAAAAATAATAAAAAGTAACGCAATCACATAACAATAGCGAGGCTATATACAGGGGGTACCGGTACCGAGTCAGTGTGCGGGGGTACAGGTTAGTTGAGGTAATTTGTTCATGTAGGTAGGGGTGAAGTGACTCTGCATAGATAATAAACAGTGAGTAGCATCAGTGTACAAAACAAATGAAGGGGGGGTCAATGTAATAGTCCGGTGGCCATTTGATTAATTGTTCAGCAGTCTTATGGCTTGGGGGTAGAAGCTGTTAAGGAGCCTTTTGGTCCTAGACTTGGCGCTCCGGCACCGCTTGCCATGCTGTAGCAGAGAAAACAGTCTATGACTTGGGTGACTGGAGTCTGACAATTTTATGTGCTTTCCTCTGACACCGCCTATCATACAGGTGTTGGATTGCAGGAAGCTTGGCCACAGTGATGTACTGGGCCGTAAGCACTAACCTCTGTAGCGCCTTACGATCAGATGCCGAGCAGTTGCCATATCAGGCGGTGATACAACCGGTCAGGATGCTCTCGATGGTGCAGCTGTAGAACTTTTTGATGATCTGGGGACCCATGCCAAATCTTTTCAGTCTGCTGAGGTGGAAAAGGTTTTGTCGTGCCCTCTCACGACTGTCTTGGTGTGTTTGGACCATGATAGATCGTTGGTGATGTGGACACCAAGGAACTTGAAACTCTTGACCCGCTCCACTATAGCTATACTATTTTGTCCCCCCACACCAAACGCGATCACGACATGCAGGTTAAAATATCAAAACAAACTCTGAAACAATTATATTAATTTGGAGACAGGTCGAAAAGCATTAAACATTTATGGCAATTTAGCTAGCTAGCTTGCACTTGCTAGCTAATTTGTCCTATTTAGCTAGCTTGCTGTTGCTAGCTAATTTGTCCTGGGATATAAACATTGAGTTGTTATTTTACCTGAAATGCACAAGGTCCTCTACTCCACCACTTAGTCCACACATAAAAACGGTCAACCGAATCGTTTCTAGTCATCTCTCCAGGCTTTTTTTAGTAATATCTTCCAGGCTTTTTCTTCTCTTGACTTTAGATTGCGATTGGCAACTTTCATAAATTAGATGCATTACCGCCACTGACCTCGTTTGTCTTTCAGTCACCAATGTGGGTATAACCAATAAGGAGATGGCACGTGGGTACCTGCTTCTATAAACCAATGAGGAGATGGAAGAGGCAGGACTTGCAGTGCGATCTGCGTCACAAATAAAACTGACTTCTATTTTAGCCCTTGGCAACGCAGACGCTCCTGGGTGCAATAATTGAATAATATAGATTTCTACATTTACTTTGCCATGCTCGAGCACGCGAGCGTGTAGTCAGCCTGTTGCCATTTACAGGTATTACATTTGCAACAGCTGTCACAGCTCTCCAGGGGCATTTCATTCCCGGCTTTCGATGTTGTGGTCGAGGACCACAAATTCTGACAAAGAGCACAGAGACCTGATGAGTCCATAGCAGATTACTTTGCTGCCCTGAGAGAGTTGCTTGTGAACTGTGACTTTGGTGATAGAGGAGATAAGATGCTGAGAGATAAACTTGTTGAAAAGACCTCTGCTCCCTTTTATTACAGGTTAATTTCACACTGTGGTGTCAAAAAAAAGAGGAACGTGACCGGAACTTGCAAGCCATTCTCAGCACCTTCGAGAACGCCAGTCTGCTGCTAATCAAAGGAAAATGTCACTTCAACAAAATGAGCCTGACCTTCCTTGGTCATACCATCACTGCACAATGACTACTACCTGATGATGGACTTGTCAGTGCCATTCTCAAGGCCCCTGCTCCTTCCGAAGGTACCACCCTGCACTCTTTCCTTGGCTTAACTGGGTGGTACTCCAAATTCGTCCACAACTACTCTACAGAGGTCGAGCATATGCTTGCCTGTCTCAGGACAAATGCTGACGTGGATGGATGCTGCGCAGGAGATCTTCGAGAAAGTCAAGCAACTGATTGTCAATAGATCTGCCCTGGCTATATTTGACCCTGCTCTTCCTATCCTGGTGTCCACAGATGCATCAGATTATGACTTGGGTGGTGTGCTTATGCAAATACATCCAGATGGAACAGAGCGCACAATGGCGTTTACATCCCGTTCTCTCTCCTCAGCCGAGCGCAAATACTCCATAGCAGAAAGGGAAACGCTTGCCTGTGTGTGGTTGGTTGAGCGGTGGTGAACGTTCCTGCGAGGTACACGTTTTACACTACGAACTGATCATCAGGCCCTTACTACTCTAGTTGCATCAAAAAGTGCAGGAATGCGCATTGCGAGATGGTCTGCTTGCTTACTGTGCTTCTCATATGACATTCTGCACAGGCCTGGTTCAGTAAACCTAATTGCTGGTTGCCTGTCGCGTCTACCCCTCCCTTCAGACGAAAATGTTGTCCCCTTGTCTGAACCTGATTTAGTGGCCCTGCTATCCACTGAGCTTAACACATTGTCAGTGGCTGAGTTCTCCTCCGAATGTGCTACATGCCCAGAACTGCTTTACACACCCAGATTGAAAAATTTGGGCCCAAAACAAGATTTTATTTTCTTCCCAGACCTGTTACCTTCCTTTCCCTTTCGGGAGGAACTCTGTACAAGACTGTTTAGTGTACTGTGTACCAAACCGCCTGCTAATGCCCATTACGCTGCATCACAGAATGGTTTCACAAGCTCATAAAAACAACCAGGGAGTTTTCCGAACAAAACAACAGCTGTGTGAGCACTACTGGTGGCCTGGAATGGACACGTCCCTACAAACTACAATATCAACATGTCAACTCTGTCAGGCAAATTAAAAAACTACAAAGACGCATGTCGCACCTCTCCAGCCTGTTCCCCTTTCTGAAGGCCATGATAAAAATAATAGAATTGACATTGTTGGTCCATTTGAAACTGCCCCAGCAGATTGGTGGTCAGATGAAGTAGATGCTAAGCAACAGGACTGTTTTGCTAGCAGAGACTGGAATATGTTCTGGGATTCCTCCAATGGCATTGAGGAGTACACCACTTCTGTCATTAGCTTCATCAATAAGTCCATCAATGACGTTGTCCCCACAGTGACCGTACGTACATACCCCAACCAGAAACCATGGATTACAGGCAGCATCCGCAGTGAGCAAAAGGCTAGAGCTGCCGCTTTCAAGGAGCGGGACTCAAACCCGGAAGCGTATAAGAAATCCCGCTATGCCCTCTGACGAACCATCAAACAGGCAAAGCGTCAATACAGGACTAAGATCGAGTCGTACTAAACCGGCTCTGATGCTCGTCGGATATGGCAGGGCCTGCAAACCATTACAGACTACAAAGGGAAGCACAGCCGAGAGAGCTGCCCAGTGACACGCGCCTACCAGACGAGCTAAACTACTTCTATGCTCGCTTCGAGGCAAATAACACTGAAACGTGCATGAGTGTACCGGAAGACTGTTGATCACGCTCTCCGTAGCCAATATGAGTAAGACCTTTAGACAGGTCAACATTCACAGGGCCGCAGGGCCAGACGGATTACCAGGACGTGTACTGAGAGCATGCACTGACCAACTAGCAAGTGTTTTCACTGACATTTTCAACCTCTCCCTGTCCGAGTCTGAAATACCAACATGTTTCAAACAGACCACCATAGTGCCTGTGCCCAAGAACACTAAGGTAACCTGTCTAAATGACTACTGACCCGTAGCACTCATGTCTTTCGCCATGAAGTGCTTTGAAAGGCTGGTCATGGCTCACATCAACACCATCATCTCAGAAACCCTAGACCCACTCCAATTTGCATACCACCCCAACAGATCAAAAGGAACACCTACGTGAGAATGCGATTCATTGACTACAGCTTAGTGTTCAACACCATAGTTCCCTCAAAGCTCATCAATAAGCTAAGGACCCTGGGACTAAAAACCTCCCTCTGCAACTGGATCCTGGACTTCCTGACGGGACGCCCCCAGGTGGTAAGGGTAGGTAACAACACATCCGCCATGCTGATCCTCAACACAGGGGCTCCTCAGGGGTGCGTGCTCAGCCCCCTCCTGTACTCCCTGTTCACTCATGACTGCACGGCCAGGCACGACTCCAACACCATCCCCGACAACAACGAGACAGAGTATAGGGAGGTGGTCAGATACCTGGCTGTGTGGTGCCAGGACAACAACCTTTCCCTTCAACGTGATCAAGACAAAGAAGATGATTGTGGACTACAGGAAAAAGAGGACCGAGCACGCCCCCATCTCATCAACGGGGCTGCAGTGGAGCAGGTTGAGAGCTTCAACTTCCTTGGTGTCCACATCACCAACAAACTAACATGGTCCAAGCACTCCATGACAGTCATGAAGCGGGCATGACAAAACCTATTCCACCTCAGGAGACTGAAAAGATTTGGCATGGGTCCTCAGATCCTCAAAAGGTTCTACAGCTTCACCATTGAGAGCATCCTGACTGGTTGCATCACTGCCTGGTATGGCAACTGCTCGGCCTCCGACCGCAAGGCACTGCAGAGGGTAGTGCGAATGGCCCAGTACATCACTGGGGCCAAGCAATCCAGGAACTCTATACCAGGCGGTGTCAGAGGAAGGCCTTGAAAATTGTCAGACTCCAGCCACCCTAGTCATAGACTGTTCTCTCTGCTACCACACGGGAAGCGGTACCGGAGCGCCATGTCTAGGTCCAAGAGGCTTCTAAACAGCTTCTAACCCCAAGCCATAAGACTCCTGGACATCTAGTCAAATGGCTACCTGGACTATTCACATTGCCCCCCCCCCCTCCCCTCTCCACACCACTGCCACTCTCTGTTGTCATCTATGCATAGTCACTTTAATTAACTCTACCTACATGTACGTACTACCTCAACTAACCGGTGCCCCCGCACATTGACTCTGTACCGGCACCCCCTGTATATATTGTTATTTTTTACTGCTTTACCTTTTACTTTTTTGCTCCTTTAATTACTTGTTACTTTTATCTCTTATTCTTATTCTTTTGAAACTGCACTGTCGGTTAGTGGCTCATAAGTAAGCATTTCACTGTAAGGTCTTCACCTGTTGTATTCGGCATATGTGACTAATAAAATTTGATTTGAGATTGTCGTTACGCAATCAGATCATGTGCTGGTTAAACTTCCTTTTCATGTCAAAAAGGGTGTACCAAATTGCAGTGCGCCACCAAAGTTATCCAAAGGAAAGGATCAAACACATATGTCCTTGTCGACAGAACGGAAAAACATGGAATGTGTCACATCTCTCACTGTGGCCTGAGCTGGCCACATTATGAAATGGTTCTGCTCATCCAGTGGCAATTTTAGCATGTAAATCTTGGTGGGGGAAAAACATTATGTGGGATGCATGCCAGCAAAGCCACTACACAATACTAAACAATACATTAATTGCACTGGAACGGTGACAAACGGTGCCCACAAACTGTTAGGGCCTACAAAAAGCTGTCCCAACAGTAGAGTCCCAACAGCCGGCCCAACACCTTACCACTGCTACACCTGGCTATCAGCGGAGCCTTGTCTGGCAGCAAAACAGTTCATTCAGCCTCATTTACTGCCTTTTAAAAACATAGCTACTATATGGCTGTCACAACTTCCGCCGAAGTCGGTCCCTCTCCTTGTTCGGGCAGCATTTGGCGGTCGACGTCACCGGCCTTCTAGCCATCGCCGATCCACTTTTCATTTTCCATTTATTTTGTCTTTGTCTTTTGTCTTTGTAATTGGGGGTTTCAATCCCCCAATTACCTGTTCATTATTTAACCCTCTGTTCCCCCATGTTTGTTTGTGAGTGATTGTTTCTATGTAGGAAGGTCCGTTATTGTGGGCTCTGTTTTTGTATTGCATTTATTATATGTTGAGTAAAATACGGTTATTTACTCATATCTGCTCTCCTGTGCCTGACTCCTATACACCAGCTACACACAGACTTCCTTACAATGGCTGACTTGCTTAAAAAATGTGGTTTCTTCTGACAATTGAGATGTACAAACTATGGCATAAGGGGTTGACAAGCAGATAAGAGGCAATTGTTATTTCGATTAAGACCTTAATGAGCGAGCTAGGACGGACGTAGTCAATATAACTATTTGGTCAGCACTTTTGAAATGTACAGAGACAGAATTCAGAACATGGGGCGTTCTTACAGTGTTCTCCCTGTACACCAAGTCAGAACCGTAGGATAAATAAAGGGGGCATATAAGCAGACAATGAAAGCTCTTACAATATTTGATGATTACATTTCTCAAAAACAGGTTATAGCCTACATGTGCACCACCAAGTCAGAACAGTAGGCAAAATTAAGAGGTGAAAATATACCAAATGATTTGGGTGAAGCACATGGGCTACTAACAGCTTACTACACAACATACACTTAGTATTACTTTCTTAGCTACAGTATACATATCTCCCTGGTATATTACATAATTTATGCAACAGCATACAATATATTTTTAGACTCACCTTGTTGTCCTGTGCTCACTTGAACAGAAAGGTGGCCCGGCGGTCCTTGATGGGCGAATTTTGTCATCAAACTTTGTCATCAAATTCTGCCATTCTCTGGATTTATGGTGCTTTTCAGAACTGGGAACTTGAAAAAAAAGGTAATGATGACGTCAGTGATCTTCAGGTTGTAGCTTTAGAAAGAGGCCCGAGTTCCCCCACCTGCCCTGAATGACAGGTGTCACTGTGCTCATCCCAAAGTGCCCTTGCATTCACAACAGACTATTCAAATTGAGAGTCAGAAGAAGCCCGGCTTGGCTAAATAACTATATTCAATAAAATCAGAAGGATTGTGAGTACTATAATTGACTGCTAAAGTGTCAATGTGATATTCTGATGTTACTGTCATTATGGTTACTATGCTGTGCATTTTAACAGTGTTATTATTCTGTCCTTTGTATAAGAATAACTGTTCAATTTAAGAATTGTGGAATGCTTTAGTAGCGTTATGCTTGGAGGAGCTTTACTTTCACAAGAGGGAAATATTTTGTGTTCTTCTGCTCTACCCAAGTTAACCACTAGAGACATACAGGTATTTTATTCTACGTATTCTGTCAGAGAATGGAATAAGAACAGGATTTCAGATAGGGAGGAGAATAGGGTGTATGTGCTGATTATGTATGCTGTGATGGAGTGCTAAGCAAACTTAACCTTAATTATACCCATCCTGTCCTCATGTTACTGAGCCTACTACACTACACTTTGATTGGCTCAAAGTCAAGTTGTCGGACACTGCCTAGCATTGCGATTCTACAAGTAGGCAGGGTCGTCGGTACCAGGTCGGTACGCAACAGGTACATGTTTTGTTCTGGCAAGAAAAGAAACGGCATCCTACTGTGATAAGTACCTATCAGCAGTCTATCGTCAAGTATCAAGCAGTCAATCGGCAGCTTCATTATTCCAATAATTAATCGATGTTAAATAAAGATTGATTGTTTGAATAATTGTCCAAATCTCTCTCAGAACCCGATGGTCACTCTGACAGAGCTCCAGAGGAGAACCATCTCTGCAGCACTCCACCAATCAGGCCTTTACGGTAGAGTGTCCAGACGGAAGCCACTTCTCAGAAAATGGCACGACAGCCCGCTTGGAGTTTGCCAAAAGGCACCTAAAGGACTCTCAGACCATGAGAAACAAGATTCTCTGGTCTGATGAAACGAAGATTGAACTCTGACCTGAATGCCAAGCGTCACGTCTGGAGGAAAGCTGGCACCATCCCAACAGTGAAGCATGGTGGTGGCAGCATCATGCTGTGGGGATGCTTTTTAATGGCAGGGACTGAGAGACTAGTCAGGATCGTGGGAAAGATGAACGAAGCAAAGTACAGAGAGATCCTTGATGAAAACCTGCTCCAGAGCGCTCAGGACCTCAGACTGGGGCGACGGTTCACCTTCCAACAGGACAACAACCCGAAGCTCACAGCCAAGACAACGCAGAAGTGGCTTCGGGACAAGTCTCTAAATGTCCTTGAGTGGCCCAGCCAAAGCCCAGACTTGAACCCAATCAAACATTTCTGGAGAGACCTGAAAATAGCTGTGCAGTGACACTCCCCATCCAACCTGACAGAGCTTGAGAGGATCTGCAGTGAAGAATGGGAGAAACTCCCCAAATACAGTACAGGTATGCCAAGCTTGTAGCGTCATACCCAAGAAGACTCAAGGCTGTAATCACTGCAAAAGGGGCTTCAACAAAGTACTGAGTAAAGGGTCTGAATACTTATGTAAATGTGATCTCAGTTTTTAATTTGTCATAAATTTGCAAAAATTTAAAAAATGTTAAAGTTTTTGCTTTGTCATTATGGGGTATTGACATTTAAGTCATTTAGCAGACACTCTTATCCAGAGCGACTTACAAATTGGTGCATTCGCCTTATGATATCCAGTGGAACAACCACTTTACAATAGTGCATCTAAATCTTTTAAAGGGGGGGGTTAGAAGGATTACTTTATCCTATCCTAGGTATTCCTTAAAAAGGTGGGGTTTCAGGTGTCTCCGGAAGGTGGTGATTGACTCCGCTGTCCTGGCGTCGTGAGGGAGTTTGTTCCACCATTGGGGTGCCAGAGCAGCGAACAGTTTTGACTGGGCTGAGCGGGAACTGTACTTCCTCAGAGGTAGGGAGGCGAGCAGGCCAGAGGTGGATGAACGCAGTGCCCTTGTTTGGGTGTAGGGCCTGATCAGAGCCTGAAGGTACGGAGGTGCCGTTCCCCTCACAGCTCCGTAGGCAAGCACCATGGTCTTGTAGTGGATGCAAGCTTCAACTGGAAGCCAGTGGAGAGAGCGGAGGAGCGGGGTGACGTGAGAGAACTTGGGAAGGTTGAACACCAGACGGGCTGCGGCATTCTGGATGAGTTGTAGGGGTTTAATGGCACAGGCAGGGAGCCCAGCCAATAGCGAGTTGCAGTAATCCAGACGGGAGATGACAAGTGCCTGGATTAGGACCTGCGCCGCTTCCTGTGTGAGGCAGGGTCGTACTCTGCGAATGTTGTAGAGCATGAACCTACAGGAACGGGTCACCGCCTTGATGTTAGTTGAGAACGACAGGATGTTGTCCAGGATCACGCCAAGGTTCTTAGCACTCTGGGAGGAGGACACAATGGAGTTGTCAACCGTGATGGCGAGATCATGGAACGGGCAGTCCTTCCCCGGGAGGAAGAGCAGCTCCGTCTTGCCGAGGTTCAGCTTGAGGTGGTGATCCGTCATCCACACTGATATGTCTGCCAGACATGCAGAGATGCGATTCGCCACCTGGTTATCAGAAGGGGGAAAGGAGAAGATTAAGTGTGTGTCGTCTGCATAGCAATGATAGGAGAGACCATGTGAGGATAAGACAGAGCCAAGTGACTTGGTGTATAGCGAGAATAGGAGAGGGCCTAGAACAGAGCCCTGGGGGACACCAGTGGTGAGAGCACGTGGTGCGGAGACAGATTCTCGCCACGCCACCTGGTAGGAGCGACCTGTCAGGTAGGACGCAATCCAAGCGTGGGCCGCGCCGGAGATGCCCAACTCGGAGAGGGTGGAGAGGAGGATCTGATGGTTCACAGTATCAAAGGCAGCCGATAGGTCTAGAAGGATGAGAGCAGAGGAGAGAGAGTTAGCTTTAGCAGTGCGGAGCGCCTCCGTGACACAGAGAAGAGCAGTCTAAGTTGAATGACTAGTCTTGAAACCTGACTGATTTGGATCAAGAAGGTCATTCTGAGAGAGATAGCAGGAGAGCTGGCCAAGGACGGCACGTTCAAGAGTTTTGGAGAGAAAAGAAAGAAGGGATACTGGTCTGTAGTTGTTGACATCGGAGGGATCGAGTGTAGGTTTTTTTAGAAGGGGTGCAACTCTCGCTCTCTTAAAGACGGAAGGGACGTAGCCAGCGGTCAAGGATGAGTTGATGAGCAAGGTGAGGTAAGGGAGAAGGTCTCCGGAAATGGTCTGGAGAAGAGAGGAGGGGATAGGGTCAAGCGGGCAGGTTGTTGGGCGGACGGCCGTCACAAGACGCGAGATTTCATCTGGAGAGAGAGGGGAGAAAGAGGTCAAAGCAGAGGGTAGGGCAGTGTGAGCAGGACCAGCGGTGTCGTTTGACTTAGCAAACGAGGATCGGATGATAAGGGTGTTATTAGCGTCGTGAGGATTGGACCAAGGCCCAGCGGGTAAAGTGCTCTTCTTCTTAATTTATTAGAAATAACACTTAAACAAATGACGAAACAGTCCCATAAGGTGCACAGACTATACAGGAAATAACCACCCACAAAACACAAGTGAAACAAACCTCAACTAAATATGACGTCCAATTAGAGACAACGACAACCAGCTGCCTCTAATTGGAGGTCCTACCAAAAACTCAACATAGAAATAGAAAACTAGGTTTAAACATAGAAATAGAGAACATAGAACCTAAACCAAAAACACCAAAACACACAAAACAAACACCCCCCTGCCACGCCCTGACCAAACTACAATGACAAATAACCCCTTTTACTGGTCAGGACGTGACAGAGGAAAAAAAATATTTAATTCATTTTAAAATACTGGCTGTAACGTAACAACATTTGGAAAAAGTCAAGGGGTCTGAATACTTTCAGAATGCACTGTATTGTCATTTTGCTTGTTTGATGGCTCTGTGGACGTCGTAGCTCGACTCCTTGTACTAAAAACAAAGGACGCCTATTTAAATATAGGTGTTTCAAGATGGATCGTATAGAAAATGCTGTCTTGCCAATTCACATGTTATTTTCAATAGGAGTTGGCAAGACAGCACAATAAGATCTGGGACTCAGGGTACTTGTGGCTATATCCCATGGAACATTTTGGAGATGATGACACACTTTTTTTGTATTTTTTTCTAAGTATACTCTGTAAGACATGCAGATAGGCATAGTACAGGTAGTGTAGGTAGTAGTGTAGGTAGTAGTGTAGCAAAAGGACATAGAGGCAGATAAGAGTAGAGCAGCGCAATAGCTCTTTCCCTGGTTTACCTTTTGGAAAGATCCCAGCAGTTGCATGGCATGACTAACTCCCTGAATAATGGAATAGGTTGGTGGGTTGGTAGTCACTTTGACTGAAGTTAGCCTTGAAAGCAATTTCTTTCCACATTTTAATTGGAAATGACAAAAATGTGTGTGTGTGGTCGGGGGGGGGGGCAAATACATCAACCATGAACACTGGTTGGATTTATTCAAACATTCACCTGTAACTCATAATATCAAGGCAAAACAGCAAAACATACTGAGTCATTTTAGTTTCACTGTAACGTCAATCTTCAGATTATAGTTATTAGTTATAAGTGTCGTGACGTGACTTGCATTAATCTGATGACTGTATTTATCTTATCAACTAACTATGTTTAGTTGTTACCCAATTAAATTAATAATGTTACAATTAACTCATTAGGAATTTGGGGCAACACGGAATAAGTTGTTTATCATTTACCATCTCCCGAATTAAACTCTAAAGATATATATATATGTATCGATAACAGTCACTTATTAATCATAACCTCATATCAGTCTCATTCTGAACGTTGCAGACTTCTTGAATCTGCAAGAATACCAGTCTTTTCTGATTATTCAGTACTACACAAATTAATTGTATTATTTATTTACTAACTAACTAAATAATAACACAGAATACACATACACTCTATCATGAGACAAAAGTCCCTAGTGGACTGACAAGATATGACGGCTTGTTACACACATGGAGAGAGGGTGGGGGAAGAGAGAGATAGAGAAAGAGACATTTATTGTGGATACATTCTATAACTCTCCTCAAAGTAATAATAATACTTTGCTCATGAACCATCGCCCATTCGGATAAGAAATGCAATGTATATATTTACGCATAGATGTCTTTGTTCATCGTCTATCTCTGTTGAACCAATCAACCCTTCTATGGGGACTGGGTAGCTGTTGTTCACACTTCGGTGTTAGGCTCGGCGTCGGTATAAGGCTCGGCTTGTCTACCAGAGGTCACAATGTCCTTCTTAGTTGTAGAGCTTCTCTGGTAGTGGTGTTCAAATAGAACCGCTGCTCAGATTGTCTGAGATGTGATTTCTTCCTTTCCACCTTGTGTCTTTAGTCAGTTCTAGGACCACTTTTACATGCACAGCTGCAGACTGTGAATGTTTTTGGTCTTGTCGTGGAGGTTATCTTCTCATCTCGTGTTGATTTTCAGAGTTTCCAACCATTTCAATGTGTGGAACATGGTCTTATGTCTTCTGGCATGGTATGTTCATTCTTGACGAGTCCATTTAAGCACTCTGGTCGGAAAGCCGGTTCCATCACACTGACACACTATTCTGACCTCATTAGGGGCATGGCTTAGTTAATGTGCCAGGAACATGAAAAACCATTTACGACAGGGTGTGAAGGTGTCATAAAACTGGCCCAGCCCCCCACCTCTGAGGCCTTGGATCCTTGACCAGGAGAGTCATGACAACAGCAACAGAGTATGCTTTTAATCTGAATAAAGAAATGATATAATACCAGTATTAATCATGTCCTGTTACAGTGAATTATTCTGCTTGCCAGATCTGTTTGTGCTTGAGCCAACTCCTTTCTGTTTTGGCATGACAATGACCAAACAGTTGGCTAAAGCACAAGTACTGTATATCTGGCAATCAGTCTAGCAGAAAATATGTTGGAGGGATTGGGATGTTTCATCATTGAGAGTTGTTTAAGGAGATCATTGTGAATATTTCAGCACTGGCAAGTTTTTATGGATATTATTCAGAGTAGTATGTTTCAGTAGTAGCTAGTGTTTAATTGTGTATTTTTCAGCACTGGGAGGTGTTTAAGGAGATCACAGAGGTGTTTATCTTGGTGCCAGCCCTGGTGGGACTGAAAGGCAACCTAGAGATGACACTGGCATCCAGACTGTCTACAGCAGTGAGTGGACACACAATGACACACACACACTCAAAGGCATGCATGCACACACACAAACACTGACGCACACACACTCAATGCTGGCACGACATGCTTAAAGCTCAAACTAAAACATGTGATTTTACACACACACACACAACCATTTAGAGGCTGCTGCCATATATACATAGACTTGGAATCACTGGCCACTTTAATAATGGAACACTAGTCCCTTTAATAATATTTAAATAATGTTTACATGCTGCTTTACTCCTCTCATATATACTGTATTCTATTCTACTGTAATCTACTGTATGCCACTTCGACATTGCTCAATCTAATATTTATATATTTCTTAATTCCATTCTTTTAGTTTTAGATGTGTGTATTGTTGTGAATCGTTTTTAGATACTACTGCACTGTTGGAGCTAGGAACACAAGCATTTCGCTACACCCACAATAACATCTGCTAAATATGCGTATGTGACCAATACAATTGTATTTAATTTAATTGAAATGTTATATCTCACCCCTTTTCCTCTCTAACTCCCCCTCCCTATCAGGCTAACACTGGGCAGATGGATGACCCGAAGCAGCAGTGGAGGATGGTGTGTAGCAACTTGGCTCTTATTCAGGTGACACTGACGTCTCCGTCCAGCAAACACAGCCAATGGCATTTTATCAAACCAGTGCTGTCACTTTGGCTAGCATGTACAGTCAACCACACAAGATATTATGGAGCGAGTTTATCTGTGACTCCAACAGAGGGCACAAGAGGGTGCCATTGTTTCAAGGCAATGACACGTCTCAGTACCATGCTTCATTCTCTCTCTCTCTCTCTCTCTCTTGCTCTCTCCTCTTCCCTCCCTTACTCTAACCTTTCCCCCTCGATCTCCCTCCTTCCTTTCCTGCCTCCCATACCCTTCCCTTGCTGACTCACCTGTTCCCTCTCTCTCCCTTTCCCTCTCCCTGCCTCTCCCTCTCTCACTCTCTGTCTATCTCTCTCTCTCTCTCCCTCGCTCTCTCTCCCTCTCTCTCTCTCCCTCTCTCTCTCTCCCTCCCCTTCTCTCACTGCCAGTTTCTTATTCCCCCTCTCTCTTCCTCCATAGGTCCAGGCAACAGTGGTGGGTTTCCTGGCTGCGGTAGCCGCAGTGGGGTTGGGTGCGTTGACCAGGGGTCGTGTAGACTTTCTACAGGCTGCTGTCCTATGTGGCAGTAGTGTCATCACAGCCTTTGTAGCTGCCCTGTCCTTGGGTAGGTCAACGTGACAAAAGCACAACAGTATACTTGCCACTAGCTGATATACAAGCTCTGACTAACACCAGTAATTCTAGGTAGAATTGTAGCGAACGGAAAAGTGAACCCAGGTTGCTAGCGTGAAAGGCAAGCACCTTACCCATTGCGCCAGAGTAATCCTATATACCACCCATGGTTAAGCCACTTTGTGAGAATTGTAACAGGGCTCATTAGTGAAGATTGCTACACCATGTCTTCACTTCGATTGTTCCGATGTTTAGCAGCTGTATATTTACTAGGTAAACCGGAAATTGAGAGTGATCTTTTCTATCTTTTGGCAATAGATGACAGTCAGGAACCCTACAAACCTTAAGAGTTGTCCTGCTGAAGTGTTTGAATAAATAAATTAAACTAGATATGCACTTTGATATTGATGATTCTATTTTAGATTGACAGTAGGCCATAGTATGTGTGTCCACTCTCTGTGTCGGTAGGACTAGTGATGGTGGGAGTGATCATTGGCTCCAGGAAGGTGGGTATCAACCCTGACAATGTGGCCACACCCATCGCCGCCAGCCTGGGTGACCTCATCACCCTCTCTCTGCTGGCCGGGGTCAGCAGCTTCCTCTTCAGGTTCAAAGGTCAGATCAATCGCCATAGAATAACTGGAATGTGCCGGAATCTGGTCGAGCTGTAACTCTCTCAACAGCCGGACCACTTATGCTCCCCCCACCAACGGGGTTCCAGCTTCGGCTCGGCCGCTGTCTGTGCCCTTCCTACCTGTCATTCCTCCTTCATTGTCTGTCCCCCTCACTTCATACTGTCCTGTCGGGAAAAAAACCTGTTAAAGTACAAAAGGATGTTTGAATCTCACATTTTATCTGAACCTTCACACCTACCACTGACTAGACCCATCTTGAAGATTTCCAGGACTGGATGCAATATTAAGCTAAGCATAGGTAGAGTCAAAGCCAATATTATATTAAATATATGGCTCTGGGTAGAGCTATTTTCATATGCCTAGGTTCCGATTCCCTACACTTTTCCCCAAAATGGGCACTTGTTCCCCCCCCCCCCCTCATGGATTTAAAAGAATTGGATTAATGTATGCATGGACTAGACCATAGCCACGGGAAGTAGGAGTGCTGAGGCTGCTGCAGCACCCCCTGATTAATTCATTTTTTGTTTTTAAATGTCCCTACTAAATTAGTACTTTTATTACTCCTGTATGAAATGAGAAAAATACTTGTCAGCAGAGCGGAGAAAAATACTCCTCAGCAACCCCCCATGTCGACTGCACCTCCGTCAACAGCACCCCACCTCATAACACATTCCCACGGGCATGTGCTAGACTAGATGGAGTTTCCACAATATGTTTTACACCAGTCCATGAAGGGGAATTAGTGACTGCACACTTTGAGGAGAAGGGTAAAGAATCAGACAGAAGCCCAGTTCTTTCAGATTTTCTAGGAAAGTGCTTGGTAGAAAAGAGTTGATTTAAAACTGATCTCTCATTGTTTCCAGCTGGAATAGACTATGATCACAAAGTAGGTATTTTACATTACTTCATCGTTATTTCATTTTACATTTAATTTCCTTTCCAGGCAATAAAAAATCTTGTTGACCTTTGCAGTGAATAAAAAATCTTACGCCTGACAAGGCAAATGAAATCTGCATCTCGCTGGAAGCCCCGCCTTCCACAGGTGACAAGGCCAAGGCTCGGATTCGTTCCTTTAATTCTTCTGCTCTTCACTTCGATTGGAGCAGCAACGATTCACACTACTAAAAACAAACACTTTTGGAATACTTTGTGGTAGTGCGTGCTCACCCCCTGGGCTTTGTGGGCTGGAGACTTTGTATTTGTTCTCCTCGTTTCCTAACCACAAACCAATGAGTTTTTCTTCGGATTGCTTGGCCTGACTGTAGCAAAGAGTAAAATGGCTAACGCGACCGAAAAGACGAAGGCTAACAAGCCAGGTTTGGGTTCACAACTATGCCCAAATTAATATAAAGATACTCACGTTTGTTGTCTTGTATGTCTCAACGCATGCTCTGGCTGCCCTAGCTTGAATCAGTTTGTGTGCGGGACTAGGGGAGGGTGTCAGTAACTGGCTTGCCCGCGGCTGGTACTGTTCCCTTAGTCCAGGGCGCAGGTTCTCTTGACAATTGTGTAGCATTCTTGAGGGGGCTTGGTGTTTCTGATAGTGACTTCCTCTCCCTGGTGCTCGTATCGGCTGAGTCTGAGTTGCGGAACGCAGAGATGGATTGGGTCTGGTTGGAGCAAATGTCTTGTTTGCCTGGGCATGGTGTATGCGGTAGCTGTCGCTGGTTACGGGAGGCTACTCGAAGAGAGAGGGTGGCATGGTTCGGTGGGTACCCCTTGCCGCCTGTATCTGCCTCGGTCAAGCACCGCTTGCCTCTCTTCCCAGACTTGTCAATGATGGGTCCGATCCTACCTCGGTGATCCAGTCCTATGCAGACTTTCGAGAACAGCCTAGCTAAACAAGTGCTGCATAGCGTGCTAGCCAGGTTAGCTAACTCGCCAAGCTATTGCTGCCGCCCCACGTGGAGTTGCTAGGGTAGCTCTCTTGTTTAATATATGTAGCGTTAAGTCGCTTGGTTATTCTAAACAGACCGTGTTGCAGTCAAAGAGGCTATCTTGCCTAGCTTAGACTAAAATGTATCCTGGCTAAAGTCAGCTAGCATGCATAACTTCTGGTGAATGAAACTTCCTAGCTTTCCCCCAGGATTATGGCAACTCATTCCTATTTCCAATTCCTGGAGTGGGAGGGAGTGGAGGAAGCGGGGCTTGAGTGCACCTTCAATAAGGAAGAAGCCCCCAAGCACTTGGCTTGGGTAACCCACGGAGCAGGGGGCCTTAGCACGGGTCTGAGGGACCAGTGCGCACCTCCACAAAAACATTACTGTGACAACAGTACCTCCACATTTGGTTACGGCCAAAACAGGGTACTACATCGGCCATTGCCAGAACCCTCTATGCAGGCTATACAGCCTCAAGGAACATATTTATTTATTTTACCTTTCTTTAAATAGGCAAGTCATTTAAGAACAAATTCTTATTCACAATGTCAGCCTAGGAACAGTGTGTTTGTTCAGGGGCAGAATGACAGATTTTTATCTTGTCATCTCGGGATTTGATCTGGCATCCTTTCAGTTACTGGCCCAACGCTCTAACCACTAGGCTACCTGCCACCCCCAGGATATCTGCCTAGGGGCGGCAGGTACCCAGGGTGAGAGTAATAGGTTTGCTCTCTGTCCACAAGGGGGCACCCCTCCCCATAGGTGGCTCATTTCTGGGATTCATTGCTGATTCCTGCCTGTAGCTCACTAGTCCCTATGAGGCATAGTCGCCGGAAGTAGGGGTGCTGAGGGTGCTGCAGCACTCCCTGGAAAATCATAAATAAATAATAAGAATTTTTGCACAGTATGTTTTGCACAAAAGTAGTGCCCTGGGCCTTTAATAGTCCTTGTATTAGCGGACCGAAATGCCATGGGCCATTTAATTTGGTATCCATTGGGGCCGGCTTGGGGCGGGATTTCCTTTCCCCATAGTTGTGTTGTACCAAGAGTACCGACTGAAAAGGAATGTAAAGTTATGACTATAACTACTGTTTCCTGAAGGAGGGAAACGAGGTACAACCCAACTATGGGAAAATGAATTAAATGAATGAATCCGAGCCTCGGCTTATCACCTGTGGAAGGCTGGGCTTCCAGCCAGGCGCGGATTTCATTACCCTTGTCAGGCGTAAGTGCGACTCCCCATAGTTGTGTTGTACCTCGTTTCCCTGCTTCAGGGAACAGTAGTTATAGTCATAACATTACATTTGCTGGTTATTGCAGGTCTGCTTGATAAATGTCTAACACTGCATTGGGTGTGTTCCAGATACACATTTTCTATGGAGGTCTGCACTGAATATGGGATGGCTTTATCATGTTGATATACAGTATGTCTTGCAGTTGTAACACTTATTTTATACCTGTGTAAAAAATGTGTATGTGGAATGTGCTCACTTTCTCACACACACTCGCTACCTGTCCTGTCTTCCAGAGATGTGGTACCTGCCTGTGCTGGTGTGTGGCTTCTTCCTGGTTCTCATCCCGCTGTGGGTGGTCATTGCCCGGCGCTCTCCTCCAATTAGAGAGGTCCTGAGGTCTGGGTGGCAGCCCGTCATCGTGGCCATGTCCATCAGCAGGTAAAGGCCTGGGGCTCTCAACAATCTATTGTAATTCAATCAACATTCTATCAATATTCAATCAATGTTCTATTCATGATCTACAAAAGACTCAGGAGTTTCCAACTGGCCTTCAAGGAGACAACCGTGCAGTATACACACTTAAAGTGCAGCTTGAAGGACTTAATCGCTTTCTCTTTCATCACCTTTATCTAAACTGATTTGATATAACTGGACAAGTAAAATATACTTCTCAGTAGGCTTCCATGCACCATATCGCTTTCATCTATCCTCTCCTTTCAGATCAGTGCAGATCATTTTTTTAAACTTTATTATGACACCTTTCAGCTTTGGACAGGTTAAGTGACGTTTGTGTCCCATTGTGTCCTTTTAAACCACAGTATCGGAGGCCTTATACTGGACAAGACCATGAGCGACCCGAACTTTGAGGGCATGGCGGTGTTCACCCCAGTAATCAACGGTGAGTGGACCAAACCTTACTCCTCAAACAAATGAAAGGGTGGGACCTGTGTGTAATTCAATGTTGAATAGTTCTTACTTCCTCCTAACTAACAAATAACCATCCGAGAAACAGCTGTCCCACTGGGAAAATACTGGTCGAATCAACGTCGTTTCCACATCATTTCAACCAAGAAAATCAATGTGATGACATTGAATCAACATGGAAAACTGATTGGATTTGCAAAAAGTCATCAACATAAGGGCATTTAGTCTTTTTTTCACCCAACTTTTAACCTAAATCCAATGATATGGTGACATTGTTGTTGATTTCACGATGAATTCATGTTTGTTGACAACTCAACCAAATGTAAATCAAAACTAGAAGTTAAACTTACGTCTGTGCCCAGTGGGGTATGGGAAAAACTAGAAACAGGTTTAACCTTTTTGCAATGCTGTTTACCATTACTAAATATGTCTCTCATAAAACCACCATTAAATCTCATTTGGGAAATGGGTTCGAGTCGAGAAGCCATAGCTTAATTGGTCTCAAATGGTTATAAACAGAGCATCACTTTACTTATATGTCTGTTATCCTTAGCCTGTCCACTACTGTAACATATTATGTAAGCTTAAATATAAAATCTGGTTCTCTTTTCCCTCAAAGACAACATCTGGTTTTCTTGGTAGAGAGATGTATGACAAAATAGACGGGCGTGGGATCTTGTCCTATTTAAACAGTCTTTGAAGTATGACAGTAAATTACTATAATTTGTGTGATTGTTTACAAAAGCACAACGGCTTGATGCAAAGCATCTAAATGGCATCAACATTTATTTCATTAGTCATAAGTTGGTTCCACACAAGTTGCAGAGTGCCATGTCACTAAAGGCCTAGTCTGTGATATTTACAGCCATTTTATAGTGATATATATACCCATTAATTGTGAAGAATATCACTTATAAATGCATTATGAGTCTTGAAAGCCATGACTACGAGGCCTCCCGAGATGTTCATTACTTATACGGAATAATAGGACACTAATTTAAACCACTCAGCAGCCTAGTCAGAACATCAGAGGGGAAGGAGGAATGTATTGAAGTTCCCACATCTTCTGTAAATAAGACTCTTAGTATGGCGATGTTTGTTACCCATGGCTAGCCACCATCGCTGGAGAGGAATAACAATAGGGTTTACATAAACCTCCGCCTGTTTAGAATGACAACTATGCACTCTCTGCTTCGGATTTCCTCTATACTGCATATTTTCCAGCCTCAGCTAGCGATACCAAAGGTTTTCGCTTTTATCTGCATTTCAAGACAGGAAGTACATTTGCATTGCCATTCAGTGTTTCTTTCACTCTCTTTCTCCCTCCATCCCTGTTTATGTCTCTCTCACCACTCTCCCTCTGCCTCCCTCACAATCTCTCTCTTCTTCTCTTTCTCCTGCCTCTCCAATCACTCTCTCCCTCTCCACCTCTCTGCCTCTCCACTTCTCTCTGTTCCTCTCAACCCCATCCAATAATAAATCAAAATCAAATTTATTTGTCACATACACATGGTTAGCAGGTGTTAATGCAAGTGTAGCGAAATGCTTGTGCTTCAAGTTCTGACCATGCAGTAATATCTAACAAGTAATCTACCAATTCCACAACAACTACCTTGTACACACAAGTGTAAAGGAATGAATACGAATATCTACATTAAAATATATAAATGGGTGATGGCCGAACGGCGTAGGCAAGATGTAATAGATGGTATGGAGTACAGTATATACATATGAGATGAGTATTGTAGGGTATGAAAACATATAAAGCGGCATTGTTTAAGGTGGCTAGTGATTCATTACATCAGGATGGCATAGAGTACGGTATATACATATGAGATGAGTAATGTAGGTTATGAAAACATTATATAAAGTGGCATTGTTTAAAGTGGCTAGTGATACATCTAATACATCAAGATGCAGTAGATGGTATAGCGTACAGTATATACATATGAGATGAATAATGTAGGTTATGTAAACATTATCTAATATAAATAATATAAAGTGGCAGGTGATAAATTGATTACATACATTTTCCCATTATTAAAGTGGCTTGAGTTGAGTCAGTATGTTGGCAGCAGCCACTCAATGTTAGTGATGGCTGTTTAACAGTCTGATGGCCTTGAGATAGAAGCTGTTTTTCAGTCTCTCGGTTCCAGCTTTGATGCACCTGTACTGACCTCGCCTTCTGGATGTTAGTGGGGTGAACAGGCAGTGGCTCGGGTGGTTGCTGTCCTTGATGATCTTTTTGGCCTTCCTGTGACATCGGGGGGTGTAGGTGTCCTGGAGGGCAGGTAGTTTGCACCCGGTGATGCGTTGTGCAGACCTCACTACCCTCTGGAGAGCCTTCTGGTTATGGGCGGAGCAGCTGCCGTACCAGGCGGTGATACAGCCCGACAGGATGCTCTCGATTGTGCATCTGTAAAAGTTTGTGAGTGTTTTTGATGACAAGCCGAATTTCTTCAGCCTCCTGAGGTTGAAGAGGCGCTGCTGCGCCTTCTTCACCACGCTGTCTGTGTGGGTGGACCATTTCAGTTTGTCCGTGATGTGTACACTGAGGAACTTAAAACTCTCCACCCTCTCCACTACTGTCCCGTCAATGTAGATAGGGGGCTGCTCCCTCTGCTGTTTCCTGAAGTCCACGATCATCTCTTTTGTTTTGTTGACATTGAGTGCAAGGTTATTTTCCTGACACCACACTCCGAGGGCCCTCACCTCCTCCCTGTAGGCCGTCTCGTCGTTGTTGGTAATCAAGCCTACCACTGTAGTGTCGTCTGCAAACTTGATGATTGAGTTGGATGCGTGCATGGCCACACAGTCGTGGGTGAACAGGGAGTACAGGAGAGGGCTGAGAACGCACCCTTGTGGGGACCCAGTGTTGAGGATCAGCGTTGTGGAGATGTTGTTACCTACCCTCACCACCTGGGGGCGGCCTGTCAGGAAGTCCAGGACCCAGTTGCACAGGGCGGGGTCGAGACCCAGGGTCTCGAGCTTAATGACGAGTTTGGAGGGTATTATGGTGTTAAATGCTGAGTTGTAATTGATGAACAGCATTCTTACATAGGTATTCCTCTTGTCCAGATAGGTTAGGGCAGTGTGCAGGCGATTGCGTCGTCTGTGGACCTATTGGGTCGGTAAGCAAATTGGAGTGGGTCTAGGGTGTCAGGTAGGGTGGAGGTGATATGGTCCTTGACTAGTCTCTCAAAGCACTTCATGATGACGGAAGTGAGTGCTACAGGGCGGTAGTCATTTAATATTTAATATGCAAGACTTAGCTGTAGGCTGTGGAAGCACGGCTGTTGAGAATGTAATTTTAAGAGCTATTGCAGGGAACTACAGCAAGACACGCTCAAGGCTATTAGACATGTTTTTATTCCTCTCAGAGAGATGCGCTCAAGGCAATAAGATATGCATTCATCATCCCATCACATGTTTCTGAGTGAGGATGTTGTTAGGATTATAAGGACGATATTGAGTTTCTCATGACTGGATGATACAAAGGATTAAGTAGAGGAACAGCAGTCTTCAACAACACCTGTAGCGTTGTGCTTGCTACCACGCTTTTAATACTTCTCTGATTTGAAGAGAAGCAGTATAATCTCATGGATACAAGATCATGCTCTCTCTTTGCACGAACTCACTTTAAAGATATGCCATTACAGTTACAGCCGAATAAGCCCTATTTGATGAACTATAAAAAGTTGCAGAAAACCA